>NC_044034.1:251668569-251983014 GCF_901765095.1 Microcaecilia unicolor
TTTCTGGATTTAATATGCAGCCTTCCTGTGGTACAACAAAAGTGGTTTACATATATTGTATGAAAGTACTTTCTCTGTCCCTAGTGGGCTCACAATCTAAGTTTTGTACCTGAGGCAATGGAGGGTTAAAGTGACTTGCCCAGGATCACAAGGAGCTACAGTGGGAATTGAACCCAATCCTCCAGGTGCTCAGCCCACTGCACTAACCATCAGGCTACTCCTCCAATCCACTTGTTTATGATTTGAACTGAAGGAGAAGACACTCAATTTCATGATTCTTTTAATGCATCCTATCCTTCTATCGGATTCAAAATTGACTACGTCACAGAAAAAGTACTCCAGCTTCCAACCTTCATATACAAAAAAAAAAAAGTCCATTATACACAGTCAAGCCACATGATACAGACAGAGATAAATGCCTCAAAACCCTAACACAAGCATAAAGGCTATAACCCCAAAATGATCTCCAGGAAGACTACCTCTTCACTTAAAATACCCAGGGAAAACCTACTACAGTACAAAGAAAAATAAAACCTCAGAGAGTCCCTCTTGTAATGACACTGAATCCAGAGCTGGAAAAACAGATAAATTATAACAGACACTTAGTCACTACTACAGCAGGATGAATCAGTATGAGAGATATTCCCATTTTCACCAATGGTGGCCTTCCAAAAACCAAATTTCAAGGTAAATTAGTAGAAAACAAATTCCAAACAGAAGCTCAAAAGATAATACCCTCTGCAATGTACCAAAACTGCAAACTGTGCCAGCACATTCTGGGTTTCATTTTCTGACTTCCAGTTGAGCCTTCATGCTGAGTGGACATGTGTAAGATCACTTTGTATCCTCCTGCTGTATTCCCTTGGTTTTTGGCATCGCTGCCACCACACGGAGCTGGAAAAAGGCTGAAGTGTAAGGCACTAGAATGCTTTTAAAGAAATGTATGCGAGCAAGCTCCAAAGCATGGTACTCTACTAGGAAACAGCCCCACCGGAAATGCTTTCCCAGGGGACTCACAGCTCCCTCCAGACCCATAGAAAAAATTCAGAAGATGTGCTTGCACATGTTCTTCATGAACTCAGATCAGCTAACATGGAAATACAGCAAAGATACTTACCTGTAGCAGGTATTCTCCAAGGACAGCAGGCTGATTGTTCTCACATGTGGGTCGATGTCTGCGTCAGCCCAGGAATCAGCATTTTGCAAGAAAAATATAAAAAACGTTTTGCTAGAGTCTTTGGCGCGCGTGCAGCATGCACCGCACACCTCACATGCGCGGACCGATTTTCCACCCATCGCGTAAACGCGTTCCTCAGTTAAATCAAAGACCATAAAAAGAAACAAATAACTTCAAAGGGGAGGTGGGCGGGTTTGTGAGAACAATCAGCCTGCTGGTCCTCGGAGAATATCTGCTGCAGGTAAGTATCTTCGCTTTCTCCGAGGACAAGCAGGCTGCTTGTTCTCACATGTGGGGTATCCCTAGCAACCAGGCTCACTCAATTGGTCAATTGGGCCTTGCAACGGCGAGGACAAAACTTGACCTGAAATCATAAACAACTAACGGAGAGTGCAGCCTGGAACAGAACACATATGGGTCTAGGGGTTGGAGTTGGATTCTAAACCCCAAACAGATTCTGCAGCACTGACTGGCCAAACCGACTGTCGCGTTGGGTATCCTGCTGAAAGCAGTAATGAGATGTGAATGTGTGGACTGATGACCACGTTGCAGCCTTGCAAATCTCTTCAATGGAGGCTGACTTTAAGTGAGCCACTGACGCAGCCATGGCTATGACATTATGAGTAGTGACATGGCCCTCTAGAGTCAACCTAGCTTGGGCATAAGTGAAGGAAATTCAATCTGCTAGCCAATTGGAGATTGTGCATTTTCCGATGGTGACTCCCCTCCTGTTGGGATCGATCAAAAGAAACAAACAACTGGGCGGACTGTCTAAAGGGCTTCGTCCGCTCCACGTAAAAGGCCAATGCTCTCTTGCAGTCCAAAGTGTGCAAACTGCTTTCGCCAGGGCGGGTACGAGGACGGGGAAAGAATGTTGGCAAGACAACTGACGGGTTCAGATGGAACTCCGACACCACCTTTGGCAGGAACGTAGGGTGAGTGCGGAGGACTACTCTGTTGTGATGAAATTTGATATAAGGTGCATGTACTACCAGGGCCTGAAGCTCACTGGACTCTACGAGCTGAAGTAACAGCCACCAAGAAAATGACCTTCCAGGTCAAGTACTTCAGATGGCAGGAATTCAGTGGCTCAAAAGGAGCTTTCATGAGCTGGGTGAGAACGACGTTGAGATCCCATGACACTGGTGGAGGTTTGAAAGGGGGGCTTTGACAAAAACAAACCTCGTATGAAGCGAACTAAAGGCTGTCCAGAGATAGGCTTACCCTCTACACGGCAATGATAAGCACTAATCGCACTAAGGTGAACTCTTACGGAGTTGGTCCTGAGACCAGATTGTGACAAGTGTAGAAAGTATTCAAGCAGAGCCTATGTAGGACAAGGAAGTCTTGCTGTCACACCACAAGGCAAACCTGCTCCATTTGAAAAAGTAACACTTCTTCGTGGAATCTTTTCTGGAAGCAAGCAAGACTCGGAAGACATCGTCTGAAAGAACCTAGGAAGCAAATTCTAAGCTCTCAACATCCAGGCTGTGAGAGCAAGAGACTGGAGGCTGGGATGTAGAAGCGACCCCTCGTTCTGAGTGATGAGGGTTGGAAAACACTCCAATCTTCACGGTTCTGTGGAGGACAACTCCAGAAAAAGAGGGAACCAAATCTGACGCGGCCAGAAAGGTGCAATAAGGATCATGTTTCTGTAGTCTTGCTTGAGTTTCAGCAAAGTCTTCCCTACTAGAGGTATGGGAGGATACGCATAAAGAAGGCCTGTCCCCCAATGTAGGAGAAAGGTATCTGACGCTAGTCTGTCGTGGGCCTGAAGCCTGGAACAGAACTGAGGAACCTTGTGATTGATCTGAGTGGCAAAAAGATCCACCGAGGGGGTGCCCCATGCTCGGAAAATCCTGCGGAATACGCCCATGTTCAGTGACCACTCATGAGGTTGCATTATCCTGCTCAACCTGTCGGCCAAACTGATGTTTACGCCTGCCAGATAAGTGGCTTGGAGAAACATGCCGTGATGGCGAGCCCAAAGCCACATCTGGACGGCTTCCTGACACAGAGGGTGAGATCCGGTGCCCCCCTGCTTGTTGGTGTAAAACATGGCAACCTGATTGTCTGAATTAAGATTACTTGGTTGGACAGCCGATCTCTGAAAGCCTTTAGAGCGTTCCAGAGTGCTCTTAATTCCAGGAGGTTGATCTGCAGACCTCTTTCCTGAAAGGACCAGGCTCCCTGAGTGTGGAGCCTATCTACATGAGCCCCCACCCCAGGAGAGATGCATCCGTCGTCAGCCCTTTTCGTGGCTGAGGAACTTGGAATGGTCGCCCCATGGTCAAATTGGATAGAACCGTCCACCACTGAAGAGAATTTCAAAATTCAGTGAATAGTTGGATTACATCCTCTAGATCCCCCGCAGCTTGAAACCACTGGGCAGCTAGGGTCCATTGAGCTGATCTCATATGTAGGTGTGCCATGGGCGTTACATGAACTGTGGAAGCCATGTGCCCCAGAAGTCTCAACATCTGCCGAGCTGTGACCTGCTGAGACGCTCGAACCATGGACACTAGGGACAGAAGGTTTCCGCCCTTGCCTCGGGAAGATAAGCTCGAGCTGTCTGAGTGTCCAGCAGAGCTCCAATGAATTCTAATTTTTGGACTGGGGTGATATGGGACTTGGGATAATTGATGACTAGCTCCAGCACCCGAATAGTAATTCGCATGGACTCCAGAGCACCTTCCTTGGAGGTGCTCTTCCCCAGCCAATCATCGAGATAAGGAAACACATGCACTCCCAGCCTGCGTAGCGACGCTGTGACTACAGCTAGGCATTTTGTAAACACTCTGGGTGCAGACGCCAGGCCAAAAGGCAGTACAAGGTACTGAAAGTGCTGTGTTCCTAGCCGAAATTGAAGATACTTCCTGTGAGCTGGAAGTATCGAGATGTGTGTGTAAGCATCCTTTAAGTCCAGAGAGCATAGCCAATCGTTTTCCTGAATCATGGGAAGAAGGGTGCCCAGGGAAACCATCCTGAACTTTTCTCGAAAAAGAAATTTGTTCAGGGCCCTTAGGTCTAGAATGGGACGCATCCCCCCTGTTTCCTTTTGCACAAGGAAGTACCTGGAATAGAATCCCAGCCCTTCTTCCCCTGGTGGAACAGGTTTGACCGCTTGGGCCTATAGAAGGGCGGAGAGTTCCTCTGCAAGTACCTGCTTGTGCTGGGAGCTGAAGGACTGAGCTCCCGGTGGGTAATTTGGAGGCTTGGATTCGAGATTGAGGGTGTATACTAACCGGACAATTTGAAGAACCCACCTGTCGGAGGTTATAAGAGGCTACCTTTGTGAAAAAACATTAACCTCCCCCCAACCGGCAAGTCGTCTGGTACGGACACATTTACTGAGGGTATGCTGAACTGGAGCCAGTCAAAAGCCCGTCCCTTGCTTTTGCTGGGGTGCCGCAATGGCCTTAGGCGCACGCTGTTGATGAGAACGAGCACGCTGGGACTGAGCCTGGGCAGGCTGCCGAGAAGCAGGAGTGCACCTACACCTAGCATAGGAATAGGAAGCACTCCTCTTCCCTCCAAAAAACCTCCTAGATGAGGAGGTAGTAGCAGAAGATGCCCGGCAGGAGAGAGAATCCATAGCATCATTGTGCTTCTTGATCTGGTCAACAAGATCCTCTACTTTCTCACCAAAAAGGTTATCCCCCGGCAAGGAACATCCGCCATCCGCTGCTGGACCGAATGATCGGACAAGACATCCCTCAGAGCAGTCCAAAACTGAGCCTGCCTCAACGCCGAGGAACAATGTCCTCCAGGACTCTGGTGAAGCTTCCTCCACCGACGTCGAAGGGCAGTCGACCTGGGTGGCAGCAGACACAGATGCCGCAGGTGGCACCGAGGTCAGGGACCTCACCACAGGCGAAGGGCCAGATGCCGCAACAGCAGACGGTACTTAAGGCGCAAGCACCCCCGACACCGAAGCAGACTGGCGCAGCAATCCTTCTAAAAGTTCTGGAAGCAGGGTCCTGATGCGCTCGTCGAAAGCCACCGTCTGACAAGGCTGCAGGGCCGGTAAAGGAGCCGGTGGCAGAATCTGTTGAGGCTCGGGAACAGGTACCAGGCTGCCAGAAGACCAACGCATTGGCACCTCCTGCATAGAGGGGGAGCGATCCTCTTGGCGCTGACACTTCTCGGGTGCCAATTCCCTCGACTCCCCGGAGCTCCCGGCACCGTGTGTCGAAGGAGAACGATGACGGTGCTTCTTCGCCTTCGCTCAACGCACGTCATCGACACTCCTCGGTACCGATGAGGACGTGGAATCCTCACGCCTCCTACGGGCCGGGTCTGATGAAGGTCCATAAAGGTACGGTACAGTTTTTCTGCGCTCCTCTCAGGCCCGGGAAAGTCTTCCCCAGTTTTTTGGCTTTTTGCCTTATTTTCTCTTCAAGGAACTTGTCCAAACCTCTTTTAAGTCTTACTCTCACACACCTTGATCACATTGTCCAGCAACAGAATGTAAAAAATGTAAATGGGAATGAAGACTTGTACGAAGCACTGCATACATGTATAAACATATAAATATATGTAAATAAGATGTTGCCTGCAAGCCTCTGTGTTGGTTGTTCTGCATTCCAACCTGGAAACACTTACATTCTGTTGAGCTCTTCAGCAGTGTTGCTTGAACCCGCCAAAGGATCTTCAGATTTGCATACATTATTGAAGTTAAGACCTCTTTGAGCACCTGACATCTTGGTGTAAAGCTGATATGGAATATATGAAAGGA
This sequence comes from Microcaecilia unicolor, assembly GCF_901765095.1. NCBI lineage: Eukaryota > Metazoa > Chordata > Amphibia > Gymnophiona > Siphonopidae > Microcaecilia > Microcaecilia unicolor. Next base: position 251,674,485 of record NC_044034.1, read on the forward strand.
GACGTCCAGCTTTTATGCTGAAAAAAGAAAAATACAAATCATTTTAAAAACCGGACACCATTATTTCTTACATAGTAGTAACCAAGTACTTGCTTATGTTTACATTGCATTACAATTTCTCTTATAGTTCGCAAATATCGTAAAGTTCTATGCGGATTCCAATATAAGAAAACTAGACAAACCCTTGGATGCACATTAGCCGCACTGAGCCTGCTACCAAGCGGGAAACAGCGGGGTATAAATGCAACAAATAAATAAATAAACAACAATAGCAATAAGTTTCAGTACTTCAAATCTAAATAATTTTTAAAATAAAGAACATTTTAGGGTCTTACAAAATAACAAGTAATTTTTGAACAACCTAAATTGCAGCATAATTGATAAGCAAAGCATAAGGAGAAAATTCTCTTTTAGCACAATGCCTTGGGATGCGGAAAATGAAGTACTTGTGTATCTGGATTTTCAAAAGGCGTTTGACAAGGTACCTCACGAAAGGCTACAGAGGAAATTGGAGGGTCATGGGATAGGAGGAAATGCCCTATTGTGGATTAAAAACTGGTTGAAGGATAGGAAACAGAGAGTGGGGTTAAATGGGCAGTATTCACAATGGAGAAGGGTAGTTAGTGGGGTTCCTCAGGGGTCTGTGCTAGGACCGCTGCTTTTTAATATATTTATAAATGATTTAGAGATGGGAGTAACTAGTGAGGTAATTAAATTTGCTGATGACACAAAGTTATTCAAAGTCGTTAACTGGCGACAGGATTGTAAAAAATTACAGAAGGATCTTACAAGACTGGGAGACTGGGCGGATAAATGGCAGATGAGTTTAATGTGAGCAAGTGCAAGATGATGAATGCGGGGAAAAAGAACCCAAATTATAGCTACATCATGCAAGGTTCCACGTTAGGAGTTACGGACCAAGAAAGGGATATGGGTGTCGTCGTCGATAATACACTGAAACCTTCTGCTCAGTGTGCTGCTGCGGCTAGGAAAGCGAATAGAATGTTGGGTATTATTAGGAAAGGTATAGAAAACAGGTGTGAGGATGTTATAATGCCATTGTATCACTCCATGGTGCGACCGCACCTTGAGTATTGTGTTCAATTCTGGTCGCCGCATCTCAAGAAAGATATAGTAGAATTGGAAAAGGTGCTGCGAAGGACGACTAAAATGATAGCGGGGATGGGACGACTTCCCTATGAAGAAAGACTAAGGAGGCTAGGGCTTTTCAGCTTGGAGAAGAGACGGCTGAGGGGAGACATGATAGAGGTAATGATAATGAGTGGAGTGGAACAGGTGGATGTGAAGCGTCTGTTCACGATTTCCAAAAATACTAGGACTACGGGGCATGCGATGAAACTACAGTGTAGTAAATTTAAAACAAATCGGAGAAAATATTTCTTCACCCAACGCATAATTACTCTGGAATTCATTGCCGGAGAACGTGAAGGCAGTTAGCTTAGCAGAGTTTAAAAAGGGGTTAGACGGTTTCCTAAAGGACAAGTCCATAAACCACTACTAAATGGACTTGGGAAAAATCCACAATTCCAGGAATAACTTGTATAGAATGTTTGTATGTTTGGGAAGCTTGCCAGGTGCCCTTGGCCTGGACTGGCCGCTGCCGTGGACAGGATGCTGGGCTCGATGGACCCTTGGTCTTTTCCCAGTGTAGCATTACTTATGTATCAGTTTATTTTGTAATACCTAAGACCTATTACCTTTTGGAAAACATATCAAATCTAACATATAAAGGGGAGCCCTTCCATATATTATGTTGAATATCATAGTACATAGTTTAAATTATACAAGCACATCTATGGACAACCAGTGAAGCACAAGAGTGATTTTGTCATATCTGTGCACAGAATATATCAGTCTTGCTGCCATTTTCTGAATTGTTTCCAATTCTTTAAGAAAATATGTCATAACCTCTATAGACTACAATACAATGGTCCAGTTGAGATAGCAATAGATTTTGTACAGCTAACGAAAAGATGGCAATTCAAGGTAGCTCCTGAGTCTCTGTAATTTCCTTCATAATAGGAAAGATATTTTAATCATTGCATTTACCTGTAATTCAGGTACTAAACTGCTATTTAACAGAACTCCTAATATTTTTAGACCTGATTCAAATTTGAAAGTAGAATTTCCTAACCTTAATGTATCGTCATTCCAAATATTGTCATTGTCTAATTAGTAAAAAAGCAAAGATACATACCTGTAGCAGGTATTCTCTGAGGACAGCAGGCCTTAATATTCTCATAAGTGGGTGATGCCGACCGCATCGACCAGTCCGAGACTTATGACAAGCATAAGTAGAGCTTTGTGGAGTGTGAGATATGCTCCAACGTGAATGCGTGAGTGCCTTCCCACCCACACCCACAAGAACACGGGTATGTTAGTTATATACTACAGCAAAAAGGTAAAAATAAGAAAGGAGACAACCACAAAGTGAGGTGGGAGGGACTGTGAAAATATAATGCCTGCTGTCCTCGGAGAACACCTGCTAGGGGTAAGTATCTTCGCTTTATCCAAGGACAAGCAGGCCTATTCATTCTCACAAGTAGGGAATCCCTAGCATCCAGGCAAACCAAAAACAAACACTGGTCAACTGGGCCTCACAACTGCGAAGACAGTATTTAGATTAACCTAAAACTATATACAATCTGAATGACAGTGCAGCCTGGAACAAAATAAAATGGGCCTAGGGGGGTGAAGTTGGATGCCATACTCCAAACAGATTCTGCAACAATGTCTGCCAGAAGTGACTATCATGTCGGGAATCCTGCTCCAGGTAGTAATGAGATGTGAATGTGTGGACTGAAGAATGGAGGCTGACCAAAGTGGGCTACCAACGCAGCCATGGCTCTGACATTATGCGCAGTGGCATGACCCTCTAGGGTCACCCCAGCCTGGGCATAAGTGAAGGAAATGCAATCTGACAGCCAATTAGAGATGGTGCATTTCCAGATGGTGACCCCCAAAAGAAATAAAAAGATGCGCGGACTGTCTGTGGGGCCTGGTCCGCTCCATATAATAAGCCAATGCTCTCTTGCAATCCAAAGTGTGCAAGGCGCTCACACCAGGATGGGCATGAGGTCGGGGAAAGAATGTTGGCAAGACAAGCAACTGGTTTAGATGGAACTCCGACACAACCTTTGGCAAGAATTTAGGGGCGTGCGGACTACTCTGTTGTGATAGAGCTTAGTATAAGGAGCATCCAGTACTAAGGCCTGAAGCTCACTGACTCTACGAGTTGAAGTAACAGCCACCAAGAAAATGACCTTCCAGGTCAAGTACTTCAGATGGCAGGCTTAAAAGGGAGCTTTGATCAGCTGGGTAAGAACAACATTGAGGTCCCATGACATCTGTGGAGGTTTGACAGGGAGCTTTGACAAAAGCAAACCTCTTATGAATTGAATTAGAGGCTGTTCACAGATGGGCTTACTTTCTACACGTTAAGAAGCACTAACTGCACTGAGGTGAACCCTGACAGAGTTGGTCTTAATACCAGACTCAGATAAGTGTAGAAGGTATTCAAGCAGGGTCTGCGTAGGACAAACAAGGGGATCTAGTGCCTTGCTCTCACATCAGACGGCAAACCTCCTCCATTTGAAAGAATAACACCTCTTAGTTGAATCTTTCTTAGAAGCCAGCAAGACCTGAGAGACACTCTCCAAAAGACCCAAGGAAGCAAATTCTAGATTCTCAATATCCAAGCTGTGAGAGCCAGAGATTGAAGGTTTGGATGCAGAACAGATCTCTCATTCTGAGTTATGAGGGTTGGAAAACACTCCGATCTCCACGGTTCCCCAGAGGGTAATTCCAGAAGTAGAGGGAACCAGATCTGTCAAGGCCACTACAGCGCAATCAGAATCATGGTCCCACTGACATGCTTAAGTTTCAACAAAGTCTTCTCTACAAGAGGTACGGGAGGGTACGCATACAGTAGACCTATCCCCCAATGGAGGAGGAAGGCATCCTACACTAGTCCATGCTCTTAGAAGCTTAAGGAGCAGCTCTACTTCCAGACTTCAGGGAAGCTTCCTCCACCAATGTTGAGGGTGGCACTGCCTGCCCAGGCATTGATATAGATGCCTGGTGAGGCACTGGCATCGAAGACCTGGGCACCGGCACTGATGGAGCCTCGGGGAGGGCCTGATGCTGTTTTGGCAATGGCCCAAGCACCCTCGAGGCCAAGTGAGAGCCCCTTGCAGCAACTGCATCAGCTCCTCCCAGAGCATGCTACAGAACTACTCACTGAAGATGGACATCAGCAGAGGCGTGAAAGCTGGGGCAGAGGCTGCCTGAGAAGTTGGTACCAAATCAGTAGCAGGGACCGAGCCACTCAGTGACTCGAGTACCTGCACCTTTTCCAAAGAGAGAGAGTGCTCCTTCCAGTGCCAGCGCTTCTCAGGTATTGGATCCACTGATGCCCCGGTGCTCCCGGCATTGTGTGTCGAGGAAGACCAGCACTTGTGCTTCGTGGGCTTCCCCTGATGCATAGAGCCTCAATCTCCCGGTGCTGATAAGGACACTGCCGAAACCTCACAGGTCAAAATCAGTGTTGGGTCCAAAGCTAACAGGTTCCAGAACCTGCTAACAGTGCCTAGTGTTGATGAAGGTGGAGACTCACTCATGTCTGTGTTCCTGTGGATGCCAGAGACGGAACAGCCATGGAGGTCAATGCTGCCGGTGCCAAAGTCGATGGTCCGGCCATCAAAGAGCCAAAAACTTGCTCCCTTTGAGTCATTCGCACTCTCCGAGTTCTTGCCTGCATATGCGGAGTCATGATCTGACCCAAAACACCATAAGCACCAACTGTGTGTCCATAGCAGATATCAAACGCCTGCATTTAGTGCAGCACTCAAAACCACTGGGGGGGGGGGGGGGGGGGGTGTCTACTGGGACATTGTAAAAAAGAAGCTCCGCCAAATTAAACACCTCAATCTTGAATGAAAAAAAGGGAAGCATTCAAATTGAGGTCGGGGCTGCGGCCTAAGCATGCTGCCACACACGAAAAAGAAAGGGAAGTGCCGAAAAAAAAAAAAAACCTACAAAAAAAAACAATAAGAGGGAAATACCTGAATGGGAAGGCACTTTGAAAACAAAAGCACAGTGTGAGGCAGAGAATAAAAAGCACAGAACAAAAGATTCATCATCCTCAGTTCCGCAGAAAAAACAAGACTGGAGGACCCGTGCTCAAGAGTCAGGCGAGAAGGCCCCAGAGCCTGCACAGTGGGACGCTGCTAGACCTTTCTACTTTTCAAACTATTCAGAGTCCACACCTGGCTCCATCAGATGACGTAACCCACATGTCAGAATAATGAGGCCTGCTTGTCCTTGGAGAATATTAACAGGATGTACTCTGGTCACAAGGAAAGTCACCAGTAGAGTGCCACAAGGAACAGTGCTGGACCCAGTCCTTTTCAAGAGGAAGTGCTATAAGGGAAAGTGTGCCTATTTGGAGATCATATGAAAATTACCAGAGTAAACATGCTGGGGGGATAAATAAAATTAATTTCTTTTAAATTGGAAATACTGTTACTTAGATTTAATATGTTTTAATCCAAGTAAATGCAAAATTGTGCATTTGGTATGCATAAATCCAGAGGTCAAGTACTTTTTTGCAAGTGAAGAAATGGCAATCACTCATCAGGAGAGGCACCTGGAGATCATGTTTGATGACCACAAGATAGCCAGTCAGTATGTCAAAGCGGTTAGGAAAGCCAATAAAATGCTTGGGTTCTTTAAGAGAAATATCACTAGTAGAAAGAAGGAAATAATATTCCCTCTTTACAGATCTTTGGCAAGATCCCACCTCAAGTACTGTGTTCAGTTTGAAGGCCCATATCTGCAGAAGAAAATTGATACGGTAGAGGCAATTCAGCCACCAAAAAAAGCATTACACAAAGACCAAAAAGAGTTAAAGGTGTATTCCTCTGGAAACAAGAAAAAAAAAAAAGAGGAGATATGATAAAGTACCTAGCAGGCTTCAATAAAGCACAAGGTAGCTTTTTCTATAGAACGGAATGTTCAAGAACAAAGAGTCACCATATGCAACTGAAGGGTAGGAAACACAAAAACATGAGAAAATACTTTTTCACCAAGGTGAGGGACACCTGGAGAAAAGACTTTCAGCACAGGTTATAAGCTCCAAAACATGACAGCATACAATAGACACATAAGAATCTTAGTGGCAGAGCAAGGGGAAGGACAATAAAACTACTAAGACCTGTGGAAAAAGTTCAGGCAGGTACAAACAGGCAGATTGGGTGGGCCAAAATAATCCTTCTCTATGTTTTAATTTCATGAATGAAGTCAATGAAAACGATTTTCTGGGTGGGGGAGGAGGGGGGGCTTCCTCTCTTCCATCCAAGGAAAGGAAAAAAAAACAGTGGGAAACTAGTACAGCCTTCCACTATACATAACACCACTGGTTTATTGTGAAACCAACAGGAATGTTCAGGTTCTGCACACAAAAATACCCAAGTAGGGAAATCTGAGTTATGCTTGGCTAATAGTCAAAACTTCAGTGAGGGTGCTTCTTTACTACTGGCATCTATACCTCAACGTTGATCCATGTCTTGGGGAAACTTTCTTCACGGGGTATTTGACACAGACATCAGGGTAGCTGACATAAAACTCCCTTCCCCGCTGATATACAACTCCCTTTCTCCCCCCACCCCCACGAAAAGACCAAACAGCCAGAGTCCAGAACATTAGGCAGGAGAGAGGGGATATGATAGAGACATTTAAAATGAGCCTTTTTCAAATGAAGGAAAACTCTGGAATGCAAGGACATAGGATGAAGTTAAGAGGTTATAGGCTCAGGAGTAATCTAAAGAAATACTTTTCCATAGAAAGAGTAGTGGACACGCAGAATAGCCTCCCAGTGGAGGTGGGAGAGACAAGGGCTGTCTGATTTAAGAAAGAATGGAACAAACACATGAGATCTCTTAGGGAAAGGAGGAGATAGTGGTTGCTGAGGATAGCCAGTCTGGATGGGCCATGAACCTTGCAACTGAAGATGTTTTAAACATCAAGGCTGAAGGTATAGCCATTAGTTTCAGAATTTGAAAGGTCCTACCCTCTGCTGGAAGCAGACAACACTTCTCCACAGTCTTGCCATGCTCAAGACCTTCACTCGGAGACTCCCATTCTGCAAAGAACTTATGCTTACCAGTAATGAGGAGTGGAAAGGCCTTGGGGGATAAGGTCAGAAAGCCATTCAACATAACCGATTTTCTTCAGTGCTCCTCTTGCCCAGCAAACTGCCCATTCAAAGCGAGAAAAGCCCAGATAATGAGGGGCACAGTTTCTCTTTCCTAAAGTTTCTAATTATATAGAAGAATGAAAATACACATGTCCTTTAAGAAATTTCCATGCCAGGTTTTGCACCTGCTCCAAAGCACACCCATGTATCAGCTTGATTGCTTGTACCTGGAGTCTCCACCAGTGATTCAGGGAGCAACTGTGCTAACTTCTGTGTATATACCACTACTTCAAAAATTCTGAAATAAAAACTTGTTTTGCTCCTCTCCTTAATTTGGCTCTTCCTTTATGTGCAGGTTTGTAAAATCTGGCACATTCACATGTAAGTGCCATCAAGTACATGTGCATATTGCGAAAGTGGTACCTACTACAAGTGTAAAGCTCGGCGACAGTTCTTTTTCTGCAAGTGCAGATTGGTAAAATGGGTGCTACAGCTTTACATGCTTGCAAATACAGGTGCACTCCTGCATGTCCTTTTAAGTATTTTATAAAAAAAAAAAAAGTCTCCGCTTTTGATGGAGCCTTTTGTAAAACAGTGTGAGAATGTTAAGTGTTTCAACCTGGATGTCCTTTATCCCAGGTAGAGCCCTTATGCAAAATGGGACTTTAAAATCTTAGAGAAAAACAACTACTGAAAGAGCAATATTCATGACATCCACAGTAGAACAAAAACTGTGCATACTTTTACCCATGGAGTTCACATAAATTTGAAAGATTCTTGTTGAAGAGGGGCAATTTTCAGACAAATGATTAACATGTGAAAAAATTTTTACCTTTATAAATCACTTTTAAAATGATCCTCTAAATAAGAAAGCTTAACTAGACAAAAAAAACCCCCAAGGATTAGAAGAATGAAGGCAGCGGTCTCAAAAATGGTCAGCGCAGTTTGAAGAGTAGCATCACTGTGATTATAACAGAGCTAAGCTTGGTTTTAGAAAACGGTGGATAACAACAAAATAAATCAATACAAGGAAAAATACAATCTTAAATTTTAAATGGCTAAGCTCATACTGATAATACCTATTCATCAGTAGAATTAACACTGCCCAGAACAGTTATTGATCATTTTCTATCCACTCACCTTTCTACAATCCATGATGGGTGAACCACTTTTTCTCCTTTCAACTCCTTTATTTTGGCGTTTGTAAGATTTGTTGCGATAATGTGTGTTGTTTTAGACCTGGAATAGTACAAATGGTACTGACCTCCATGCAACATCATCAACCTCCGTAATTCAGCAGCTGATGGATCTGAAATCAAGAGAGCTAAGTTAACTTATCTATAATAGATAGTCTCTAAAGACAGTGAGATATCAAGCCTTACATGCGAGAGGCATCACAGGATAGAGACTAAGCCTGAGCAGTAACCAGACAGCTTTTATGGCTTTCTGACATACATCACACAGTGGCCGTGCTAGGCTACCCTATGTTAGATATAGAACTATAAATTTGATAAGCCAGTTCAATGATGAGATGGGTGTGTTTTGTGAGAACCGATAGCCAGACGTCTTCAGAAAACACCTTTACAGGTAAGCAAATTTGCTTTCTCAGAGGACAAGCAGGATATGCATTCTTCACATATGAGAAAAACTAGCTACAGACTAGGCTGCCTTCAAACTACAAGGGGAAGTAACAAAACAAATAATTATACCAACCTGGAAATAATAAAAATGGTTGTTAGGTTGGATAAAGTAAGATTCCAAGCATCAAAGAGCCTCTGCAAGACAGATTGATCAAAACTATTGTCACTTCCAGACAGTAATGGAATATAAATGTGTGGATGGATCTCCAGGTTACAACCTTGCAAATAAGTACATAAGTATTGCCACACTGGGACAGACCAAGGGTCCATCAAGCCCAGCAACCTGTTTCCACAAGAACAGATTTAAGTTGGGTCACTGCTGCAACAATGAGCCTTGATATGCCCTCCCCGACAAGCCACGGAATCTTAGCAGAGATTGGGTGGCAACACCGGTAATTAGGAAGTAAAACCAGTGCTGGGCAGACTTCTACGGTCTGTGCCCTAATTGTGACTGAACAGATATGGATGGGCTGGAGTGTAAATTTTAAGGGGCTTTGACTTTAACTTCAGAAATTTTAGTACACGAACAGTACTGGGCAAACTTCTACGGTCTGTGCCCTGAAAATGGCAAGGAGAAATCAAACTCGGGTATACATATAAAGTATCGCATACCATGTATAAAGAGTTTCTCTTGTTGGACAGACTGGATGGACCACACAGGTCTTTATCTGCTGTCATTTACTATGTTACTATATATATTCCAGCAATCTTAAACCCAGTCTTTAAAGTTATACTGTGTCAAACTGGCAGGGCTTAGCAGAAAACCATGACTTCTGGCAGAAAACTGGAGTCGTCTTCTCTTCTCTTTTAACCCTTAACAGCAAATGCTTACAAGAAACTTTTCCACCAAAGAAATCTCCTAACCACCATTCAAGACTCCCAAATACATTTAAAGGGCTTATCTTAATTCCTTTTCCATTTTTTCCTCCTATGAGGCATCTGTGCTCTGCATTCTGCCTTCCTCCCATGGGGCTTCTCCAAATCTGGTTTCAGGAACCTCCTTGCCCTGAGAATGGTTAACCTGTACCTTGTTCCTGGCGCAGCATCTATTTTAGAGACCTCATTGCCCAGGGTTGGATAGCCCATTTACTCCAGCTACCCAGTTCTGAGGGAGTTCCTTTCTCTCCTTCTGCCACACGTCATATAAATGGAGAATATATTGTATGAATAACTCCAATGAGAATGGCCTATCAAGGAGTAAGTGGTGATCAACAGTGTTGAAAGCAGCAGAAAGTCCTCGAATGTTAAGAATTTAGTAAAGGCCCTTGTATTATAGCAGGAACAAGTTATCAGAAAATTTAGCAAGAGCTATTTCTGTAGAACATAGAGGCTGAAAGCCAGATTAGAGCAGATCAAGATGAGCTTGAAATTAAAAAGTGAAGACAGAGGAGATGGACACATTTGAATAGTCTGAATAAAAACAAGGAGGAAAATAGATCTATAGTTAGTGGGACAGGTAGGGTCCAGCAAAAAATATTTGGACAGTATGATCACAGCATGTTTGAAGGTAGAACAGCTGCAGTGGAAGGTTTATGTTTATTAGAGTTTTGATATACCACCTTATCTTACAGAAGGTTAAAGCGGTGTACAATATAAAACAAGTACAGAAAGGAAACGCCAAATAAAATAGTAAAGAATAAAAACCATTCATACTTAGCAAAATTAGAGAGTGTAGTAGGGGGGTGGGGAAGGGGTGGAAAAGAAGCTATTGTGCTTAAAAGCCTTTTTGTCTTAGATTTTACACATACGGACAAGCAACTTAAGAAGGTATAAAACCAAAGGCAGTTTGAAAGAAAAAGAATTTTAATTTGGTTTTTCGGCAAAGATTGCTCAGACCTAATGTCCAGAGGTAAGCAGTTTCATAGATGTGTGCTAAGAAAAAGAAAGCGGAGTGACAGGTAGACTTGTAGTGAGCTTGTTTAGGGGCAGGCACTACAAGACAATTAGCATGTAAAGGGCAGAGCGCACGGGAAGGGGTGTATGGAATAATGAACGATGAAAGATAAGGGGGATTGTTAATGTGGAGGGTTTTATGGGCAAGAAGAAGGATTTTAAATTGAATGCAGTAGAAAAGAGAGTCAGTGCACTTTTGCTAATAGCGGAGTAACAGAATCAAACTGCAGAGCCTTGAATAACAGATGGACATGAGTTTTGGAGGAGGCAACCAGGGCCGTGCCTAGGGTCTCCGGCGCCCCCCTGCAGTTGGCGCCCCCCCCCTCCGGCGCCCCCCCTGCAGTTGCCCCCCCCCCCCCGAAAACGATCGCTACACTACCCGCCCTCTTCTCCCCAGATCCTTTTCCTTTTTTTTTTTTGTTTAAATTTACCTCTGTCCGACGGCAGCGTAGCGTTAGTGAGAAGGAGGCGGCGCTCCCCCGCCCCGACGTGTCAGTCTTCCCTTCGCTCAGTGTCCCGCCTTCTTCTGACGTCATTTCTGATGTCAGAAGAAGGCGGAACTGAGCGAAGGGAAGACTGACACGTCGGTGCGGGGGAGCGCCGCCTCCTTCTCACTAACTCTACGCTGCCGTCAGACAGAGGTAAATTTAAACAAAAAAAAAAAGGAAAAGGATCTGGGGAGAAGAGGGCGAGGTAAGCACGGGGCGGCGGCGGCGGGGCGCCCCCCCCCCCCAGAGGATGGCGCCCTCCTGCCATGCTTACCTCGCTTACCGTGTTGGCACGGCCCTGGAGGCAACCCGTGTAAACTGTATTGCAGTAATCAAGCCGGTATATAATAAATGAGAGAAGTGTGAAGAAAAATCCAGGAAATGCCTGATGGAACGTAGCCTATGAAGCCAAAAGAAACCTTTTAGCACTACCTGAGAGATTTATTTTTCGAATGCAAGTTTGGAATCAATGATACCGGAGTACTTGAATGAAACCATAGGGGTGATTGGAAGGCTGAACAATGAAACAGGATTTGTGGGTTTTAGAAAGAGGTCCAGTAATCAGCAGGCAGTAGTTTTTGCTAGATTGCGAACAACCAGTGAGATAGATGCTGCAAAGCAGTATGAAGAGGAGCAAGATCAAAGTGAAAAGGAAATACTGGACAGATCAATAAGATATCATCTCCACAGATGAAGACTTGGATATTGAGGTCTTATTGAAGCTGCCTGCCTTATATATAGATCGCTGCGTTCTGTTAAAGCATCTCCTCTTCTGAAGGATCTACATTGGTTACTTATCAATGAAAGAATTTCATTTAAGCTCTGTGCTCTTGTTCATCAGATTCTTTATGGTATCTTACCATCTTATGTGATAGATCTCATTAAGTTATCACCACGAAATGCCACCTCATCATCTAGAGAATACCTAATATTACATTTCCCAAGTCGTAAAAACTTAAATCTACAAAACTATCGATAATGCTAATTTTTCTTACCAAAGTACCAAACTCTGGAACTCATTACCCAAATATATCAGACACTCAGTTGATTATATGTCATTTAGAAGTTTAGTTGATATGTCATTCAGAAGTTTACTTAAAGTCCACTTCTTTAGATCTGTGTTCAGCTAATATGAAAATAATTTTTAAAATAATTGTATTCTTGTATTAATATTAATTGTCTTGTAATGCTGCATCTTAATTTGTTATGTAAGCCACATTGAACCTGAGCTTTCTTGGGAAAATGCAGGGTAGAAATTTCATAATAAATATAATAAATAGTAAAGTAGCAAGAGGGCTGATGAAAATATTGAACAAACGTGGAGAAAGGACTAAACCTTGAAGTACTCCTGAACAGAGGGGGAATTTAGAGGACATCCTGTAAGGGGTAACTACTGAAAAAGTATGATCTGAAAGGAAAGAAGTAAACCAAGCTAGAGTATGGCTGATGAAAGGACAGACAGAAGAATATCAGTAGGGGAAATACGGCTGAGGAATTAGGTGGGAATGGGACTAAAGGACTAGGTAGTAGTTTGGAAGAGAGAAAAATGTACAGTTTCTCCCTCTCAGATTTTAGAAAAGAAAGTGTGACAGAGGCAAGAGAAGTGACTTGGTAAACAGCTTAAGATCTGTCTTCTGAACCTTATCATGAAAACTGTAAGCTATAGTCTACAGATAGAATGAACGGTGGACTGGAGGTACTTTGGGGAGAGAGATGAGTTTGAAATAAAGATGATGAGAGCTGATGCAAAGGGAGTTTGTTACATGAACATACTAGAGCTGATTAGAAAGAAAGCAGCGTGAATTCAAAATGCATGAATTCAGCTAGGACACATGATTTTAGCGAGAGGTACTCTGCAAAGCAAACAGAACACAAGGAGCAAATTCTGGAGCTGGGTTTTGGAGAACATTAAAGGAAGATAAGGGGGAAAGCAAGGGCACGCAAAGCCTTATTGACAGACTGATAGTGTAGTGGATGAGAGGAGAGATGAGACTGTGGTAGAAAGTATATACTACTACTGCTTATCATTTCTATAGCGCTATTAGCATCAATTGCCTGGAGATTCCTAAATGTGTTGGTAGTGACTGGACAAGAATGTGGAGGAAGTTGACCAGATGTCAAAGTTATTAGATGATGGTCAGATGGGAAGAAATTAGATGGAGAAGTCTGAGAAAGAGAACAGTTGGAAAAAGGACTAGGTTCATGCAGTGGGCATGCCAGTAGAGAATGTTTGGAAATCAAATGGGAAAGTTAAAGTAATGAGTCAGAGAGGTCATCAGCCTGAAAGTTAAAATCCCAAGAATGAGTAAAGGAAAGATGGTTCAAAAACAGAAGCTAAGAATCAAATTCAGAAGTGACGTGTGGAGGCAAAGGGTCCCTGCATAAAGAATTATATACAGCACTGTATGTTTCTATATAACAAAGATATAAGGGATTATAATAAATCGCACTATCCAGTATTACTAGCCTGACACTGAATGCAGACTCTAGCTGATCTCATCTTTCATGCAGAAGAATGTTGTCTAATAAGCCTCAGCCATGTATCTAGGCAAAGAACGCTGCCAAGGATGCTAATGTACCAGAATGTCTGAGCTATTTGATAGATCATGTAGATTTTCACTCTAAAACTAGAGACAAAAGAACATGTCACAATTCACTTTTTGTTTTCCCACCTATTAAGGGTGTAAAGAGATTTAAAATATTTGATAAGACTTTTAGCAGTTCAAGCATCTAGGCTTTGGAGTGATTTTTTTATGTTTTACTGTACACTCATTCTGCTCTCATTTTAAGAAAAATGTGAAAAACATCTTTTTAAGAGATTTGTTTAAAATTAGTTTTAAGTCAGTTATTTGGGTTCATATTATTCTTACCAAGATACTGTCTTGGCTTTTTTGTTCTGTTTTTAGTTTCAACAATTTTTATTGATGATTCATCAATATAAATAATCAACACGTTCACATTGAGCCTGCAAATAGGTGGGAAAATGTGGGATACAAATGCAATAAATAAATACAACCAAAAAAAGAAATTGTTAACTTATCCTTCTGCATGCGAAAGAGATAATGGTGGCATCATCAAAAAAAATTTTTTTTATATTTCCTCCCTTCCCCAACTCAACCTCAAACCCCATCCCTCTCTCGCACTTTATTATTATCTCAGTTCATCAGGGAAGTGCATAAACATATGAACCCTGTTTACAAAATAGTCACATACAACAACCACAAAGGTCAATGTGCAGTGTAACTATGTATGCCCTGCATCCTATTATAGCCGGAACATTAAATATACTAATAAAACCCCTCCAAGCGAGAGACCTTGTCTCTTTTAGCCTCTCGCGACCTATACACCAACATTCTTGTGACGGGTTATCTAAATATGCCCCATACAAGACATAGAACCTACAAACAGACCACCCCCACGAGTGGTGCAGAAGAGTATCCCCCAAACCTCTCTCCTCCCACTCCCCCCCCCCCCCGGAATCCCCCCCCCCCCCAAAAGAAAACTAGTCCAATGATCGGAAGAGAATTCAAAACAAAACTTCGAGCTCTAGGGGACAGAGACTGTATATATGGCTCCCAAGTAGCGAGGAACAAACGACACCTCCGAGAAGATAACCCAACCACCCAGCGCTCTAATAACATGAGTTCCTGTAATTTATTACGCCAATGCCAATAATCAGGTGGTGACTCCCCCTTCCACATGCAGAGAATAACCCTTTTCCGCAACATACAGGCTTTACGTACTAATAGAAGTGCACCCCCACCATTCAAAGCAAAAGATTCATGTTTATCCAGCAGTGCGCCCAAAGGAGAAGGCGTTATCCGGGTCCTCAACAGGTCTCCCAAAAATTTAAACAGGGACCCCCAAAGAATCTGAACCTTCGGGCATTCCGAATGAAAAAAAAAGAGTTCACCCCATATTTGCATTTAGAGCAAAGAGGCTCCTCCACACCTCCCATTCTAAAAATTTGGGCCTTAGTCAGATATGACCTATGTAGGATTCTGTATTGGCATTCGCGAAGATCCGCGTTCATGGACAGTGTAGGAATACGGGCTGCGCGGCCACCGCCACAGAGAAATCCTGGAAGCACAAGACTCGCTGGTTCTCATAATGTAAGGCTCCCTTCTGTTGCAATGCCCTCAAAATGTCGTTTATGGGCATAATTAAGGACTTTCATGATTACAATTCGTGGGCGGGCCATCTCCGTAAGCACTGCTCCCAACCGGTGCGCTCTCTCAATCCTTAGGGGCCCCTCAGTTAGCGGAAGTTCCAGCACTTTAGTTAGCCAAGTCTCCAGAAAGCTGCGCAGGTCAGACTCTTTTATAGTTTCTGGGAGGCCCACTAACCTGGGATTATTTCGCCGCGATCTGTTCTCCAGATCGTCTAGTTTAGCCTCTAGGTGTTCAATCTTGCTCTGCATTTTCTGCTGCAGACTGTCTTGTTGATTACATTTGTCCTCCACATCCGATAATTGCTGTTGAAAGGTAGTAAGATCGGACCTTAGCCCCTCCAGCTTGCCGGCCATCGCCTCTAATTTACCAGATATGCGCTACAGTTTCCGGTCCACCGTCGGTTCCAGCAGCGCCTAGACCTCCGCCGCTATCTCTGCCACCCATGCAGAGCCCACAGTCAGCTTGCCTGCGGAGCTAGTCTCCGCCATCTTGGAATCTCCCGTGCGGCCTCATGTTCCGTCTTTCCTTTGTGATTTCGCCACCATCAGCGCTTCCAAAAATCTCTGGTCTAGCTTCCCGGGATCTGTGCTCCTTCGCCCACCTTAAATGGGATTTTTTTTGGAGAAGTTCTACCCCGCGAATCGCTCGATGTTAAATGGGGGGGGGGGGGGGCGGAGCTCCTCTCTATGGCTGCCTCTCGCTAGCCTACCATCATGTGATCTCCCTTTTTGTTCTGCTTTATTTTTTTACTTATTGTAAACTGCTAAGAACCTGGTGATTTCAGCAATATAGAAATACATTGCAATTGCAATTGTTGTAATTGTAGAATAACAATGTTATCAACGCTGACATCATGGCCAGACCAGAGGAGGACTATCAGAATTTCCCTTGCAGCTGTGGAGGTACTATGGCTGGAAAACACTGCACACTGCTTATGAAACCCATCTCATTGTGAAGGTGATCCCTTCAACATGGTGCCAGTGAGACAATACTGTGGCCTCTCAAGTCACATCTGAGATAATCAAAGTTATTTGGTATCGACAACAAGGCCAGAATGCATGTCACTAATCCAGCTGCAGCTTGTGATTTCTGTATAAAGGAGGCTCATATCTGAGGCAAAGATGCTTTTATTTGCATTCCATCTGAAGTGCGGCCCCTGCTCTGCCTCTGACTGATCTGTCTGAGGAAAACTGCCACCTGCTGGATGTCCGAAACCATCTCCATTCAGGTTGTATAGTTGCCATGTACAGTTGTTTTGTAAGTGCTATGGGTTAAGAGCAGTGTTTTCCAAGTCCAGTCCTGGAGTACTCCTTTGCCAGTCAGGTTTTCAGGATATCCAAAATGAATATGAATGAACTTGATTTGCAAACACTGCCTCCATTATATGCAAATCTCTCATGCATATTCATTGTGGATATTTTGAAAAACTGACTGACAAAGGGGTACTCTAGGACTGGACTTGGAAAACACTGCTCTAAACCCACAGCACTTACAAAACAACTATGCATCACTTTGCATTTCTTCACATTGAATTTTAATTGCCAAACGTTAGACCATTCTTCTAGCTTCTACAGATCATTTTTTATGCTTTCCACTCCCTCCTGGGTGTCCACTCTTACAAATCTTAGTATCATCCACAAAAAGGCAAACTTTAGCTTCTAACCCTTCGGCAATGTCACTCACAAATATATTGAACAGAATCGGCCCCAGCACCGATCCCTGAGGCACTCCACTACTCACCTTTCCCTCATCCGAGCGAATGCCATTAACCACCACCCTCTGGCATCGGTCCGTCAACCAGTTCCTAATCCAGTTCACCACGTCGGGTCCTATCTTCAAGAGCCTCCTGTGGGGAACCGTGTCAAAAGCTTTGCTGAAATCTAAGTAGATTACGTCTATAGCACGTGCATGATTCAATTCTCCGGTCACCTAGTCAAAGAATTCAATGAGATTCGTTTGGCATGATTTACCTTTGGTAAAACCATGTTGTCTCGGATCTTGTAACTTATTGGCTTCCAGGAAATTCACTATCCTTTCCTTCAGCATCGCTTCCATTACTTTTCCAATAACTGAAGTGAGGCTTACTGGCCAGTAGTTTTCAGCTTCTTCCCTATCACCACTTTTGTGAAGAGGGACCACATCCGCTGTTCTCCAATCCCACGGAATCTCTCTCATCTCCAAGGATTTATTAAACAAATCTTTAAGAGGACATGCCAGAACCTCTCTGAGCTCCCTCAATATCCTGGGGTGGATCCCGTCCGGTCCCATGGCTCTGTCCACCTTTAGATTTCAAATTCTTCATACATACTCTCCTTCCGTGAACGGTGCCATATCCACTCCATTCTCATATGTACTTTTGCCAGTCAATCGTGGTCCTTCTCCAGGTTTTTCTACTGTGAAAACAGAACAAAAGTATCTATTTAGCAAATTTGCTTTTTCTTCATCATTATCTACATAGTGGTTCGCAGCATCTTTCAGTCTCACAATTCCCTTTTTAGTCTTCCTCCTTTCACTAATATAGCTGAAGAAATTTTTGTCATCCCTCCTTACATTTCTAGTCATTTATTCTTCCACTTGCGCTTTCGCCAGACGTCTCTCTCTATTGGCTTCTTTCAGTTTCATCCGGTATTCCTCTCCGTGTTCCTCTTCTTGAGTTTTTCTATATTTCAGGAACGGCAACTCTTTAACCTTTATTTTCTCAGCCACTTGCTTGGAGAACCATATCGGTTTCCTTTTTCTCTTGCTTTTATTTACTCTCCTTACATAAAGGTTTGTGGCCATATTTATAGGTTCTTTCAGCCTGGGCCACTGTCCTTCCACTTCTCATACACCCTCCCAAGCCCATCAGCTACTTCCTCAGGTATTCCCCCATTTTACTAAAGCAAAAAAACAGCACAATGGGCCTTTAAAAACAAAAGGGAACACAGTTTTTTCATTAAAAAAATCCTTTAATAGTGATTGAAGAGAAACCCGACACGGGCCGTGTTTCGGTGCTACTGCACCTGCGTCAGGGGTCTGCATTAAACATATTACAATAAACAATAAAAAAATATATATAAATAAAAACACTTAAATAGGAACCAAGAATATCAATAAAAATAGATAGATCTAGATACATACATACAATAAAATATTATGTATTTCGAACTTGTACCCACTCATTAACAAAGAAATAAGGCAAATGTAAATTGTTTGCTTAAAGATTTTTCATATAAAAAATATATTTCATTTAATAGTAAGAACACACATGCAAATAAACAGATCAAAAAAAGAAAGTGTGTGTAAGCCAACTTTTCATTCTCATTTTCTTCTCATTTTTATTTTTTTATATATATGTGTTTATATATATATATATATATATATATATATATATATATATATATATATAAAAATGAAAATGAGAAGAAAATAATAACTCACCACACCAATGACAAGGAGGCTTCAATAGACTAATTTCAAAAGGCTGATGCTTTCCAAAATTTTGTGTGATATATTCCTTTTTTTAAAAAAAATATATAATATTTGACAGCAAATTACATATTAATATCACATTAAAAAAATTTCAAGCAACATTGCCAACAAATCAGATAATGAATACACAACATGCTAAACACAGATAAATCTAATACATTTGGTTCCCTCTCTTTGTCCCATTTTACTAAAGTCAGAATGCTTGAAATCCAGGACTTTGAGTTTTGAGTGGCTGCCCTCCACTTCAGCTGTCATAGCAAACCAAACTGTTTGATGATCACTGCTGCCCAGGTGGGTACCCACTCGGTCATTTGACACACTATCCCCATTTGTGAGCACTAGATCCAGCGTTGCTCCCTCCCTCGTGGGTTCCGTCACCATTTGTCTGAGCAGAGCACTTTGAAAAGCATCCACGATCTCTCTACTTCTTTCCGATTCCGCAGATGGAACCTTCCAATCTACATCCGGCAGATTGAAATCTCCCAGCAATAGCACCTCTCTCTTCTTTCCCAACTTTTGAATATCTGTGATCAGATCTTTATCTAGTTCCTCCAATTGTGTCGGCGGTCTGTAGACAACACCCACGTGGACAGAGGTTCTATCATCTCTTTTTAAGGTGATCCATATCGCTTCTTCCTTTCCCCAGGTCCCTGTCATTTCAGTCACTGCGATATCATTTCTCACATACAGAGCTACTCTTCCACCTTTACGACCATCTCTATCCTTCCTAAATAGATTATAGCCTGGTATGTTTGCATCCCATTCATGGGAACCATTGAGCCATGTCTCCATGATTGCTACAACGTCTATGCCTCCAACATCAGGGCTTGAAGGTCATGAACTTTATTGCTTAGACTGCGAGCATTTGTGGTCATCACTTTCCATCTACATTTCATTGGAATTTTTATCTTCTGTTTAGTTTCTTGTTTAGTCTCACTTCCTGCTGTGTTGGTAAGAACTGATTTGCTAAGATTGTTGTTTTCGTTGCTTTCTTTTCTACTGACGCATCTTGTCTTTAGCTTTAGCTGGGGGTGACCACTTGAAGTGAACTGCCTCCATATGCCACCCCCGCCTTCTAGTTTAAATGTCTAGAAATATATTGTCTGAATTTCTCCCCAAGGATTTTTTTTCCTGCCACAGTGAGATGCAGCCCATCATTACAGTATAGTCTTTTGTTTTTCCATGTATTGCCCCATCCTCCTATGTACCTAAATCCTTCTTGGTGACACCAGGCTTTGAGCCAGCTATTGAAATTCTCAGTACTTTGCAATCTTTTCTCTCCCTTTCCAAAAGTAGGTAGTACTTCAGAAAAAGCTATTGTTTGTATCAAAGGTTTTAACCCCTCTCCCAGCTCCTGAAAAGCTCTCTGCATGGCAAGTGGGGTATTACTGGACAAGTCATTTGTTCCCAGGTGGATAGCAACATCAGTGTTTGACTCCTTAGTTTCTTCTCTGATTATAGAGATTACTTGCTTGGTACTCCTGGTAGCTGAAGAGCCTGGAAGGCATTTCACTTTGCATGGCCCCTTGAACTGTCAAAGTTAATGCCTCTGATAATGAAATCCCCTAGTAGCAACAGTTTCCTGGTATGAATTTCAACATTAGTGATTTGGGGGTGTCTTTTCTCTTTGGGTACCTTCGTATCTTTTTGTTCCACCTTCATTGCTTTTTCTTCCGCCTCAGTTCTATTTTCAGGAACATCACAGTGCTGTAATGGAGCAAAGGAATTCTGTAGGGGCAACACTTGTGAGGGCGGATGCTTCTGTGCCACACAACGTAGTCTGCCTGAGCCTACCCGTGAACCATCCATTCTTAGGTGGTTTTATCCTTTGAGGCAGTGGTGAGAAGTTGGTATGATTCTGTGCAGTCCTAGAAGCTGCTTTAAGTGCATCCAATTCCTGCTTTACTTTACTGAGCTCCTGTTTTAAACTAGCAAGCTGAGTGGAGGAGTGGCCTAGTGATTAGGGTGGTGGACTTTGGTCCTGGGGAACTGAGTTCGATTCCCACTTCAGGCACACGCAGCTCCTTGTGACTCTGGGCAAGTCACTTAACCTTCCATTGCCCCATGTAAGCCGCATTGAGCCTGCCTTGAGTGGGAAAGTGCGGGGTACAAATGTAACAAAAAAAAAAAAAAAAAGACAGATAGGACAAGCATTAAGTCTCCAGATGACTGGCCTTGAAACTAAAGCACCACAATTATTACAGAGAATAAAAGTCATCCTGATTGGTTGAAATGAGTATAAACAGGTGTACTATGATGGGGTTAACAGTCTGCAAGATTGCCTATGTGTGACTGAGGAGTAAAGTTAATGGGTTTTGGCTTGTCTATATATGACTGGAAAACCCTGGGGAGGGTGGGTGGGACTATAAGTCCCAGTGAGTCAGCCAAGTGCTGTATAAAAAAAAGTTCTCTAGGTATGAACAGAAATGCTACAGTCTGATCAAAGAATTTTCAGTTGATTTAACTTTCAAATTCCACTAGAATATAACTTTCCTTTAGTAAATAAATCTAAATATTCCCAATAATTATAGCAGTTTCATCAATGTAAAATGTAAATTTAAAACCAGTTGAGAGATTTAAGTTTGTGATTTTGCCTAGGACTGGCAGAACCTTTCCACAAAGTTGGAATGCTACAGGACCAGAAGCAGTTAGAAAAGCCAATCTTCTATCAGAGTTAGGCAGGAAAGGAAAGAGGGTATTATTTTTTTTTGTTGTTTTTGTCTTTTTGGGAGGGGGGGCAGAGTTAGAAGACAGAGAAGTGCACCACAGTAGAGATACACGGACAAATTAATTAAGCAATAAGCATTAAAGAGAATATCAGGTAGCTAAACCTATAGCCAAAAAGTTGAGAAGTTAGAATAAAATAATCAGAAATCACTTAGCAGTATCTTGGTTCAGGTCCAGCACATGGATAGGTCCCAGTTCAGACTACAACTATGGAGTCAGGCTGGACAAGAAATCTTGCAACCTCTTAAAAATGGTATGCATGCATAAATTTGTTTTTATTGTTACTTTCATTATTGTGTACATGGTTTATTCTTTAGCACACACTATTTTATTTTACTTTTAGTTTTATAGACACCTTGTCAAGGTAACATCTTTCTATTTCTCAACCATTCATTTGAGTTGGGTTGTTTGTTATGCCTTTTATATTTTGGCACATCTATATATTTTAAGTTATGAATTTTGAATATATTTTACTGTATTTTTGTGAAGTTGTACTCCTGATGTAGGCCCTGTTGCCAAAACACAGTCCATGTCGAGTCATATGAAGAATAGTTAATAAAAGATCTCCAGCCATTTAAGTCTACTCCACTGTTGTTTTCCTGCTTGCTTGCTCTGTGTGGAGTGTGGACTTGAGTTTGTTTTTCTTGCATGTATTGAAGCATGCGAAACTGATGAGCTACAATTCAGGCAGACGGCATTGCTCTCTAGAACACTTTCATGCTTATGTGATCCAAAAGTCTAGGAACTCTACCAAATGGTGTATTTATGTATTTATTTATTTTATTTGTGACATTTATATCCCTTATTATCCCAAACAAGTCTGAGTTCAATGTGGCTTACAATAAACAGTATAGGATACATAAAGAACAATGCATAACAACGTAATTTGTTGTAAGAACCCAAATTTACAATACAATATCATAAACATACTGGGATAGCTATGGATGTTTAACATTTAGAAAATCTACTATGAATGAAAAATTGTACATGAAGCAAAGAGAAAGTTAATGGTAAATAGAGTAATAACCAATTCAGTTAATAATTAATTGTTTGAGATATGGTCGTTCTTTGTGAGGGTTTGTTTGAATAGGAACGATTTGAAGATTTTGCGGAATCTAGTATATTCCTGTATATTTCTTATTTTGGGTGGTAAGGAGTTCCTCCATTTGGTTCCTATGTAAGTGAAGTAAATAGAGTGGACAGTTTTATAGATCACTTTTTTGCAATTTGGGAGGCGTAGTCTGAGATAGTTTCTTGCCTCATATTTAGTGTTTCTTTGAGGTAAGTTTATTAATGGTACCATATAGTCTGGAGCTGTGCCATTTAGTATTTGAAAGATAAAGATAAATAATTTGAAGGTGATTCTCGCTTTGATGGGAAACCAGTGTAATTTGATTAATAAAGGGAATGCACTTTCAAAATGAGAGATTTTATATATGAACCATGCTACAGTGTTTTGAGCTGTTTGGAGTTATTTTCAACAGGTACTCCTTAAAGCCAGCATATATGGCATTACAATAATCGAATTGGGATAATATTAATGATTGTACCAATAGTCTGAATGTTTCCGATAAGAAATAGGGTCTAATCCTTTTTAGCTTCCAAAGAGACCTGAAAGATTTTGAGATTACTGAGGAAACTTGAGTTTCAAATGTTGTCTATAATTATACCTAGAATTTTCAGATTATTGTCAATGGGGAATAAAGTGTTGTCAATTCTTTAACTCTAAACCCCCAAAATGCCATATACTGCCAGGTGCAATCCCTTTATCATATCACAACAGGATTAGGATTCCCTTCTCTCTACATTATTTTCAATAAAGTGGTTTACAGTTGCCTCTCCCTATAAAAATTGTATTTGCCACTCATTTCAGAAAAAGCATCATTTAACAAAAAGAGAAACATTTTCTTCCAAACCACATTTAAATCATTTTAAAAAAATTATTATGGAAGACCTTGTATTCACCTAAATACTTTTACAGAACAGCTTTAGACAAATATTTGAAAGTTAAATAAGGCTTAGTAAAAGAAAAAAAAATACCTAAAACAAGAAGATAGTTATTTTGCTCCAGTAGAACCAAGAGTTGGAGGAGAAGCCAAGTGGTTAGTGCAGCAGCCTGCAAACTAGGGGAACTGGGTTCAATTCACACTGCAGCTCCTTGTGACTCTGGGCAAGTCACTTAAACCTCCATTGCCCCAGGTACAAAATAAATACCTGTACATATTATGTAAACCGCTTTGATTGTAACCACAGAAAGACGGTATATTAAATCCCATCCCCTTAGAAGGTTGAAGGAAGGGCAGAGAAATAAAGAATACATTTTTCTTTTCATAAAATTCTGAAACCATTCAAGTTCAGATATACACAAATTCTTACAATATTCCAATGATGAAGCATAAGAGAAATCCACTGTATGTGCAAGAAATGGCTAAAAAGCATACCTGTATAGCCATTGACATATATAGCAATCCCATTAAAAAGGGTGGATGATGATTCATCTTTCTGCTGCTCCTTTGTAACATCTGAGCAGAATTGCTCCTCTAATTTCTGAACTTTTGCAGCCATATATCCTCCCTAACATATTAATAAAAAAAGATTAAAAGGATGAGAAAGGACACCTGCACAAAACTAAGCATACTGGTATAGTACGTTGTGACTAAAAAGCAACAAAATTTATTGTAAGCCTTTTTTTAAATATAAAAACACAGCACACAAATATATATATATATATATATATATATATATATGTAAAATATGTATATATTATATACACATGTTTATTTATGTATTTATACACACACACATGTGAGTGTGTGTGTGTGTGTGTGTGTGTGTAAAAAAGAAAAAAAAGTGCTAATAAAATGGTTGAAGAAATAGGAAACCAGTGCCAGGTTTTACACCAGGTACATACACTACAGAGGCCACAGATCAATCCAGGGAACCTCTCCAGATTTGCTTTTCATTGGGTGCTAAAGTTTCGGGGAATTCACCCTTCGCCAAGTCCTGCATCCAAGAAATGTTCCCTGAAAATTACTTCAAGTGTTTTGGCAAAACTGACAGGAAACACTGATGCTTTAGCCTAGTAGACCTGAACAAACTCTGCAAACTTCTTCAATTATCTTGAGGTGAGGAAACGACTTTCCATCCACTTATTTAAACCCCTTCCAGGAGAAGGAGGCAAAAAGCCAAAAAGTGGTGAAACAGAGAGGGGAAGGAAGGCGGAGGATGAAAAACTTGGACTCAGAATACCATCCTTGCTCTAGGTCCAATTCAATTGCTTTATGTCAGGGTTCATGCATCGTTTGGACAGCATCAGCAGATTTGTCTTAATTTGAGTGAACCTTTGGAAGAATATCTATATATGCCAAGCCATAGACCCCTGAAGAAGGCCTCTTTGGCCGAAACACGGACCGTGTAGGGTCTTAATAAATGAATTTGGCTTTTTTACATCTGTGATTTTAGTTTGGTCTTTCTGTACATCTTCCGTTCTTGTTGTTTTCTTATGTCATGGCCTGCCAGCATGCAGGACTCACCGGGCTTCTTCCCTGCACCACCCCCCAAATCACGATTTTGTTCTGTCTCCTGTCTTTTCTTTTTTTAGTACCTATATTCCCTTGTACTCGTTCACCCCCCCCCCCCCCCCAAACACACACTCCAAGGACTGCCTGGAGCTGCAGGGAGCTCAGGAAGGCAGAAGCGAGGATGGTTTTCATGGCTACTCTGGATATTTCGGCATCATTTGATATGGTCAACCATAACATTTTACTTAACAGATTAGAGAGCTTTGATCTATATGGTAGAGTTTTAGTAGAGTGGTTCAGTTTTCTTTTTTTTTTAATAATTTGTTTTATTAACGATAACAGTAACTGAAAGTATAACAAAACCTCTATATGACATTAGTCCAACATTATTTCCAACAACATTGCAGTAATTGTAGTCACTTATGCATGCCATCATTTCGTTTTTCCCCCCTTTTTTCCCCCCTCCCTCCCCTCCCTCCGGATATTGAATGGGTGAACACCAATGTTAAAGAAAAGTTGCCTGGTCAGTTTTCTTTTTAAAAACTAATCACTCTTGTCAAATAAGCACATATAAACATATCAAAATGTTTCTTCCTGGGTCTCTCTTGAATCTGGCATCCTACAAGAATACCACTAGCAGGTATTCTTCAAGGACAGCAGGCTTTATATTCTCACAAGTCGCCCAGTCCAGGACTTATGAAAAGCATAAGTAGAGCTCTATGGAGCGCAAAACACTCTCCACCACGCATGTGCAAGTGCCTTCCCACCCAATGTGAGAATGCAATCTCCTCAGTTTTATACTACAGCAAAAACAAAAGTAAACATAATAAAGGAGACAGCTCCAAGGAGAGGTGGGAGGGATTGTGAGAATATAAAGCCTGCTGTTCTTGAAGAATACCTGCTACAGGTAAGTATCTTCACTTTCTCCGAGGACAAGTAGGTTTGCTTATTCCCACAAGTGGGGAATCCCTAGCATCCAGGCTCACCAAAAACAACAACATTTGGTCAATTGTGCCTCACAATGGCAAGGATGTAACAGAGATTAACCTGAAACTATATACAATCTGAATGAGAGTGCAGCTTGAAACAGAATAAAATGGGCCTAGGAGGACGAAGTTGGATTCTAGACCCCAAACAGATTCTGTAACACTGTCTGCCCGAACCAACTGTCACGTCAGGTATCCTGCTCAAGACAGTAGTGTGATATGAATGTGTGGACTGAAGACCATGTCACAGCCTTGCAAATTTCTTCAGTGGAGGCCGACCTCAAGTGGGCTACCGACGGAACCATGGCTCTGACATTATGAGCAGTGACATGACCTTCTAGGGTCAGCCCAGCCTGGGCATAAGAGAAGGAAATGCAATCTGCCAGCCAATTTGAAATGGTGCGTTTCCCAGTGGTGACCCCAATCAAAAGAAATAAAATGTTGGGCGGACTGTCTGTGGGGCCTGTTCTGCTCCATGTAGTAGGCCAATGCTCTCTTGCAATCCAAGGTGTGCAAGCTGCTTTCATCAGGATGGGCATGAGGTTGAGGAAAGAATGTTGGCAAGACAATCAACTGGTTCAGATGGAACTCCGACACCACCTTTGGCAGCAACTTAGGGTGAGTGTGGAGGATTACTCTGTTGTGATGAAACTTAGAGTAAGGCACATCCACCACTAAGGCCTGAACCTCACTGACTCTACGAGATGAAGTAACAGCCACCAAGAAAATGACCTTCCAGTTCAAGTACTTTAGATGGCAGGAATTCAGTAGCTCAAAAGGAGCTTTCAGCAGCAGGTGAGAATGATGTTGAGATCCCATGACACTGGTGGAGGTTTGACAGGGAGCTTTGGCAAAAGCAAACCTCTCATGAAACGAACAACTAAAGGCTGTCCAGAGAAGGACTTACCTTCTACTTGTTGATAAGCACTAATTGCACTAATGTGAACCCTTACGGAGTTGGTCTTAAGACCAGACTCTGACTGGTGTAGAAGGCAGTCAAGCAGGGTTTGTCCCACAAGAATCGGCCCTCTCGATATGTTTGCGCAGGTCTCCGATAGATGTTGGAGGAAATGTGATGCCGTAGGTACAATGGGTCACATATGGTGGACATGTACAAAGGCTAAAGCGTACTGGAAGGCGGTCCAGGCGCGCCTTCAAAAATGGATTGGTAGGCCTGTACGGTGGCATCCACTAATATTCATATTGGGACAGCGACCAGAGGGTCTTAGAGAGCATGAATGGCTTCTGACAAGAGGAGCCTTGCAGACGGCCAGAGTGAATCTGGCTCAGAGTTGGAAATCGCCTAGCGTGCCGCCATTAGTGCGCTGGCTTACCAAGTTACGATATGTGTGTGAGATGGAGAGACTGATTGCAGTTAAATCTATGGTCTTGCCTAAGTGGGAGAGAATATGGCTGCCATTCCTGAATGCTGAGTAGGGGGAATGTCACTGGATTGTCCCCAGGAAGGAGTTTGTACAATATGACGAGGGGGGAGGGAGGGGGGGGAGGGGGGCAGTAGGGGGGGGGGGGTAGGTTGGATGGGGTAGTTCTGTATGAAAATGAAAAAGTTGAAGTTACTTGAAGATTTCTGTTAGACTTGATACGAATTAAGATCATTGCTTACTTTTGTACTGCTATTACCGCTGTAATCTGGAAATGTTTAATGATGTTAATACCTTGCTATGTATCTAAATCAGTACAACAAAAGACTTCTGAAAATTTAAAAAAAAAAATCGGCCCTCTCGGCTTTACTTTTTAGCCTACACGTGATGCCAATCTGTAAATTGCTGATCTAAGTTTGCACTATAAGATTTATGCCTATGATTTATAATTTATTTTCCAGCTGATAACATAGTTGAGGATGTTCTAAAACATCTGTCACTTCCATCAGACTGATTCAAAAATGGCAACGAGCAGATTTCAAACTGCTGGAGGTAGAAAGAAATACTGGAATTTTCCAGGAGTGTAGGGCACCACCTAGCCAAACTGTGCACATATGAAGCCTGTACTAAAGCAAGGGCTTCTATTACCAAGTATTGTGGATTTGTCATATAACAGTTTCTGCCATGCAGCAGTGCGTGAAAAGACATAGATAGTCCGTTTGCTTTGCCATATGCCGGGGAATAAGCTAAGCTAGGCAAATCCACTCCAATTTTGTTTGCCTGGAACTACAGGGGAGCCCAAGGGGAGAACACCCAAAAAGGTACAAAGGCTACAAGAGAGGTATGGGGACCCCTTGGAGCAGGGACACGCGAGGTCATCATAATGTGATGACTAGGGGCAAGGGAGCAGCACTCTGCACTTGACAAGGATTCAGGAGCATGAGAGCCAGCTATTAGGCTCAACCAGTCTGTGCATCACTAGCATCACTAGCGAGGTAATTAAATTTGCTGATGACACAAAGTTATTCAAAGTCATTAACTCGCGACAGGATTGTGAAAAATTACAGAAGGACCTTACGAGACTGGGAGACTGGGCGGATAAATGGCAGATGACGTTTAATGTGAGCAAGTGCAAGGTGATGCATGTGGGAAAAAAGAACCCGAATTATAGCTACGTCATGCAAGGTTCCACATTAGGAGTTACGGACCAAGAAATGGATATGGGTGTCGTCGATAATACACTGAAACCTTCTGCTCAGTGTGCTGCTGCGGCTAGGAAAGCGAACAGAATGTTGGGTATTATTAGGAAAGGTATAGAAAACAGGTGTGAGGATGTTATAATGCCGCTGTATCGCTCCATGGTGCGACTGCACCTTGAGTATTGTGTTCAACTCTGGTCGCCGCATCTCAAGAAAGATATAGTAGAATTGGAAAAGGTGCAGCGAAGGGCGACTAAAATGATAGCGGGGATGGGACAACTTCCCTATGAAGAAAGACTAAGGAGGCTAGGGCTTTTCAGCTTGGAGAAGAGACAGCTGAGGGGAGACATGATAGAGGTATATAAAATAATGAGTGGAGTGGAACAGCTGTATGTGAAGCGTCTGTTCACGCTTTCCAAAAATACTAGGACTAGGGGGCATGCGATGAAACTACAGTGTAGTAAATTTAAAACAAATCGGAGAAAATATTTCTTCACCCAATGCATAATTAAACTCTGGAATTCGTTGCCGGAGAACGTGGTGAAGGCAGTTAGCATGGCAGAGTTTAAAAAGGGGTTAAATAGTTTCCTAAAGGACAAGCCCATAAACCACTACTAAATGGACTTGGGAAAAATCCACAAATTCCAGGAATAACATGTATAGAATTTTTGTATGTTGCTTGCCAGGTGTCCTTGGCCGGGATTGGCCGCTGTCGTGGACAGGATGCTGGGCGAGAGAGAGAGAGAGAGAGAGATCCTTAAATAGATGAATAATTTAAAAAAGAACCCTAATTACGTGTTTACTTAGGTTTTCTTCGTCTCATATTACATTTTGTTTAAAGATCAGAAATCCTTTACTGTGACATATATGGAATAATAGGAGAAATCAGAAGGGGAGGACAAACTTGTTCACATCACTATATATTTCTTTCCATTGGTTGCCTGTGATGCCAGATCCACTAGTAACTACATCCATTCCCTACGGGTCAGAAAACTGGGGGCGAGTCCCAATTGAGGCACAGGATGTGGGGATGGAAGTAGCCATTCTACTTTTAACCACAAGCACCAATCCAGCAAAGTTGGTTGCCCAGTCACTTCAACAAAGCACGAGGTCATACCATCCCATCTCTTTGTTGAATTCTGAAGCAAAACGTTTGGCTAAAATTATGGCAATTAGTTGGCGAGGGTGCTTCCATTGTTAGTGGCAGAGCTGCAAGTGGGTTTTACCTGCAGAAGAGCAATTTCTACAACCATGAGGCGGATTTTGGTGGCTTTAGAGGTGCTGTGCTCAGCCCTTGAGATACCGGACAACTTTTGCTGATGTAGGCAGACTCAGTAGCTGCCTTAACCCACCTCATAAATGAAGACCTAGAGGCTTGCCTTGCCCTTCCAAGGGCCATGGAAAGCACAAAGAAGTGGACAGAGACTAAATGTATTCATCTCCCTCAGGTACCACAAAGACATCCTCTGGGTATCTAGCTCATGGAGCTTCTAATCTGCAGGACCCTAATCTTTTGTCCACCAGGAGGCATTGGAGAACTGCACACCATGGCCTGCAAGGCCAGTCCGGCACCACAAGCAGGACCAGATGTGGATGACATACAATCCTGTGCAAGAAATGGCCTATCAGAAGCCAGGAAGAGAAGATGTAGAGGGACTCCTCCCACAGCCACGGTTGAATCAGAGCAACTATCCTCTGGGAGGGCGGCTCCTTCCGCTGACTGCTCATCCTTGATGCCATCAAATCGGACTGAGGAGGGCAACAGTGATTCAGAATGAGCTGAAAAGCCTGTTGCCCCAGCACCCACCCTCCCAGATTCAGGAGAGAGCAACTTAACTTCTGCCTGTATCTTGTCCTTGTCTGCAATGTGGACCACTGAAAGGGTCTCCACCCATCGACAGAGACTGTAATGTGGACCACTGAATGGGACTTCACACACTGACAAGAGACACAGTGCCTCCAGGGCTACCATCCGACTCCTGGCACTGCACTGTTTGTTTATGTACACCACTACCTTGGCAGTGTCCGACATCACTCTGAATGCTTTCTCCTGGAGAAGCAGCCGAAACTCCTGCAGAACTAGGCAGATCATCCAGAATTCCAGGCGATTTTTGAACCAGGATGCTTCCTGGCTTCACCAGCCACTCTAAACCCCCTGGCCCAGGCAGCATGCTCCCCAATCAAAACCTGCATCAATGGTGACCAGAACACATCTCAGCAGGTGAATCGGACTGTCCCTCACTAGGCTAGACTGAGCCTTACCTTGTGGTGTAGAGGAAGAGGACAATGGAAGTCCTACAACATCAATGTCCATCGGACAACAGAGGCCGCTCCAGAGGGCGCATATGAGCCCTCACCCAAAGCACTTCCAGCATAGCAGCCATGGAGCCCAAGAGCTGCAAGTAATCCCAAATCATGAGCTCCAGAAGATCACACAATCGGCGCAATTGCGCCCAGAATTTCTCTGCCCACTCCTCCAGAAGAAAAAACATCCCTCTGGCAATGTTGAATCAGACCCTGTGATATTCCAGAGACTGAGACAGGGCCAGATGGGTCTTGGGCCAATTCAATACTCAGGTATTCAAGCGTCTGTTCACGCTTTCCAAAAATACTAGGACTAGGGGGCATGTGATGAAACTACAGTGTAGTAAATTTAAAACAAATCTGAGAAAATTTTTCTTCACCCAACGCATAATTAAACTCTGGAATTCGTTGCCGGAGAACATGGTGAAGGCAGTTAGCTTGGCAGAGTTTAAAAAGGGGTTAGACGGTTTCCTAAAGGACAAGTCCTTAAACCACCACTAAATGGACTTGGGAAAAATCCACAATTCCAGGAATAACATGTATAAAATGTTTGTATGTTTGGGAAGCTTGCCAGGTGCCCTTGGCCTGGATTGGCCGCTGTCGTGGACAGGATGCTGGGCTCGATGGACCCTTGGTCTTTTCCCAGTGTGGCATTAGTTATGTACTTACTTATGTACTTAAGGAGGGAAATGGCTTGCAAGATAGTCAAACTGGCCTCTGAAGCCAGATCAGCCCGAATTAGCCAGTTGTCCAGGCGGAGATGAACCAAATACCCTGATGCCGTAGATGTGCAGCCACCACCCCAACACCTCGGATAAAGCGTGGGGTACCATCGCCAGGTCAAAGGGCAAGTCCCAAAAGTGTTGCCCCCAACGCGCAAATATCTCTTGTGATGATCTGCACTGGAGAAGTGAAGATGGGCCTCCATTAGGTCTAGGGAAGTCAAGAACTCCCCTAGCTGCACCAAGGTGACGACCGAGTGAAGTGTTTCTGTCCAAAAGCATGGGACTTGCAGACAAGCATCCACCACCCCCTGAGGTCCAGAATGGGGTGAAATGACCAGCACTTCTTCAGGACCCATGAACGATGGAGTACCTGTCCAGAATGCGCTCCGCCGGCAGACCAGATTCCACAACTCCTACACTGCAGAGATGCTAAAGGGTAAGAGCAATAGCCTGGCAATTTAGAGCCAAGCCACAGGGAAAGGTCACGAAGGCATTCGATAGCGGACAGGAACGCTCCATGAAGTATCCCCCTTGACCACCTCCAGAACCCACTGTTTGTAGGTGCTGTGGACCCACTTGTTGCGGAAGAGAGACAGCCTGCCTCCCACCGGAAACAAGGGGCCTGGCGCATGCTCATTGGGCAGGCCGAGCGGCTGCAGTCCCACGAGGGACCTGAGGGTCCAGCTTCCTTGGGGCCTCAAGAGGACCCTTGTTTGATGGACCTCCCTTGCCCACCGCCGCCACTCCCTTGAGACCGAGGATTGCTGCGCACCCTTGCCACATCTTAAGGAGATGGAAAGCCATGTCTCCCCCATATCTTTGACCATCCTTTACAACTTATCACCAAACAGGAAGTGCTCCCTAAAGGGCAGCTGACTCAAAAGCTTCTTGGAAGTCACATCTACACCTAGTGGCAAAGCCACAACCAATGGCAACCCTTGATGTCGCCACTGAAAAGCCAGATGGACAGATCATAGAGGACATCTGCCCAAAAAGTCTGTCCCAGGTCCAGGTGAGAAACTCTGGGGACCCCAGTAACTGCTGGAACAATGCAGCATGGAGCTACATAACTACCACAAATAGCATCCTGAATGCTGAAGCCCTCACCAGAAATGCCAGGTGAAGCTGCTGCTCCACATTCATTTAATGGAGCTCCCTAAGGGCCAAGCCCCCTTGGACAGGTACAGCAGCCACAGTCGTGACTGCCATAACCAGGGCATCCACCTTCGAGAAGACCCAAACACTTCTCAACCTCCTGAGTGAAGGCATAGAGACGATCAAGAACCCCAGCCACCACCATGCAGATGAGGGCCTTATGGAGCAGAAAAGGCTTCAGCCATCGGTTTAAACATAGCCAAGGCCCCCATGACCTAGTCTAAGAGACAAGACAGCTTCTCTTGACAAAAGAACTAGAAACCCATGGGACTGCTCTTCAATAGCCTCCCAATAGCGATGGTCTTCAGAACCAGAGTCCATAAGAGACTGGGAGTCTGAAAGGACCTCTGAGTCCTATTCTGTTCCCTCCAAAGAACCTTCTCTGAAGCGTGTGGCTGGACTCCGGAATGTGGATATGGAGCTATCGGGGACCGTAGAGACCCTTTTAAAATCCTTGTCTGCACATTTCCCATTTGTGATTTGAGTTCTCTTTATCACGTCACTTGATGATTTTATTTTACTACTGTCAGCAGCTACAAGACTCCTGATGTAGGCCATCTGGCCAAAACACAACGTTGTGTCAAGTCATTTTTAATGTGGAATTGTTTTATTATCATTTGTTTGAAAATTATTAAATTTTGTTTATTTTAAACTTTACTTCAGGTCCAGTTATTGGATAGCCTGGCTCATATTACCACCTTTTTGTTTACATTTTACGTTTCTTGGGGTCTATTGAGTTCTCCACGCACGTGGATTCTCTTTACCCTCCAAAGAACCTGCACTCTCCAGAATGACTAGATTCATTCTGTTAGTTTCTCCCCCCCTATTTGCTTCTTTTATGCTTGCCTAAGCTTTTAACTTTGTACTCTTATTTAATTCTCTGTAAGCCACATTGCGCCTGCATGAGTGGGAAAATGTGGCATATAAGTAACCCATAAATAAATAAATAAATAAATAAATTCTACGGTGCTGATACCCCCAAAATGGCGCCTCCACCAATCCCCTTGGGATCCCCCACCAAGAGGATGAGGATTAGGGATAGGGCTAGGATTAGATCCAAAGAGGGAACCTGTGCAGGGAAAATCCAGTCTGGAGATTCAAAATAATAGGCCTTACCAATAGGTGGAATCCTGTCTGAGGAGATCTTTAGTATTTCCACAAAACATTTCTTAATAGACTCTCTAGGACCCAAACCTTGGCTCTTGGGAAAGTTTAAGACTCTTAAGATGTTTTGTATAGTTCAAGATGTCCCAGCATTCTACTATAGATAGTTTTATCTTTAACTAACAATTTTTGTATCTCAGTCACATCTTTCTCTGTGGATTCCAAGTTCCCCTGGAACCTCTACAGCTTATCCTCCATTTGCTCTGTCTTGCTTTTGAACTCAGTAGATAGAACATTCAGTTCTTTAGAATAGTTAAGTAAAAAACTATCAAGTCTTAACAATACTTTCGAAATTGAACAGAGGGTAAAAGTGAAACAGTAGATGTTCCAACAGCATTTGCTTCTCCCAACACCAGCACTGTGCTGACCTTGGGGCCATTCCATTCTCGTGCCTCCCCAATTGCTCCCGACTCAACCACAATATCCAAACCCAGTCCCGCAGAGCGAGGCACTGTCATTAGATCCAGAACACCAGCCTCCCTTCCAGATGGCCTTGCTCCTTCAGCCGGTCTGGAAGTTCTCAAAGCCAATGATAATTGCAGGTGGGGAGGGGGGGGGGAGCTGAGCAGCAGCTCTTCTCTCATGCTGCTCTGCCATCCCTCTAGTGAGCAGACAGCAGGAGAATCACCCCCTCCTTCCAAACGGTTGCGTTGCATGAGTACCAATCTTTCTCTGTTCCAGGGGCACTGCAACTCAGGAAGGGATTGGAAAATCCATTTTACCCTTCCTTTTCTACTTCAGAGCCTTATCAAGCAGGAAAAAACAAGTCCACAGAAATTTTAGAGTGAGAGCAAGTCGCTATAGCAGCTCATCACACCGCCATCTTGAAACTCCCCCCAACCCCCATTCACCTTCGCTATTTTTGTTTTGTATTACTGCCTACTCTTTTGCTCTACAAGAACAGACAGAGAAAGTACTATCAGTAGTTCCTGCTGTTGGACCCACAAAGATGAATAAAGTCACTAGATCCACCTTAATGCGGAACCCATTAGTGTGGTAACTCAAACCCCAACTGAGTCATTGCCCACCCCCCTTAGGAATCAAGACTCAAAAAGGACTGTTGCCTGGAGTGTTCCCTACACTCAGTCTATACTCCACTGGGAACCTGGTCCTGAAGCCTTCCCAGGAACAGCCTATTTCTAGCTACTGCACTAGGCCTCATATCTACAGAAAGATAAATATTGAGGCGCTGAAGGCAGCACCAGCCCCTTATGAGGGGACTAAAGTCAGCTCTGAGTTTTTTTTCCACCTTTTGGCATTAAGATATAACCCACTCATCTGGACAGGTCTAGCATGGATACAACACATTTTATTTTTAAAAATTTTATAATCGCTGGCAAGCAGGTTCAGAAAATTAGCCACCAAACTTGCCTTCCCTTTGTTTCTACTACACAGGCTTTCCAGAGCAGTACATATGCTCCATTACAGTTTGCTAAAAAAAAAAAAAAAAATTCAACACAAATATTTGAACAGGCATTACAAAAAAAAAAAAAGTGTATACCTTGTTTACATCAACTGTACATACAAGTGGTAAGACCTTTCCAAACCTGTGGTGAAGGCAAGCTGTAATTCTAAATCTCTATGTTTGGAAGATCATGTTCATTGTGTGTAATGTTATTTATGACAATAAAGTCAATAAAGCAATCAAATCCAAGAAGTGAGAGTTACTATGAGATTCTTTTTACTCAGTATTCACTGAAAAATCCCCCGATTAATCATGCCCACACAACTATTATTTTATCTAAAATATTCTGAATATTTTAAGTTTTTCAGGCAGGTAGCATATGAAAAAGAAGTATAGAAAAGAACATAAAACTTAAGTACAATAAAACGTAAGTTATTTTAAACTATATTAGTCATAAAACTGTAGACCACAAAGCTTTGTTTGGAAACATACCCATGCTCCCCAGCCATCTCCTTCGCGAGCCCGTTTTTGCCATCCTCCTCTGTGCATAGTAGAGCCACTTTCTAAAAGAAATCAGAGGATTAGTTACCTGCTATTGTCATTTTAATACCCCTAAATAACACAATTGCTCAACTATGACTCATTATTGTTAAAAGCTGTCAGAACAAGCAAAGTACATTTAATAAATAAAAATAAGTTTCTGTTGTTGATGATGTAGGTTATACCTGTTAAATTTCCTTCCCTTGAGCCCTGCTAGAACACTACAGACGAACAGGCTGAGTCCTACCAAAAGTAGATGGAGGTAAAAATACTGAACTCTTCCAGTGACATTACCAGTATAAGGGCTGGTAGAGTGGACTACTGCCAAAGCAGAACTAGATCAACCTTAACACACCAAATTTGAACCCCGTAGCACATATCAGAAAATCATTACCCCAATATATAAAATATCCAGAGGAGAGCAAAGAGATACCCCAACACTGTAGTCTTCCAAGGCAGGCCCTGGACTGGTCTAGCAGAATTCAAACAAAGGAAATTAATAGATATGAATACATTTCACATTCCCCTATCATCCTGCTAGATCAGTCCAAACCAATAGGATATACAAAAGCAGCACCTTACTGCGAAGGTGGAAGACCCACTGAATCACCCCTGGCAAGAACATCAATTTGCAGTGCTTCACGAAGGAGTGCAGCAAGAACCACACTGCCACCTTGCAAAGGTCTTCTGATCACTCAGACCTTTGCTCAGGAAGTCACCTAGTGGAATGTGATTGCAACCGCAGGCAAACAGTAACAAATTGCTGACAAATGATTGCAGCCTTAAACTACCATGCTATGGAGGATTTGGAAGAAGCCTGCCTTTTGCACTGCCCCTGGAACAATACAAAAAGCCCATCAGAAATATGAAAGGAATTGATATCCTCCAAATAATGCAGCAACACCCTAAGAACATTCAGCCTCTAGAGTTTCTGTGACATCGCCTAGCTCCCCCCACTTCTCAAAGGCTGGGAGAGAAACAATCCAATTCACATAAAAGGGAAATACTACTTTTGGCAAAAATGAAGGCACAGTTTGAAGATAGATGGGATCATCTGAAAAGGACAAGTAAGGATCCCTGCAAGACAGCCTGCAATTCAGACACCCATCTGGCAGAACAAATAGCTACCAGAAAAACTGCCTTCAGGTTGGCCCTCTTCAAAGGCTCAAACAGCAGACACATCAAGACATTGAGAGCCAGGATAAGTACAGCGCACAAGCAGGCTGAACGTGGTTCACCCCAAACAAAAATGCACAATATCCACTTGCGCCACCAGGGAACACCTATGGATCTTACCTTGGAAAAACAAAAAAAAGCCATGCCCTGGTCCTTCAGGAAGCTTAGAAACAAGCCCTGCTCTATGATGTTCTACAAGACCTCCAGAATAGCAGGCACCTCTGCTCACAAGGGGAAAAGCTTGTGCACTGTGCATCAGTGTTCACAGACCCTCCACACTTGAACTTATGCCAAAGACAGACTGTCTTTGGGCCTTGAGCAAAGTAGAAAACAACAAAAGCTAAATAGCCCCTATTCCTCAGATGACACCTCTCAAGGGCCAGGTCGTTACAGTTAGTTTATTAAACTTGCTATACCACTCGGCTTAAAAAATATAAGAACTCAGCAGTGTACAAATCATATTTAAAAAATAAAACAAACAACAACACACACAAGAAAGGAACTCCAATATGTAACAGGAAAGCACACACACCCAGAATCACTAGCACATATATGCACAATCAAAGCCAACTTCCACTATACCTTCATTACTACTGGCTACACCAAGAACCCTCACCAAAAGCAGCAACAAAATAATAAGCCAGAGAGACT
Organism: Microcaecilia unicolor; assembly: GCF_901765095.1. Classification (NCBI taxonomy): domain Eukaryota; kingdom Metazoa; phylum Chordata; class Amphibia; order Gymnophiona; family Siphonopidae; genus Microcaecilia; species Microcaecilia unicolor. Next base: position 251,712,300 of record NC_044034.1, read on the forward strand.
AGAGAACCTCCAACACAACAGTGCTTTGCCTCAGGATCCCCAGTCCTGCGTGAGCAGAAGTAGGGGGCCCACCAGCAAACACACCAGATCTGTGTACCAAGGTCGATGGGGTCTGCCCAGAGCCACCAGGATTACAAGAAATGGATGCCTAGCCACCTTCCAGAGAATTCTGATCAAGAACTAGGGTGGAAACACAGAAAGGCTTTGCTGTGGCCAGCGTTGCACCAGCATATCGATCCCTGCCAAGCTGAACTCCTTCTTGTGGCCGAAGAACCAAGCATACTTTCCATTTTCATGCGATGTCGTCAGGTTGAAACAAAGAGGCCCCCAGAGATCCAACAGGAGCTGAAGGCCAACTCACCCAGATCCAGGGCATTCAAGCTGAGGAATTCCACCTGCACATTCTCCACATCTGTGATATGTAGTGCCAAGATTGCCGAGAAATGGACTTTCTGTCTAAATGCAAAGCCAACTGGCTTCCAGTATCACCACTACACTCCATGTCCCTCCTTGCTGGTTGATATAAGCCACTGTCTTGACGTTGACCAACATCACCCAGACTGCTTTTCACCTCTACAGGGAAAGGAAACATCGGACTGCAAAGCGAATGACATTCACTTCCAACTACCTTGCACAATCAGACCCAGACAATGGGCTCCCCAACACTGGAGGCTCATATTGGTGGTCACTACCATCCACTGAAGAGGATCCAAAGGAAACCCCTTGAGTAGATGGTCAGGATTGTCCCACCAACCCAGCCTCCAATAAAGAACCCAGGGAAGCAGGAAGGAGGGAATTATCAAACTCCTGGGACTGAGGGACTCAGTGAGACAGCACCATCGTCTAGAGAACACATATGGGCCCTTGGCTATGGCACCATCTTCAGAGTCGCCGTCGTGGATCTGAAGTCTATAAGTGGTTCCAGGTCCAAGAGCTTCCTTAACATACAGCTCTCTTCTCTGGTACTGCAGTTCAAGCATGAGCTCCACAGGAAAGAACATTGTTCCCATGTTTAGTGTTGAAGTACATACCAAGGTACTCCAGCTCCTGAAGAGGGCATCAGTGGACACTTGGAATAATTTACCTTTGAGCCTAAGCTCTCCAGCAAGTGAATAACCACTGCTGCAGCTACCCTTTCTTTTAATTTATTTATTTAAATTCTGTTTCTTAAACAGCCTTGGAATCACAACATAAACCATAAACAAAAGAACAATGTTAAAAGTAGAGTACAAATAACTCCCTCGCATGCTGGACTCTGATCCACAGGGGGTCAAAGTGATCTCCATGATTGTGTATTTTTCATAACCAAGAAATGTCTAAAACAACCACACCATCACACATACCAGCATTCACACAAACAACCACCCTCCCAACCATACTCCTTCCCTATCATACCAACTCAGTCGTCACATTTATGTATTTAAAAATGTCTAGTCTGCCTACAACTAGGCAGATCACAAGTCAACATGCAGAAAAAAATAAACAGTAAAACAAGCAAAGAATTATACAATATTCAAAATAAAACAGACATCAGTCCCATACATGTTCATGATCTAGTGCAGGGGGTAACGATACGAGGGCCGCTTGATAACAGTGATCATAATATGATCGGTTTTGATATTGGCATTGAAGGAAGTGAAACTAGGAAATCAAGTACGCTAGCGTTTAACTATAGAAAAGGTGATTACGACAAAATGAGAAAAATGGTGAAAAAAAGACTGAAAGGAGCAGCTCGCAGAGAAAAAACTTGCATCAGGCGTGGATGCTGTTTAAAAACACCATCCTGGAGGTTCAGGACAAATATATTCCACGTATTAGAAAAAAGGGAAAAAAGACTAAACGTCAGCCGGCGTGGCTAAACAGTAAGATAAAGGAAATCATTAGAGCCAAAAAACAATCCTTCAGAAAGTGGAGAAGAGAACCAACTGAAAGTAACAGGATAGATCATAAGGAATGCCAAGCCAAATGCAAAGCGGAGATAAGGAGGGCAAAAAAGGACTTTGAGAAGAAATTAGCGTTGGAAGCAAAAATACATAGTAAAAATTTTTTTAGATACATTAAAAGCAGGAAACCGGCCAAAGAGTCGGTTGGGCCGCTGGACGAAAATGGTGTTAAAGGGGCGATCAAGGCGGACAAAGCCGTAGCGGAGAAATTAAATGAATTCTTTGCTTCGGTCTTCACCGAGGAGGATTTGGGGGGGACACCGGTGCCGGAAAGAATATTTGAAGCGGGGGAGTCGGAGAAACTAAACAAATTCTCTGTAACCTTGGAGGATGTAATGGGTCAGTTCAGCAAGCTGAAGAGTAGTAAATCACCGGGACCTGATGGTATTCATCCCAGAGTATTAATAGAACTAAAAAATGAACTTGCGGAGCTACTGTTAGAAATATGCAATCTGTCCCTAAAATCGAGTGTAGTACCGGAAGACTGGAGGGTAGCCAATGTTACTCCGATTTTTAAGAAGGGTTCCAGAGGAGATCCGGGAAATTATAGACCGGTGAGTCTGACGTCGGTGCCGGGCAAGATGGTGGAGGCTATTATTAAGAATAAAATTGCAGAGCATATACAAAAACATGGACTGATGAGACAAAGTCAGCACGGATTTAGTGAAGGGAAGTCTTGCCTCACCAATCTAATGCATTTTTTTGAGGGGGTAAGCAAACATGTGGACAATGGGGAGCCGGTTGATATTGTATATCTGGATTTTCAGAAGGCGTTTGACAAAGTGCCGCACGAAAGACTCCTGAAGAAATTGCAGAGTCATGGAATCTGAGGTAGGGTATTATTATGGATTAAGAACTGGTTGAAAGATAGGAAGCAGAGAGTAGGATTGCGTGGCCAGTATTCTCAGTGGAGGAGGGTAGTTAGTGGGGTCCCGCAGGGGTCTGTGCTGGGTCCGTTGCTTTTTAATGTATTTATAAATGACCTAGAGATGGGAATAACTAGTGAGGTAATTAAATTCGCCGATGACACAAAATTATTCAGGGTCGTCAAGTCGCAGGAGGAATGTGAACGATTACAGGAGGACCTTGCGAGACTGGGAGAATGGGCGTGCAAGTGGCAGATGAAGTTCAATGTTGACAAGTGCAAAGTGATGCATGTGGGTAAGAGGAACCCGAATTATAGCTACGTCTTGCAAGGTTCCGCGTTAGGAGTTACGGATCAAGAAAGGGATCTGGGTGTCGTCGTCGATGATACGCTGAAACCTTCTGCTCAGTGTGCTGCTGCGGCTAGGAAAGCGAATAGAATGTTGGGTGTTATTAGGAAGGGTATGGAGTCCAGGTGTGCGGATGTTATAATGCCGTTGTATCGCTCCATGGTGCGACCGCACCTGGAGTATTGTGCTCAGTACTGGTCTCCGTATCTCAAAAAAGATATAGTAGAATTGGAAAAGGTACAGCGAAGGGCGACGAAAATGATAGTGGGGATGGGACGACTTTCCTATGAAGAGAGGCTGAGAAGGCTAGGGCTTTTCAGCTTGGAGAAGAGACGGCTGAGGGGAGATATGATAGAAGTGTATAAAATAATGAGTGGAATGGATCGGGTGGATGTGAAGCGACTGTTCACGCTATCCAAAAATACTAGGACTAGAGGGCATGAGTTGAAGCTACAGTGTGGTAAATTTAAAACGAATCGGAGAAAATTTTTCTTCACCCAACGTGTAATTAGACTCTGGAATTCGTTGCCGGAGAACGTGGTACGGGCGGTTAGCTTGACGGAGTTTAAAAAGGGGTTAGATAGATTCCTAAAGGACAAGTCCATAGACCGCTATTAAATGGACTTGGAAAAATTCCGCATTTTTAGGTATAACTTGTCTGGAATGTTTTTACGTTTGGGGAGCGTGCCAGGTGCCCTTGACCTGGATTGGCCACTGTCGGTGACAGGATGCTGGGCTAGATGGACCTTTGGTCTTTCCCAGTATGGCACTACTTATGTACTTATGTACTTAAAATATGTCTTCAGTAACTTACTTAATTGGACCTTGCTACTACACAGTCTCAGGTAACCTGTTAATTTGTTCCAAATTTGGGGGCCTGCTATTGAAAATACAGTATTCCGTGTATTAGCATACGCCATAGTTTACAATTTTAACATTAGCCAAGAACTTCACATTTTCAGACCACAAGGATCTAACAGGATGGTATTCCTGAATTACATCTTTTAAGATAATCAAGGAACACAATCAGAGAACAATGCTTGGTGTACCAACCATACCACCTTGTAATGTACTCAAGCGTGGACTAGCAACCAGTGCAAAGAGCGTAAGATTGGAGATACATGCTCAAACCAGGACACACCCACCAACAGTCAAGCAGAAGCACTTTGTATCACCTGCAATGCCTGTATTTTTGATTTTGGCAAATCCAAACATAGAACATTGCACTAAACTTTGTACCACTGACAGAAAATCACATTGTTACATCATGGGCTTCAACTTTGCCAATAAATGAAGCTGAAAAAATGCTGACTTAACCACCTGCAATACTCAATCTTTCATAGACCAATCACCTTGGATCAATCAGTTATTCAGGTATGAATATAGCCAGACCCCGTCTGCAGAGGTGAATTGACACCACTACGCAAGACTGGAAAAAATCTGGGGTGCCATTGCCAGGCTAAAAAGTAGAGCTATGAACTGACAGTGTCTATCCAAGATGTATAAATTAAAAAAGCACTTGCAAGGTAAGATACTCGCTCAGCCTGACCAAAGCTATCACCGACCATAAGGAACCATGGGGCTCAGAGGGAGGTGAGCATCTTTAGATCCAAAATAGATCTTTTGCAGCCATCTTTCTTTGGAATTATGAATTAGAATAGCATCCCCACCCTTCCTCCTAGTGAGGAACTAGCTCCACAGACACCAGCTGAAGCAAACACTCAAGGACAACAACTACTGTCTCTCTTTTGAAGGGAGCACATCAGGAGGATACCATAAAGGTATCTGAAATGGGTTCAGCAAGCTCCAAGGCATACACCACCTCCAGGGTTCACTGATCAGAGGTGATAAGGATACAGTCATCATATAACAGGCAGCGCCTGCTGCCTCATTGCACCTCTGTGGAGATCCGCTGACCCTCACTGGGGGACAGGGGGTTCTTTCTAGGCACCACAGAGGATGTGGCTCAAGAATCTCTTGCCTCTGAGAACCATGAAAAGGCTAACCCTTAAAGCCCTTTGACAACACCAGGAGGAGGCCCAGGGACAGCAGAAGCAGCTCCCTTCCTTCAACTGAGCCTACCCTCAGAGGAGCAAGGTGCAGCTTATGGGTAGTCCTCCAGAAGCCACTGGAGCCTGGCCTCTCCCAGGTCCTTCATTAATTTATCTGTCTTTACCACACAGTAAACAATCACAAAAGGGCAGCTTACCTAAACAGGCCTTCAAGGCCGCAACGGCCACCATACACCGCAGCCAGAGCCATCTACGAACCACTACTACTGATGCCACTGAATAAGGGCAGATGCAGACGATGTCATAGACTATGCTCAACAGGAAGGCTGCCCTTAAGTACGCCACCTCTAGGAACTCCGGCAAGTGCTAAGCCCAGTGCAGATGGATGAATGACACATAGCTCCCAAGCACTGAAGTCTGGATCCAATGGCTGAGGAGGCAAAGGCATGCTTAAGGAGCTGCTCCAACTTCCTGTTGTGGGCATCCCTCTGCAAAGAGTCTTGGCTGACCAGGATCATCATGTATTTGGTCACTACCATGTCCAGCACATCTACCTTAGAGAACCGGAACAATCTGTCCAGTTCCTCACTTGTATGGGAATGGGTACAGCCTGCCCAAGAGCTTAGTGTCTTGGTGCTTCTCATCCAGCCAGGGACCTCCAAGACAGGACTCTATGAAGTAGAAAGGTCTTAGGTGGCCTCCAAAGGGCCCCAAGGACTGGGTCCCCATCTAAGGGTTCTGACTGAGGTGCCACCATAATACGCAGGTCACTGAATCATTGAACCAATAAGCAAACAGCTGGACCACCAGAGAATCCTTTTCCTCCTCCAATAAGATGTCCCCCAACTTAGAGTAGGCAACCTCCCATGTGGAGCTATTGATGTTCTCAAGTCCCCAAGGGTTCCCAACTGGGAATGCAGGCAGGAAGAGGGCCTGGTCTGGGTCTGAATTCCCACTTAGCTACTGATACTTCTAGGTGTTGTGGCTGCTGCCCAGTTAGGTTGGGAAATCCTAAGGTGGGGGGGGGGGATGTTTGACCCTCCATCAGAGTCTGCCTCACACACTGTATTAGGGCCTGCAGACCCTGCCATCTGAAACTGTTAGTGGGGGAGCCCATCCACCCCCATCCCAAGCCCCATCCTCTTCATGCTGCACTGCACTGTGATGGGACAAAGGCAATATAGTTGCCATTCCTATATGGTTTGGGAGACAGATCAGAAATACTGCGATACCCGACTGCCCTCCCCCTCGGTGGCTCTCTGGACCACATCAGGACTGTGATAGGATCAGCTCTGGCATGAAGCCAGCATGACAGCTCTGGCATAACAGTGGGCCAGCTCATACACCCCCAAATCGGGGCCCCAACGTTTACCTTGCTGGGGCATCCTGACCTGCCTGCTGCCTCACTATGTGGCTACAGAATTGCTACTCCCTGCTGTGCAGCTTTAGAGTGTGATTTCTTTTTTTTTTAATGTAATTTTTTTTCTAATAATTTTATTCCCTGAACAAATCTTAAGGGAATAAAGCTGTTTAACTAGTTCAGATTTTTTTTTTTTTTGCTGAAGGTAAGCATAGTGCCCGTGGAAGGAGAGACTCCTTCGTGGTCAACTAGGGTAAGGACCATGGCTCGAACCTCAGAAGCTACACCAGCCCAAGGATTTGATCTCAGAAGGTGCAGGCCACAGACTGTGCCCCAGGGAGTCAGGCCTGAACAAGAGAAACATGCTGCACCAGACTGACCTACACCATCTGTCGGAGGTAGAGAAATACTAAAGGATTCCAGGCTGTACCAGCCCCTATACCGATGATGTCACTGGAAGAGTTCAATCTCTACCTCCATCTGCTGGTAGGGGGGGGCACAACCCACTGGTTTGGACTGATCTAGCAGGATAAGAAAAGATTTAGGGAATCTTTTATCAAGCCGCACTAGTGGCTCCCAGTGCAGCAATGCCAGACAAGTCCATTGACTCTATCGGCATTGCTGCACGGGAACCGCTAGCACAGCTTGATAAGAGGCCCTTATTTAGCTGCTAAATTTAAAAAAAAAGAAGAGCAAAACCAATATTTTGTAACTAAGCAGTACTTTTATATAATTCACACTGCACTGTAAAACGCAGCATTTTTCATACAATTTTGAATAACTATTAAACCTGTTAAGACTAAGGGCCCCGACTACTAAACTACACTGTAGGCAAGCTAGCATTATTAGCGCATGATAAAATTTAGCAAGCGCTAAAGCTAGAGACACCCATATGAGTGTCTCCAGCTTTAGCATGTGCTAAAAACACTAGCACACCGTAGTAAATAGGGCCCCAAATATTAAGTCACATATTGCCTAAGAATTAAAAATTTGAAAACAAAATTGAATTATTTCAGCTATAGATATGAGATATGCAGAAATTCATTTACAACTTTATTTTTTAAGAGTATTTTCCTGAAATACATCTTCACAACTAGGCATGCAATACAGGTTAAACAAGAATGAACAACTGTAATTTGCAATAAATGTTTGTGATTTAGATACCTACTACAGAAGGGAATAGCTCTTTAAAACATGATACCTTTTCAAACTTTCCTCAAGGGCATGAAGTATTATTTCAAATGTATTAAGTCCCCACTGCATCATGAAATGCAGGTTCAGGTTTCTTGACATCATCACCCAAATTAATTGCTGCAGTAGATGTTTACTATCCAGTCTCTACGGAACCAATGATTGTCGACAACAGGTAATGTGTGCACTATGAAGTCATGTCAGAAAAACAAGCTCAGTTTCTGTACAATGGCTCATTTTCACTGTCCCTTTAGCCCCTCATTGACAATTACAACTTATGCTAGAAAAGCAAAGCGAGTTGTTTACTGGTAACATGTGTTCTCTGTAGACAGCAGGATTATTCAGGCACACAAATGGGCAACACCATAAAACAGCATTAAGTCAAACTATCCCAGAGCTCAGAATTACTGTAACATTCTAGAATGCATAGACCTCCCTGCCCACGGCAATCTCCTCAGTTACCCTCGGTAATACAGAGTGTCAACGTACACAAGATGAGCCATAATATAATACAAAAAAGAAGCATAGATCTGTTCAAAACACTTGAGCTTCCAACAAGAACATAACATGGCTGTAGACCAGAATAATAAACCTTACTTCTCCAATAAATCACAACCAAATAACTCTGGCTATAACTCTGTGTAGCCTTTTTGAGTTTTAAACATTCACTTCATGCAACGCCATCTTACAGCATTCCATAAGACTTGACAAATTGGTAACTTCCAGATAACACAACATAACCCCTGACAATATTAAACTTATCGAGTTCCGGTGAAACCTCTAATCATCCCCCCCACCGGGTCTGAAAAGCCCAGGATAATGGATCACCCGATTTACATGAAAAGCAGATACCACTTTCTGCACAAATGAAAGGGTCCCTGCAATTCGGAGATCCATCTGACTGAAGAAATTACTACTACAAAACGGCCTTAAGGGTGACATCCTTTACGGAGGCTCTCTCTTCAAAGGCTCAAATTAAATTTTTTTTTAGATTGTGAAATGTTAACCTTATTGCTATCATTGACCACTTGAGCAACTTTTTTTGTCCAATATATCATTTGGATTTGGCATATGATTTTATATTTTTGTATGGCATATTATAAAGTTTTATGTTTATATAGTCTGATGTATGTATACACATTTATTTTTATCAGTGTTTTAATTTAATATTGTATGTATCAATTTTTAGACCCCTGAAAAAGGTTTTTATGCCAAAACACAGTCACATGTCGGGTCTTTTCAACTTTCTCAATAAATACATCTTGTGAGCTTCACAGCGTACACGTGCTCTTTGTCGCTCACTTGCATTCTCTATTCCATCGTTAAACAGTCAGACAGTCAGCCGGTCGAGCATGCACAGAACAGCCAAGCGTTATGCTGGCTGCTCTGTGCATGCCAAGGACGTCCTTCACTATAAAAAAAACTCCCTCTAAAAAGGCGCTCTTTTTACAGGCTACAGTTTATTTATTTATTGTTCACTTATATCCCACATTTTCCCACTCATGCAGGCACAATGTGGCTTACAAACATTAAATAAAATACAGAATAGGAAAACTTAGAAGAATATACAAGGAGTATGCAGGTGGAGAAGCATCTAACAGGGCGAACTAGCAGGGTAGGAGCCAGGGAGGGTACATCAAGCAGCGGTATAAAGTGAGGAGTAGGTCTTGGCAAAGAAGTAGGTCTTCAACAACTCCTTGAAGAGGGCGTGGTCCGCTTGAGTTTTAAGGTGTTGCGGGAGATAATTCCAGTGCTTAGGACTCCAATAGCGGAAAGATGAGGCGAAGATCCTCTTGTACTTGACACCCTTACAGTTTGGGAAGTGAAGGTGGAGGAAGGAACGAGCAGCAGGGTTGGCATTCCTGGGCGGGAGGTCGATCAAGGGGTGCATATACTCCGGGGCAAACCCATAGATAATTTTATGGGTCAAGGAGCAGAGTTTAAAGGCAATGCGCTCCTGAACAGGCAGCCAGTGTAATTTGAACCGTAAGGGTTCGGCATGCGCAAAGCGTTGCTCTCTCAGGATGAGTCTCGCAGCAGTGTTCTGAACTGTTTGGAACTTTTTCAACAGAGAGGCCTGGCAGCCCGCGTAAATTCCGCTGCAATAGTCCAAGTGGGAGAGGACAAGCCAGTGGACAAGTGTGCGGAACAAATCTCTAGAAAGGAAATATCTGATACGCCGAAGCCTCCACATGGCGTGAAACATTTTTTTTTGGTGACCAAGTGCACATGATTGTCCAGTTGGAGGTGTGTGTCCAGTTGCACTCCTAAAAGCCGCAGGCTTGTGGCAATTGGAAGTTCAGAGGCAAGAGAATAAAAACTAACCTGACGATACGGAGGAGCCTTGCAGCCCAGAAAATCGGGACGTGAGAGGACACAAATCAAAACTTTTTGGACGTCCCTCCCTCTAGGTCTCTCTCAGCCAATCACAGCGCGTTTAGCTGATACTGGTAACAGCTAAAAGCTCTGGGATTGGCTGAGAGAGACCTGGAGCTGATCAGTTATGCTATTACTTACTTGTTCTGGAGTGCTGTATTTTGTTATGCTGTTTTGATAAATGTTCAATAAAGACTTCATATAATTTAAGAAAGTGGAAAAAAAATCCAAGTGCTCGTCCTTTTTTTTTTTTTTTTTTTAACAAAACTATTAGTGGAATTTGAACCCGCCACCTCTGGATTACAAGACCGCTGCTCTAACCACTCGGCCACAACTGTGCTTACTTGAATGTCCCTCCCTTACTTCCAGGTCTCTCAACTGAGTGAAGCACGGCCAAAAAGGACGTTTTTATTATTGCAGGGGGGTGGGGGGAGGCCGCCCAAAATGGACTGTTTTTTTTTAAGTGAAGCTTTATTAAAAAAAAATCAAACAGGCTCCGATGCTGCAGGCTCTTTTTTGGACATTCAACCCCGCAATAATAAAAACGTCCTTTTTGACCGTGCTTTACTCAGCTGAGAGACCTGGAAGTCTCTGAGCCACTCACAGCGTGTTTAGCTCAGCTAAACGTGCTGTGATTGGCCGTGCTTCACCCAGCTGAGAGACCTGGAAGTAAGGGAGGGACATCCAAGTAAGTACAGTTGTGGCCGAGTGGTTACAGTAGCGGTCTTGTAATCCAGAGGTGGCGGGTTCAAATTCCACTATTAGTTTTGTAAAAAAAAAAAAAAAAAAAAAAAGGACGAGCACTTGGATTTTTTTTCCACTTTCTTAAATTATATGAAGTCTTTATTGAACATTTATCAAAACAGCATCGGAGCCTGTTTGATTTTTTTTTTTTTTTAATATAGTGAAGAACGTCCATAATGGACGCTCCTGATGAGCACTTGGCTGTTTTTGCCCCCCCCATTTTTTTTTTTACATTTTAATAATTTTTCCAATCCCTCACAGCCCCAACGAGAGGTACAGACCTCTCGTTAGATTTTCCAGTGTTAAGGCAATCGGAAAAGTTTAGTGCATCTCATTACAATAGGGTTTCTACACGATTTGCTCATCTGCATTCCATTTTCGTTAGCTGCTACCGTCGTTGGAAAAAAGTGTTTAGTGCATGCTTGGGTTTACTACTTGCTCGTTAAGGGCTCGTTAAGTTTAGTGCATCTGGCCCTGAATCTATTCAAGAAACCTAGACTACCACAACTTGTCATTTCGTCCTTTAGATTGTAAGCTCCTTTCAGCAGGGACTGCCCTCTTTTATTAAATTGTACAGCGCTGCGTAACCCTAGTAGCGCTATAGAAATGTCAAGTAGTAGTAGTAGTGAATCTGGAGAGAGACAATAAGAGCCCTGGCCAGCTAGCCCCAGATCAGTATTGTCATAACAAAGCAAAAGAAGAGAAAGACCAGCAAAAAGAAAAAACATTCTAAGCATCTGTGAAGCCTGAGCAGCCACCAGCACCATATTAACCATGAATTAGTGCCTGTTTCTACACATGCCCTTGAAGAAAGGCAAACATGCTTGGAGCATATAGTGTGGTATTAATTGTGTGGGGGTTTTTTTTTTTGTTTTTGTTTTTTAAGAACAATGCAACAGCAAACCAACAACGCAGCTCATTAAAAAAAAAAAAAAAGGAAAGAAACTTCTATCTGTCGAATATCACAAGGGAGGGATCTGGGCCGGTCCGGAGGGACTGAAGGAAAGCAAATTAGCAGGTAAAAACTAATTTCTCCTTCTTTAGTGTCCCTCTGGACCAGCCCAGAACGTGACTGATGGGAAGTAACAAAGCAGTAAACTCAAGGGAGGGACCATAACAGGCCATTCAGAAGAACGTTCACACCAAAAACCGCGTCTTGTCAACTCTGTAATGCTTGGAAAAGGAATGCAATGACGACCAATCCGCCACTCTACAAATTTCCAAAGGAGGCACCAGCGACAGTTCAGCCCACGATGACGCCCGACCTCTAGTAGAATGTGCTTTGACTCCTTGAGGAATCGAAGCTGATTGGAAGCAACCATTTCTTTAAGACACCAAGAAATGGTGGCCTTAGAAGACGCGAGCCCTTTACAAGCCCCTCCAGTTATCAGAAAGAGACAATTCGTCCAACAGAATTCCTCCTTAATCTTCACACAGTGCTTCAGGACCCTCCTGACATCGAGACACTTCAACCAACGCTGCTCCTCCAACCCAGAGGAAGAGAATGGGCAACACCACTGACTGAGATAAATGAAACCTAGATAAGACTTTAAGCAGAAAGGAAGGAACTGGGCACAACACTACCCGATCCTTTGCAAATTCTAAGAACGGAGACCGACAAGAAAGGGCTTGTAACTCCAACACCCTTCTAGCCGAGGCAATAGCCACCAGAATACTGCCTTGAGAGTCAAATCCTTTAAAATACAGGGCACTAAAGGCTCAAAGGGAGACTTAGTGAGTACGGAAAGAACTAAGTTAAGGTTCCAGAGTGGAAATATAGCTTGAACAGGAGGACGTAGCAGGCCTGCCTCACATAAGAATCGAGAAATATCTGGATGAGAAACTAGAGCTTTACCCTGAATGTGTCCCCGAAAACAAGGCAAGCGCCAGGCCTTTTTCAAAGCTACGCTGAAAAAAGTCCAAGATCTGTGCCACTGACGCTTGAAAAGGAGAGATAGCCCAATCAGCACACCACTCCTCGAAAACCCTCCAAGTTCTGACATAATTGAAATGAAACTACGTCGCAACCGCAGCGTGAAAATCATGCATGCCAAATAACCTCTCTTCATCAACCGCACCCGCTCACGAGTGAAGCCATAAGACAAAAATCGAGCTGGGTCGGGATGTGTAACCAGACCCTGAACCAGAAGCCCGAGAGCCTCCGGAAATCTGAGAGGGGAATGACGAGAAGGTGCAGGAGGCTGGCATATCAAGGCCTTTGAGGCCAATCCAGCATCACTAGGATCACCTGACTCCCGTGTGCTTCGATCCTCTGAACTAGCCACCCTAATAAGGGCCACGGAGGAAATGCATAAAGGAGCCCTTCCGGCCAAGGCTGAAGAAGGGCATCCACTCCCTGCACCTTGGGATGTTTTCGGCGACTGAAGAATTGAGGCACCTTCGCGTTCAGAGAGGAGGCAAAGAAATCCATGACCAGAAGCCCCCAGTAATGCATGACTGCTTGAAAACCTCCTTCACTGAGAGCCCACTCCCCGGGATCCAGTGTTGCGACTGAGAAAGTTTGCCTGAACATTCTTCGCCCCCGCTACGTGAGACGCTGTAAGAGCCACTAGATGTAGTTCCGCCCAACTCATAAGCTGTGCGGTTTCGAGTTACAACAGATGACTCCTTATCCCGCCTTGACCACTGACATAGGCGACTGCCATGGCGTTGTCTGACATGATGCGAACCGACGAGCTCGCCAAAAGAAGAAGAAATGCTACTAGTGACAGGCAAATCACCTGGTTTCCAAGAGGTTGATTGTGCAGGATGTCTCCTACTGTGACCAAAGACCCTGTACATATTGCCCCTGACAATGCACCCCCCCCCTTGAGACTGTCGTTCGTTGTGACTACTATCCACTGTGGAGGATCCAGAAGCATCCATCTGGAAGGTGGGCCGTCCAAAGCCACCAGCGGAGGCTGTCGCGCTCCTGAGCTGATACTGTCAGTTTTCTCTGCAAAGGATCCCTCTGCAGAGACCACCTGGAGAGAAGGGATTTCTGAAGAGGTCTCATGTGTGCTCTGGCCTAAAGGACTGCCTCTATTGTCGCCACCATGGAACCTAGACCTGAAGATAAATCTCTCGCACACGGCGCAGATGATTGAAGAAACTGTCTGATTTGTGCCTGTAATCTGAGAATTCGAGGCTGGGGAAGACTCACCCCTGACGAGTGTCAAAGCACACCCTCAGGTAATCCAACAACTGGGATGGCTAAAGGTGACTCTTCTGTGCGTTGACCACCCATCCCATTGTAGGAACTGAACCACACAATCCATGACCTGCAGACTCTTCAGATATGACTTTGCTTTGATCAGCCAATCGTCCAAGTAGGGATGTACTAAAATCCCCTCCTTCATGAGGGCCACTGCCACTACCACCATTATCTTTGAAAATGTGGGGTTGTAGCCAGGCCAAAAGGCAGTGCCCGAAATTGAAAATGCTTACCCGACACTGCAAAGCGCAGAAAACATTGATGCAAGGGCCAAACAGGGATGTGCAGGTAAGCCTCTGTTAAGTCTAGAGAGGTTAAAAACTCTATGGTTTGCACTGCCACTATGACCGAACGAAGAGTTTCTATACGAAAAGAGGACACCGAGAGCTCGAATGACCGCTTTGAGATCTAGAACTGGTCTGAAAGAACCCTCTTTCTTCGGGATAACAAATTAAATGTAATGCCGGCCCTGTCTGATTTCCGATAGAGGGACTAAACAAATTGCCTGAAGGCCTATCAGCCTTTTTAGAGTGTCCCTAACCACATTCGCCTTGAGACGAGACCGACAGGGAGACTCCAGGAAAGCATCTGGAAGAGGCTGCGCAAATTCGAAGGAATACCGGTCTGAATAACCTCTAACACCCACCGGCTGGAGGTAATCTGGGCCCACCTCTGATAAAACTGTATTAACTGAGCTCCCACAGGAATCAGAGACTGGGCATGGAAGCCTTCATTGCACAGGATGAGTGGTGGACTGGAACGGGGTTCTCCCATCTCTACCTCTCCTTCAAGCTCCACAAAAGGACTGATTCCTCTGAAAAAAACGGGACCTCTGAGCCAGAACCGATCTACCCAGCCTAAAACGGCGAAAATCATGTCCTCGACCACGCCCTGAGAACAGAACGCAACCTGACATCTTAGGCTGGTCCTCAGAAAGACGCAGCGCCTTAGTATCTCCTACACTACAAACCAATTTATTCAACTCTTCATCAAATAACAGAGAACCCCAAAAGGGAATCCTACTGAGCTTAGACTTAGATGCCGCATCCACTGACCAACCTCGTATCCAAAGGGACCTACAAGCAGCTACATCCAAGGCCATAGCCTTAGAGGAGGCTCTTAACAGATCATATAAAGTATCCACCCAAAAGGCCAATCCCATCTCTATTTTAGCCACTTGTGTCAATCAAAGACAAATCATCTGAAGTTCTATCCAGGACCCTTTTAGACCAGCTGAAGCAAGCTCTAGCCACCAGGGAACCACATATAGCTGCCTGGACTGCCAGAGCAGCAACATCAAAACTACTCTTCAACAAAGTTTTCATACGGCAATCCTAGCATCTTTAAGCGCAGTGCCCCCATCTAAGGGAACCGTATTTCTCTTGGTAACCAAAGAGACCACCGCATCAACCACAGGAGGCTTAAGAAGGGTCTTGTCTGCATCAGGCACTGGATAAAGGCGAACCACAGACTTAGCCAGCCTAAAAGATGAATCAGGCACATCCCACTGCGCCTGAATGATGTCTCTGATAACCTGGTGCACAGGAAAAGTCTTACCTGGTCTACCAATGCTCTTTACCAGGAGATCCACCTTACGGACCTCTACAGAAGATGCCTCTTCTTCCTCAAAATGTAAAGTAGATGACACCAAAGAAATTAGCTCCTGTAAATCTTTGTGAAAAAATTCTAACCATAGAGGGATCTTCCCCTGGGAGCAAAGCCTCTGTACCTTCAATGTACCTATCTACCTGCCTAGGGTCTTCTGCAACCTTTTCCTCACCTAAAAATTCTGGCTCGTCCAGAGAAGGCATCTCCTGGTCAGGATCAGAGCCTAGATCTTCCTCCAGATAATAGAACTCACTAGGGCGATTAGCAGAGACCAGCCGCCCTCCAAGGACCTTCTCACAGAGGCAGAGGGGGTTCCCAGTTTGTGTATAAGAAAGGATTTGTACATCTGAAGAATGAACTCTTGAGGAAAACTTCCATCCGACCCTGCTAAAAGAACTGACAAAGTCCCTATAGCTTGCTCCGCTGAAGAAACAGGCAGGGATCCCGGCCGCTCCTCTGATACTGAAAAGGGGGGTAAAATGGCAGTGCTTCCCGCCAAAACTGAAACCGGCATTTTCTCCTTCACCCCAGCCGTATCCTTACTCAAGATCGCCAGCAGGGAAATAGCGACAGAGGGACCTACCTCCGAAGGGCATTCCACTGCTGTGCAATATTTGCTACTTCCACTCGCTTCTCCCAGATCCCGCCGCTGACACACAGTACAGCGGTGGAGTTTCTCTGCCATCTCGGCTAGAAAACAAAAGTTTTTTGTTTGTTTGTTTTTTCCGGCAGCTCTGGGAACAAAACAAAAGAGCCAAAGTCAGCTGCCACGCCAAAAGGGAAGGGAGCTGCCTTGCTTGCACCTCTGCCTCTACTAGACCAGAAAAATAAACTCTCCGTTTGAGGGCTTTTTGGTTTTTTTTTTTTTAAATGTAGTTGCCTCTCCCTTGCCTCAACCACTCTTCCCCTGAAGAGACAGACGCTTTAAATCAAAGTATCACGCTGAACAAAGAAAGGACTTGGGGGAGGGAACCGGTCACCCAGGTGTGACACCCTTGAGGCTCACAGAGACCCCCATGGGCCTCAGCCTACACACGCAGGCAAACACAGAGAAGAGATGCACAGAATAAACAGAAAAGAATAACAGCTCACTACTCGGTGCAACAAAACCACTAGTAAATATTAACTACTAAATATGAAATATTAAAGAAAAAGAAAAAGTTTAAAAAAAGGAGACTAAACGGCTCACCACCTTTCACCTGCTGGAGACTGAAAATACTGGATCTGGGGCTAGCTGGCCAGGGTTCTTATTGGCTCTCTCCAGATTTAGAGTTTTCCATCTCTACCTGCTGGAAGGCATGCACAACCCATCAGTCATATTCTGGACAAGTCTGGAGGGACACTAAGGAAAATCTGAATCATAGTTACCTGATGCTAGGGTCCACCTTGGGGTAAGCACCCAAGAAAATGATCTAGGTGTCATAGATAATACACTGAAGTCTTCTGCTTAGTGTGTGTCAGCGTCCAAAAAAGCAAACAGGATGCTAGGAAGTATTAGGAAAGGGTTGGTGAATAAGATTGAAAATACAATAATGCCTCTGTATTGCTCCATGGTGCGACTTCATCTTCAGTACTGCATTCAGTTCTGGTTGCTATATCTCAAAAAAGATATAGTGGAATTAGAAAAGGTTCAAAGAATGACCACAATGATAAAGGGGATGGAACTCCTCTCATATGAGGAAAGGTTAAAGAGGTTAGGGCTCTTCAGCCTGGAAGAAAAGACGGATGAGGGAAGATATGATTGAGGTGTACAAAATCCTAAGTGATGTAGAACAAGCAGAATTAATTTTTTTACTCGTTCCAAAAGTACAAAGACTAGGTGCCGCTCAATGAAATTACATGGAAATACTTACAAATAGGAGTAAATATTTTTTCACTCAACGAATAGTTAAGCTCTGGAACTCTTTGCCGGAGGATGTAGTAACAACAGTTGGCATATCTGGGTTTAAAAAAAGGTTTGAACAAATTCCTGGAGGAAAAGTACATAGTCTGCTATTGAGACAGACACGGGGAATCTATTGATTGCCCTGGGATTGGTAGCATGGAATATTGCCACTATTTGGGTTTCTGCCAGGTACTTGTGACCTGGCAGACACTGTTGGAAACAGGATACTGGGCTAGGTGGACTATTGATCTGACCCAGTATGCCTATTCTTATGTTCTTATGTAAGTATGCATTCAGCATATACATGCAAGTTACCATTGGGAAAGAAAACTGGAGCTTTCACTCATGATAGACACAGAACTGTCTCCTGCTGGGAGGAAGGATGAACAGAAGACACTGAGAAGAATGAAAAAAGAGATACTGGGGGAAGGGGGGGAGGCTGGACACTAAAATAAGAGGGAAGAGGAAAGAAGGTGTGGGAGAAAGTAAAAACACTGGAGTGAAGGGAAAGAAGAGAGTAAACACTGGTGAGATGGGAGAAATGTGGAAAACGAGGAGCGCTGAAAAGAAAAAAAAAAGTAGAAAGGGAGATACTGAAAATGTCACCATTCTAGCCTCATCAATAATTTAGAAAAGTTATGTAGCTCTTCACATTAGAGAATGACACGGTCCCCACGGGTTCTGTCTCCATCCCCACCCCACCCCCGCAGGTTCTGTCTCCATTCCTGCCCCATCCCCCAGATTCTGTCCCCGTCCTGCCCCCGTGGGCTCTGTCCTCATCTATAGAAGCCTTGAACACTTACGATTTTATATTTAAATCTTTTTATTAAAATATAAAAAGGAACAATATGCTGTGCAACTGTTGTGTATAACTTACAAATAGAAAACAATAACAATGAGCAGCTTTAACAACCCTCCTTCCCATCACCACCCTCTACTCTTCCAACTAGAAAATGACATGGGGACAAAGTTTGTCCCTGTGGGCTCTGTCCCTATCCCTGCGCCCTGTCCCCGTGTCATTCTCTACTTCACATACAAAAAAAAAAAAAGTTTGGAAACCTCTGCTTTAGGATTTCAAAAACAAAGTGATATTTACCCTGGAAAATTATTTTTCCACATAATTGTCTTTTGTTTTTCTTCATGTTAAAATAAACTTAATAATTTATGGCGAATAATCAAACTGAAAAAATGTAGTCTCAAAATCATACATCTGTCTGGATGAATTATTTTCTTTTCAGCAAACCAAAACAAAGCTGAAGTTCGAGCCCGGGGCTGGCAGTGGGGTTGCTTGGCAACCAGTTCAAAGGCTGATTATATTTCTTTTTAAACACAGAGAAAAAGAAAGCGGAGATATAACGTTCTTTGGAAGAGGATAGCCCAACTACATATACAGCCAAAAAGGGGCAGTGACCTATAGCGTTCGCTCCCCCCATCCTAGACCAAACACAGAGCTGAACTCCTTCATACCCAAAGCCTCCAGTGCGCTGCAAAAGCCGCAGAATATGTCAAAAGTCACATACTGCCGATAAACATCGAGCACCCCTCTTTTCATCAATCCAAGGAACCAGTGCCCTACCTCCCCTCCACCGCGGTCCAACATCTCTCCCTACCCTGCGCCCTATCTGCTGTCCATCATGCCCCGCACCTGCAATCCGCCAGCTCTCCCTCATTCTCAAACCCCGTACCCGCTTCCCTCATCCTACCTTCAAACTTGTCTGTGAGCCCGCCAGCACTGACTCACATAGATTGACTACGTCTGTCCCAGACCCGGAACCTTCACTCTGTCCACCACCACCGCCTCCCTCATCCAGCCCCACCGGAAGTAGGAACTTGCGTTGGGGGGGGGGGGGGGGAGGGAGGAAACATAACAAGCAAGTTAGATTGAAAGTTTAACAAGTAGGTTGGATGAACAGGAGACGAAGTGAACCCAAGGAGGTTTAGTAAACAGGAGTGGAAGTGGGTCTATCTAATCCATTGTAAGAGGTGAAGCCAGTAGAAGCTTGCTTGCGGTTTTAGTACACCCAAAACAATAGCACACGCTAGTGAATGAAAACAATCGCACAAGATTATTGGAAATAAGGGACTGCCTATGCGTGCTCCGTAACAAGTTTAAAGCGGATAGGCAGTGCCTTAAAAGGTTGAGGACAAAAGTTTTGTTTTGTTTTTTTTTACTTATTGAACAGCTTTTTAATTTATTTGAAAGTTTCCTACGCCTAGCTATAAATAATCATGAAATAAAATTTGAAGATCACTAAAACAGCTTCAAAAATTGTTGTAGCTGGTAGCAAAAGCAGTTATAAACTCTGTTCTTAAGAACATATGAGTAGCCATACTGGGTCAGACCAATGGTCCATCTAGCACAGTATTCTGTTTTCCAAACAGTGGCCAAGCCAGGTCACAACAAGCACCTGGCACAAACCCAAATCGTGGCAACACTACCTACTGCAAATCCCAGGGCAAGCAGTTGCTTCCCATGTCTGTCTCAATAGACTATGGACTTTTCCTTTAGGAATTTGTCCAAACCTTTTTTAAACCTAGCTAACCGCTGTTACCACCTCCTCCGGAAAAGAGTTCCAGAGCTTACCTATTCGTTGAGTACAAAATATTTCCTCCTATTTGTTTTTAAAGTATTTCCATGTAACTTCCTCGAGTATCATCTAGTCTTTGTACTTTTGGAACAAGTAAAAAATCGATTTGCTTCTACTTGTTCTGCACCAGTCAGGATTCCGTAGACCTCAATCATATCTCCCCTCATCTGTCTCTTTTCCAAGCTGAAGAGCCATAATCTCTTTAGCCTTTCCTCATACAAGAGGAGTTCCATCCCCGTTATCATTTTAGTCACTCTTCTTTGAACCTTTTCTAATTCCACTGTAGCTTGTGCTCATTTTTCAATACTGTTCTACACAATACAGATGGCCAAATTTCAGTGAGGCTATCCTGTTTCCTAACTGGTTCAGCTTAACTGTTATTTTTTTTTTGTTACATTTGTACCCTGCGCTTTCCCACTCATGGCAGGCTCAATTGTAATCTGTCTTGGAAAGCCTGGCATTATAAAGATGGTGGAATATATTGAAATTAAATTAAGTAAAATTACATTCTCCTTTCATTGGAGAACATGGAATCACATCTTCATCTGGTTTGTAGAAGTTTACTTTTAGATACACAAATGGATTATTCTGTTTTTGAACATGTTTTAGGGACAAGTGGTTTTATAATTCAAAATAAAAATAAATATTTTGTTTCATGCAGATTTCTTTTGTTTAAACATAACGAAATGGGCTATAAGCCCCTAATGCAGGCTATGACTTATACTGTGCCAAAACTGAAAAAAACAGTGAGACAGAATAACAAAATTAACATCCACAATTTATTTTTTATGTTTTAATCATTTATATTAAAAGCATAACATGTTGGTTGATAAGCTTAATACAGAAGAAAATAAAAACAACAGTAAATCATCCACCATGGCACAATAAAAACTTTTACAGAGAGCATACCCCAAGAACTCTTCTCCTCCCTCCATATAAGCCCACCTGACCATTTCCACCCACCAAAATTTAACACAACAGATGTACAGATCAGTAGGACCCAAAGCATTTCACAACAAAGTTTATTCCAAATTGTTTAACCACACTTAGGTTTTGCCTTCGGGTTTAACAAGCAATACCATGTGCATATAAGGTATACATAAATGAATTAAACAATCTATGCTTAAGGCATATGCCCTAAATATGTAATACTTGGTAGCAATAATTAAACAGTGATGGCAGGTTTCAGGAAGTGGCAAGTGTATTTTGTTATCAGGATTTGGTATGGGTGGTGTGTTAAATGATTGGGATGTATCTGGATTATTTAACAGAACTGTCTCTGAAGTGGCAGGTTCAAGAAGTGGCAAGCCTATTTTGTTATCAGGATTTGGTTTGGATGGTGTATTAGATGATCATAACTTTGAAAGTTTTTGGGTCTTTTGGACAGTTCAAAGATAAGATGGAAAAGCATCAAATATGCTTGGCACAGCACCTTCACGCAAATGAACTAAAAAGCTGCTTCTGTCAAAGTCCTCTTCCCTGAAGTGCTTTGTGCACAAAACTGCAGTATGAGGTCAAAATCTTTACATAGAACATCAGAAATCCAACGCTATTGAAGAAAGGGTTCTGAGGGAAACCTAAGCAAACATGTGACAATTACCAAATTGTAGATGGTGGCTACTGTTGTATGAATGTGTTACCCTAACTACCATCAGAGGCAGACACGGTCATATAATTAACATAATTTTATTTGTATTTGGGTAATTCCACAAAACAAAAGGCGCAAGTTCCCACAAACCATCTTTCTCTTTTGATCTAGGCACAGGAAAAAAAAGTTTTTAAATTCTCCCAAGTTTCAACCTAATTAATGTTAAATGTGGGATATGAATGTCATAAATAAATAGAAACTCTTAATGTGGAGCACCTGATTCTCATAACATGATGTCTGTTTTAGTGACCCTTTATCAGGAGAAAAAAATCTCTTCACGAATACAGGGTGTCTCTATAACCAGGTCCTCCAAATGACACACTGATTACAATTTATAAAACACTACTCTACCTATGAAATGTTATTCCATTATTACACTTTCTCTGTGTTCATCCGTACGCTGCACAAGCCAACATGTTTTAAAATATAAGTGAAATTAAATACAAATGCTACCAATAATAAAGAACGACAACATGGATGCAGCAGCTCATAGGTTTGCTTTGTTTTGTTTTGAGTGTACTGGATGACAGCTGTGAGGGGGAGTGGAAACAGAGATTAACCTAACTGCTTTCATTGTGTTGACATCACTTGGGGGTCCTTTTTCTAAGTTGTGCTGAAAATGGCTTGCGGTAGTGTAGGCGCGGGTTTTGGGTGTGTGCTAATCCATTTTTCAGCGCGCCTGTAAAAAAATCCTTTTTAAAATTTTTGCTGACAATAGACGTGCAGCAAAATCAAAATTGCCATGCATCTATTTTGGGTCTGCAACTGTTATGATTCTGCTGGATAGGCAGGGGAATGGGACTCGCTCCTGATTGGCTTGTCAGGGGCTGAGCCAGCAGATGTCAGAAGCTTGATCCATTTAAGCCTGCCTTTCCCTGCAATCCTTGCTTTAGTGTTGATTGCTTTGTTTGCTCATCTGAAGCCAGCCTGTGCTTGGGCGCTTGTGTTCACGTTGGAGTTTAGCCTTTCTTCTCGGTGCTTGTTTTGTCTGTGTGTGTGTGCTGGGTATTCCCAGCATGAGCTTGATTGCCTCACTCCCCTACACCTGGTCTGCTTTATGCTGCTCTAAGGTTGTGCTGTTTATGGTAAGTTTGTGCCATGTATTGTTCCAGTTTGTTTGTTTAGTTCTCTCTCTCTCTCTCTCTCTCTCTGTTCCCTTTGTTGTGCTGAGCTGTTGCTCAGTTCCCTGTGGTTTCTGCCTCGGTTTGGCAGTCCCCGTGTTCTTGTATATTGCTCCTGTTTGTTGGTTTTAGTTCTCTTTGTTTGCTGAATCTGTCTCTTGTTTCCGGTGAGCAGTGCTCCTTTTCTGGTCTGTGTGTGTCAAGGCAGCTTCCTCTGTTTGCTTACTGTTCCCTTTTCCCTTGTGTGTTGTTGGGCCAGCTTTGTGTATTCTTATAGGTAGTTTTCCTTTTCCTTTGTGCGCTGTATGGTTCAGCCTAGTGTGTTCCTTGTAGGGCTTCCTGTATCTTTGTATGCTGTAAGGTGCAGCCCAGTTTCCTTGAGTGCTGTGGGGTACAGCCTAGTGTATTCCTATTAGTGGTTTCCCTTTTTTCCTTGAGTGCCTAGGGGCATACCTTAGAGTATTCCTTTGAGTGGCTTCCCCTTTCCCTGAGTGCTGAATGGTTCAGCCTAGAGTGTATTCCTTTAGTTGGTTCCCTTTTTTCCTTGAGTGCTGTATAGTACAGCCTAGAGTGTTCCCTTCTAGGGCTTCCTGTATTCTTGATCGCCCAGTGGCACAGCCTTGTGTATACCTTTAGAGGTTCTGTCTCTCACCCTTTTCCTTGTGTCTCTACCCTGCACTGTTTACGCTGCTTGTGCTCAGTCCCTTGGGGACCCTTTGTTGTTCTTTCTCCCCTCCCAGAGTGTGACTGGGTTCCTGGTCAGCCATGAGGCCCACTCGCTTGGACTCTGCGCAAGTGGGTTCCCGGTCGGCCATGAGGCCCACCTGAATGCTCTATCTCCCATTTTCTGGTGGTGCCTATTAGCTGTTGTGTGTGTGTACAGGGCTTGGTGGCTGGGGTGGTGTGTAGGGCTTGTTCGGTCTACCCTAGGCCTTGGCCTGGGCTCAAGGGCTCACGTCCAGAATAACAGCAACCTTACTGCCAGCCATTGACCTAGCTGTAAAGTCTCACGTGGTAACCGGGCGGTAATGACCTACGCGCGTCAAATGCCACTTGGTGCACGTTTGGTACACGCTTCTGCAAATAAATTGTCTGTTGCGCATATTGGATGTGCACCAAAAATGAAATTACCGCAAGATCCACGTGGTAGTCGGGTGGTAACTCCATTTTGGCGCACGTTGGGTGCACGTAGACGCTTCTGCGGCTTACTAAAAGGGCCCCTTGGTCTCCTTTCTTCTATTAAATCTCCTTGAAATTAACCTACCTAGTCTATGATATCAGCCGAAGCCAGTAGGTGGACCTTCCAAGCAGTAGGCGGAGCTTTACAAAATTTTAGTACACCCAAAACAATAGCAAAAGCTATTGGAAACAATAGCCAAAGATTAGTAGAAGTAAGGGACTGCCTATATGTGGTCCATCTGTAAAAAGTCTAAACATGTTCCAGTTGGATAGGCAGTGCCTTAACAGATGGAGGACAAACAAGGTACCTCATAAAAGGCTACAGAGGAAATTGGAGGGTCATGGGATAGGAGGAAAAGTCCTATTGTGGATTAAAAACTGGTTGAAGGATAGGAAACAGAGAGTGGGGTCAAATGGGCAGTATTCACAATGGAGAAGGGTAGTTAGTGGGGTTCCTCAGGGGTCTGGTGCTAGGACCGCTGCTTTTAAATATATTTATAAATGATTTACAGATGGGAGTAACTAGCGAGGTAATTAAATTTGCTGATGACACAAAGTTATTCAAAGTCGTTAACTCGCAACAGGATTGTGAAAAATTACAGAAGGACCTTACAAGACTGGGAGACTGGGTGGCTAAATGGCAGGTGCCGTTTAATGTGAGCAAGTGCAAGGTGATGCATGTGGGGAAAAAGAACCCGAATTATAGCTACGTCATGCAAGGTTCCACGTTAGGAGTTACGGACCAAGAAAGGGATATGGGTGTCGTCGTCGATAATACACTGAAACCTTCTGCTCAGTGTGCTGCTGCGGCTCGGAAAGCGAATAGAATGTTGGATATTATTAGGAAAGGTATGGAAAACAGGTGTGAGGATGTTATAATGCCATTATATCGCTCCATGGTGCGACCGCACCTTGAGTATTGTGTTCAATTCTGGTTGCCGCATCTCAAGAAAGATATAGTGGAACTGGAAAAGGTGCAGCGAAGGGCGCCTAAAATGATAGCGGGGATGGGACGACTTCCCTATGAAGAAAGACTAAGGAGGCTAGGGCTTTTCAGCTTGGAGAAGAGACGGCTGAGGGGAGACATGATAGAGGTATATAAAATAATGAGTGGAGTGGAACAGGTGGATGTGATGCGTCTGTTCATGCTTTCCAAAAATACTAGGACTAGGGGGCATGCGATGAAACTACAGTGTAGTAAATTTAAAACAAATCGGAGAAAATGTTTCTTCACCCAATGCATAATTAAACTCTGGAATTCATTGCCGGAGAACGTGGTGAAGGCGGTTAGCTTGGCAGAGTTTAAAAAGGGGTTAGACGGTTTCCTAAAAGACAAGTCCATAAACCGCTACTAAATGGACTTGGGAAAAATCCACAATTCCAGGAATAACATGTATAGAATGTTTGTACGTTTGGGAAGCTTGCCAGGTGCCCTTGGCCTGGATTGGCCGCTGTCGTGGACAGGATGCTGGGCTCGATGGACCCTTGGTCTTTTCCCAGTGTGGCATTACTTATGTACTTAAAACAGCTTCAAAAATTATTGTAGCTGGTAGCTAAAGCAGTTATAAACTCTGTATTTTGTGCTAATTTTTCTACACTGTTCTATACAATACAAATGGCCAAATTTCAGTGAGGATATCCTGCTAACTGATGGGTTCATCTTAACTATTGTTGTAATTTGCCTTGGGAAGCTTGGTATTATAAAGATGATGGAATATATTTAAATTAAATGGAAGTAAAATTAAACTCTCCTTTCATTGGGGCACATGATTTTTACATTTTAGATACACAAATAGGTTATTCTGCTTTTACACACATTTCAGGGACAAGTGGTTTTATAATTCAAAATAAAAGTAAATATTTTGTTTCATGCAGATCTCTTTTGTTTAAACATAACTAAATGGGCTATACGCCCCTAATGTAGTCCATTGGTTTTCTTATATTTTGTTCTTTTGATGACTTACAAAATCTCTTCTAGTTGGTCGATAATAAAAGGAGCTCATTGTGAACACTATCTACCCTAAAGAGTTGTTTTGTGGCTGTACATGAGGAATTGTGATATTGAATAAATAAATGTATGTTTGTGTCCATAGTCATGCATCCCAAAGTTTTTTTTTTGTTACATTTGTACCCTGTGCTTTCCCACTCATGGCAGGCTCAATGCGGCTTACATATTGTAAACAGGTACTTATTGGTACCTGGGGCAATGGAGGGTTAAGTGACTTGCCCAGAGTCACAAGGAGCTGCCTGTGCCTGAAGTGGGAATTTAACTCAGTTCCTCAGGACCAAAGTCCACCACCCTAACCACTAGGCCACTCCTTTTATAATCATTTCAAGATAGCCAGTTAATTGTTTAACTTATTAGTGGAACATAACCACAGATGCATGGTGTGATCGCATTTTCACTATGGTAATACTAGGGCTCAGCTAAGGAACAGGTTATTTTGAGTTAGTCTTCACTGGACCAAACTTGCTTTCCTTGTGTCATCCCCATCCAGCTGGATAGGCAGTGTCTTAAAAGGTGGAGGATAAAGGATTTTTTTTTGTTACATTTTGTCCCACATTATCCCAAGCAAACTTGGGTTCAATGTGACTTACATTTAAAAATACAGTGAGACAGAATAATAGAATTCAGTTATATCATGGGAGCAAGTACATGGATATGTCTGAAACATTTAACAAAGATGAGAGTACTATATATACGCAGCTGGGCATTTAAAAGTCTGTCCTTTAATGATGCCACATGTTCAGAAATCATAGCCATACGTATAGACAGTTATTCAAATATTATCACATGCATACACCAGAACAGGCATCCATACACACATTGCAAAAGTAAACAACAACTTTTATAGAGTACATCCAAAATTTAATTTTTATTTTCTAAATTTACTTCCAAAATTCCAGACAGGAGATGTGCAGATCAGTAGGACCCAAAGCAGTCCAAAACAAGTAAATAAATAATAATAATCATTAAAGAAAACCACAAACAAACAACAACACCGTTTATACTTGTTCGACCACCCTTAGGATTCACCTTGGGGTTTAAAAGTAAAACTATGTGCATGTAAGGACTGGCACCTCAGAACAGGTCAGCTGTATTTATTTATATATTTTACAAAATTGCACCCCTTTACACTAATGAAAATGTTTTCAAGTTAAATTAAATGAAGGAGCACCAAATTGGAACGTGAACTGTTTGTTAATACACAGACACACAGAAGGAGCCAAAAATGTGCTCTCTAGAATATAGAAAAAAAGATGACACAAACATTTAATATCTATCAGGCTTCAATAACATAACAGAAGGTATAGTTTTCTTTAGAATTAATTTGAGGAGGAGAAGGAGGGAGGGCAAATTGCTGTAGATTAAGAGCAGGAAGGAGGAATAGCGTACTCATAGGAAGAATGGAGAAAATGTGGGACTAGAATATTGAATGATGAAGTTGAAAAGTGTAAGAGAGAGAGAATCAGGAGCAGTGGCGTAGCCACAGGTGGGCCTGGGTGGGCCGGGGCCCATCCACTTAGGGCTCAGGCCCACCCAACAGCAGCACATATTTAGTGCTAGCTAGTGGGGATCCCAAGCTTTGCCAGCTGAAGACCTCCCCCTGATGGTGCTGAAAGCATTGCTTTCCACTTCAGCAGTCTAAGCTTCCTAAGCTGCTGATACTGGCCTCATCGCATTGGGGGGGTGGGGGGAGAAAACTTGGTGCCCACCCACTTCTTGACTAGGCCCACACAAAATCTGCTGTCTGGCTACGCCCCTGATCAGGAGAAAGGGGTACAAAGATATAAAGCCAAGGAAAAGAAAGTATTAAAATATCCACTGGTAAAGGAAGAAGAAAAGAGGAAGAAGAGAGATGAAAATTATAAAAGGAGGATGACACTAGAAAGAACCAAAAAAGGAAAAGAAGACAGTAGAGAATGAGAACAAAAAAGGGACACAGAGCACAAAGTGTGTGAGTGTGGTGGGGGGGGGGGTACATTTTGCCTCACCCTACCATCACTCTACGACCCTCCCATGACCCCAACATACCGAAGCTGTGTGCATAAATTTTAATTGTTGCCAATTAGTGCCAATAATTGATTGTTAGCACCCAATTATTGTCAATTAACTGCTAATTTGTCAAGGCGTGCGCAGAATTATGGAATACACCTGATGTACCAAATTTTGGCACAGAATTGTAGGCACCATATATAGAATCTGGGGGTTATAGGTAATACCATAATTGTATGCCTATATGTAAGGCACTCAGAGTGCACCTGAGTGGGCACCTGATTGGGACAAGGATGCCCTGTTGCTTTCCTGGGATGTCACTTTTCCACTACCTGATGCCAAGCTTTCTATTTTTTTAATAACATCTGAGCCTTGTGTCTATTGTTGATCATTAGATTTGGGCTTTGAATTCAGATCTATAGATGAAAAGGAGGTCTCATTACATATATCTAGATACCAGAGTGCTATTTTCCCATACTTCATAGCAAGAGTGTCCATTTCCTAATTACCTGTCCCAATGCAACTGAAGCTTTTACCTCCTCAGTGCATGTAAATGGTTTCATCCCTGTGTGGATTCTCTGATGCCATGTGAGGCTTTCTTGCCAACCAAAGCTTTTACCACACTCAGGACATGTAAATGGTTTCACTCCTGGGTGTATTCTCTGGTGCATTGTGAGGTTTACCTTCTGACCAAACAAAGCTTTTACTAGACTCTATACATGCAAATGGTTTCTCTCCCATGTGGACTTTCTGATGCACTTTGAGATTTACATTACAACCAAAGCTTTTACCACACTTAGAACATATGAACGGTTTCACTTAATTGTGAATTTACTTGTGTATTTTGTACATTTTGCATTTGAATGTATTTGTTTGAAAATGGACCAAAAAATAAAACATCCAAATCACAAAACATTTTTCCAAACAGCATTTTCAAAAGGAAAAGATAGACTTATTATGACGTTTTACAAAAAAACGTCCAAATTCAGACTTAGATGTCATATCCAAAAATTCCCCTTGTGTATTTGACTTGCCCAAAGTCACAAGGAGCAGCAGTGGGAATTGAACCTATGTTGCCAGCATCAAAGCCTGCTGCACTAGCCATTAAGCCACTCCTCCTCTGTTTTGAATGTCTTGCATTTGGGCGTCTTTTATTCGAAAATGGACCAAAGAAAAAGGACATCCAAATCACAGGATGTTCATAGTATTTTCAAACACAAAAGACAAACGTCTATCTTTTTCGAAAATGACCTTTCCTGTTTGGAATTTGGACGTCTTTATAAACGTCCAAATTCTGATTTAGACGTTTCTTTTGAAAATGTCCCTCAGTGTGACCCTAAAATGTGTTTAATGCTTTTACTGTTATTCTCACTTCTAAGGATTTTTACTGCTGCAGTCCTCACTGCAAAGATATATGAGCAAATGCATTGTGTGTAATGTAGTCTCACATGTAATGCAGCCACATATGCCTGTCTGTATAAGGACTGTTTCTATTGGTCTACTCTGCTGCAAGATCTCTTCTCTTTCTCAGCCAAGCTTGGCTCCTATCTCTACCTGCTATCATTTCCTGGTCATTCTTACTATCTCTGTCCTGAGAGGTTAGTGGCAGTATGACCATTCCTTCAAATCGAGGGCTGCCCTCTGGGACCACCCCTGCTACCTGATGGCTGAATCTGTCCTTATTGGTCCCTTTACCTCCTCCTCCCTGGGTCTGTGTGAGCCCCTTCTTGACCTCTCTTTCTCCATGAGGCATTCTCCATCTTGCTTCAGAGAGCACTTGTTCTGCTAAGCTCCCTGTAATGAACTTGGTTTTTACCTTGTAATATATTTCTCTAATGAGATATTGCACTTTCCAGCCACCCAGCTCTGAGCTACTTCTACCTGTCTAATTATTTTCCCACCTCTGCAATAAAGCTGCCTTTCTTCAGATTTCTATCTCCAACCACTGATACAGCTCTCAGAATTACAGAGTATCTGTTGCCTTGGGGCAATACTTCTGAACATCTGACTGTGAGTAAATTATCTATATTTATGAAAAAGAAAAGAAAATTCAGAAAATAAAGAGGCTTCAGGTGTGTGCTGGTTTGCCAAGGTTATACTCTAGGATATCAGGGCTTTACAGATATTAAGTCCTGCGAGGCCTGACAGTAAGTGCGTAAATGTTAGTGGATAATTCTATAAAGAGCACCAAGGACATGTATATTACCAAAATACCAGCATACATGCAAGTATGTGTACACACGCATGCTTAGATGACAACATTCTGTCTCACTTTTCCATAAACTGGCACCACTGTTTCTCTTAAGCTGAGCAGGAGTCCTCCAACTCTATTGCTGTCAGTAGGGGGTGGTGTTTTAATGTTATGTTTTCATTGGCTGGGGACAGGAAGGTTCCTTGGAGTCCTGCAGAGCTTGCCTGTCCCTCACTATTGAAAAAGTGATAGTGAAACAGAACTCCACTGTCAGGAGTGAAGGTGGAGGACTCTTGCTTAGCTCTAATAGTGACTGGCACCTATGATGGGGCATAGTTTGAAAGTGGGCATACACATGGGCTGAGTCCGAGTGGAGCAGGGCAGGGCATCGTCATGTGTACAGATAACAGGATACTGTAATCTGCTTTAAAAAAACCCCAAACACGTAATCTAGGCATGAGCATTTTCACCATCTCTATAGCTAGTGTAAGTGGTAGCCAATCAACTTTTCAGGATACCCACAATCGGGGCAGAGATTGTAGAGACATGCCTTAATTTTTTTTTCATAACAATTTTTAATCTGATCCTGTCCAATCAGTTCCTACTCAAGGCATTTCACTGGCACATTGCCCTACTTGAAAAACATTCTGAAATGAACCTTGCATGTAGAGATTAGTAATGTTTATAGCTGCTTGGACTATGCATTATTGTGTCCTTGGATGGCATTGTTGGTTACCATAGCAATCGCACTGGGACCAGCTAATTGGCTGAGTTTAGATAAAATTCTGAGCTGCATAAATCCAGACAAATGAGTTTGTCTTGTCTCCTTTAGCAGTAATGATAGCTGGTGCTGGATTCAGCACTTAATTGAGACTACAGTATGCATCAGCTACTATTTGTGTATGGAGGGCTTTCTCCTTGGTAAAAACTATAAGGTCCAGATATTCACTTATATGGAGGCTAATTTTATAAGAGGAAACCTAGGATAAAGGGGGAAGATGAACCCTACCTAGCAGGTATTTAACAAAAAATAGGCACCTATTTTTCTTTATAAAATACCAGCATAAGTGACAAGCATAAATTCGTAACCTGCCCTAGAGCTGGTGTAAATATCTGTGCTATATGTAAAGTTCATGTATAGATTACAGTATTTTATAATACAGTGCAATCCGCTTAAGTGCAAGGGTCTGGGACCAAAGAAATACACGCAGTTAACCAGAGCGTGCACTTAACCGTTGTGTCCCAAAAAAGAAGCTTGACATCTGATAAACATATGTACAGTACTGTTTATTATACATACAGTATGCAGTCTCCGTTAACTGACGTTAGGCTTACTTGAAGTAATCAGTCATAGTCCTCTGTACACTCTTGTGTCTGTGAGTTCCATAGACTACGTCTGCTAGACGGTAAAAACTGTCATAGCACTGACATCCAGTGGCCTCCAGATAGGCCCACATGGTGTTGAGACTCTCCAGCGCTCTTGCAAAAGTGACAGAAGGTTGTTGAATTTCGTCAGCATGTGCCTCACTGCTCATTTCATCATCTGTTTCATCATCAGCCGTTGCCTGCGTGTAGGCACATATCTGGATATCAGTGCTGTCATCAGCTGTTTGTAGATCATAATCAACAGCTACGTAGTGATGAAACTCCTCTTCAGTAACACTGGCTGGGATGTGAATAGCCTGTTCATCTGACGCGTTTGCAACAGCTGCATCTGTTTTGTCCCTTTCCACATCCCTAACAAAGCTTGCCCGCTTGTAGCAGTTCACAATGGCTGCCTGTGTAACATGATTCCAGGCTTCTTTCTGCATATGTAGGGAATCCAACAGTGATAGATTACAAGCCAGTTCAACAGCACGTTTATCCTTGCCAGTCTGGTCATCCATAATGCTTATCAGACAACGTAGCACAGGAGCCCAATAATGTTGTTTGAAATTGGCTATTATGCCCTGATCCATAGGTTGGATCAGAGAGGTAGTGTTTGGTGGCAGGAAGACCACCTTGAGGTTAGACAGCCTGACATCAACACTGTGTGCAGCACAATTATCACAAAGCAACAAAATCTGACGCTTTTGTGCCCGCATTCTAGTGGCTAAGTTCTTTAGCCACTGCTTCCAAATTTCCCCAGTCATCCATGAATTTGCGTTAGCCTCGTATGACACAGGAAGTCACTTAACATTCTTGAAGCAACGGGGCTGTTTGCTCTTTCCAATGACGGGTGGTTCCAACTTCTCAATCCCATCCATATTGCAGCAAAGGAGGATCGTCAGTCGGTCCTTCAACATTTTACTTCCTGTAGTTTTGGCTTATTTGAATGCAAGTGTTCCATCAGGAATCGCTTGCCAGTAGAGTCCGTTTTCGTCAGCATTGAAAATGTCACGAGGTGCAAACTCGTTCAAGATGGTAAGAAGAACTCAAACAACCCAATTTTCAGCACCAAAGTCATCAGCGTCTTGTTTTTCACCATGTTGTTTCTTGAATTTTATGTTGTACCTCTCCTTCCATCTTTCCAACCATCCAACAGTGGCTTTGAATTCAGTTAGTCTAAGACTTTCAGCTAGCTGATTAGTTTTCTCCATAAGCAGTGGACCACTGACAGGAAACTGTCTGCTCCTGACTTGAGAAACCCACCGAAGAAGAGCATCTACCGCCTCAGCTTTTCCCGCCTGTTTTCGTTTCCGGTGAGGATTTGTATTGTTTTGCCAGTCTTCCAGAAGCTGGTCTTTCTGCTTCAAAATACGTGAAATTTGACTGGGATTGACACCATATTCTTTAGCAACAGATGCTTGACGTTGTTTTCTAATTTTTTAAGAACTTCTATTCGTTCAGCCAGTGTTAAAGTCTTACAGTTGCACGATGACGACGACTCCAGTGTACACTCTAACAACATTCTTTCGCTTCTTCTGCCTGTGGCAGTTAACTAACGAGATTTCAAATTTACCGCCCCTTTGTCACGCGCCAATTGGCTTCCATATTCCGTGCGCGCTTATGCGGAGTCTTTCCTGCAGAGGAGCGGTCTTAAACCATGCATATAAGCGAATCTTGCACTTATCAGTGGTGCGCTAAACCGAAGTTTGTCCCCATAGAAATTGATGGCGCCAAAAACAGGACCGAAGTACGGCATGCAGTTAAACAGAGCATGCGCTTATCCGAAGTGCACTTAAATGGAGTGCTCTGTATATACAAATACGTTTGCACTCCATCCATGCTCCTCCCAAACTTCACCCCTGTGTATAACCACTGGTAAAGTACATGCCATTGCTTAAAAGTACATACTTTTGCACTGGTTAGAATTGTATAAAGAGGTCATTTATCTGCCTAAAGTGCCACTTTCATGCATGCTTTAAAATAATTACATGTACATGCATTGCTCATGCCTAAAACTAGGCACCACCTTATAAATTACCTCCTAAGGGGTGAATTCTATACATGGCGGCAAAAGAATTGGCCCTAGGAAACAAGTAGGTAGGGGACTCACAAGATCGAGCATGGAGAAAAAAAAGCAGCAAATCACCAAAAACGTTCATAAAAATTGAATCTATTCACCACAAAATCTTAAATTTATAAGCCTGACAAGGCTGTGTTTCTCTCTCCTAAAGGGGCTGTGTCAGGGGCTTGATATACCAACCCAGTTGTGCAGTCTAAACATTCCACCTACTGGACTTAAAACAGCTTTCCTCCTAAGAAACAGCAGCAACAACTCATGGTGGAAAGTTTTAGAACATACGTAATAGCCATTCCCACAACTAAAATTTAAACACAACTAATTATATCAACTAAAACCTAGCATAAATATTCACACCTAACTTAGGGCCAGATGCACTAAACGAGCCATTAACGAGCAAGTAGATTACCCTGGCATGCAATAAAGGCTTCTCCGAGCCATTTTCCGATGACGGTATCAGCTAACGAAAACGGAATGCAGATGAGCAAATTGTGTAGAAACCCTATTGTAATGAGATGCACTACCATTTTCCGATTGCCTTAACGCTGGAAAATCTAACGAGAGGTCTGTACCTCTTGTTGGGGCTGCGCGGGATTGAAAACTTCAATAAATGTAACAAAAAATAAAATTGGGGGGGGGGGGGGGGGGGGTGAAACATCCAAGTGCTTGTCAGGGACGTCCTTTATGGACGTCCTTCACCCGAAACAACGCCCAAGTGCTCGTCAGGGACGTCCTTTATAGACGTTCTTCACTCAAAAAAAACCACAACAAAACCCACCCTTAAGCTTTAGTGGTTATTATTAGTGCGCATGCTCGACCGGCTGGCTGACTGTTTAGCGATGGAATAGAGAATGCAAGTGAGCTACAATGAGCAGCTCATTTGCATTCCCTTTCCTTGATGCATTCCCGTTGCTTACCGATTCGCTAAGGAATCGGTAAGCAACGGGCATTAACGATTGTTTTAGTGCATCTTGGCCACCAAGCAGGTATCAGTTAAGTATGACCCAAAACCACCACTTACCAAAATGGAAGCCAAAATCCAAATCTCCAAAGAGACCAGACTCTATTTTCTGGGGCCTCCTTGGTTTCTAAGTTCTCTCAACAAGTCCCTTTCGGTAGGAGATACGTTTACACACACACACTAGGAATGTGTATTTGCTATTTGGGTCCTAACCCCCCCCCCCCCCCAAACTGTTGTCCTTCTAGAACAGGAAATCAGAATTGATATGTTTCTTTCCTGCTCTATATTAGACTTAAAAATCATGTTCCTTTAGGGCTCAATACCAAAAGGTGATTCAAGCATTTGTATTCTGCATTTGGCCTAGCCATTTTAAAGGGGTATGATCAGTAACTAACACAAAATGTCTCCCCAAAAGATACCACCGCCCATTTCACTGCCAAATATTCCTTTTCTGTTGATGTGGTAAATTTGGTGTTTCCCCCTGCTTTGGTTAACCTCATTTGTCCAGGAGCCTACTTGCCGAGTTACAGGAAAGGGGCCTTCCAATTGGGCCAATAACTTGTTGGCCAAAATGGGAAGAAATACCAGCACATTATTGTGTGCCTTAAACTCCCGTTGTCTTGCTTTCTGATCATAATAACCCTTCTGTTTTTGTTGGGTTTGGATCAGGTTATCTTTAGCTATCCCCCTTATCCGTAACACTTTCTACCTTAACTTCTGCACGTATATAGAGACTGATGTTACCTGAGAGTCCTTCCCTACCCAGGTGTCCTGAACCATGCCCAACTAAAAAAAAAGAAGACGTCCCCGACGAGCACTTGGACGTTTTCACCTGGACTTATGTTTTTTTAAGGTTGTAGACGGCAATTTATTTAAGGTTGTAGATGGCTATTATACAATCAGCTTGTCTGCGTGTATGAAGCCGTCTTTGGAATGCGCAGAGCAGCCACTAATAATGCTTGGCTGCTCTGCACTGGCTTCCCCTCCATAGGAAGGAAATCGTGTGCAAATGAGCTAACAGCGAGCAGCTCATTTGCATGCGATTTCCTTCATGAATGCCCGTTCCTTTCCGAATCGCTAAGGGATTGGTAAGGGAAGGGCTTTTTCCGTTCAGTCAGTGGGACCAGTGCACTACAAATGCTGGCTCCTCCCATGACCAAATGGCTTGGATTTGGTCATTTCTGAGATGGGTGTCCTCGGTTTCCATTATTGCCGAAAATCGGGGGCGACCATCTCTAAGGTCGACCTAAATTTGCAGATTTGGGTGTCCCCGACTGTGATACCGAAAGGAAAGATGGACGCCCATCTTGTTTCGATAATACGGGTTTCCCCGCCCCTTCGTGGAGCCGTCCTGCGAGGACAGCCCCAGGAAAATTTGGGCGCCCCGTTCGATTATGCCCCTCCAGGGGGCTCATTTTCAAAGCATTTAGACTTACAAAGTTCATTAGGTTACTACAGAACCTTGTAAGTCTTAGGGGTCCTTTTTACAAAGGCATGCTAGCGTTTTTAGCACACACTAAAAATAAGTGTGCGCTAAATGCTACAGATACCCATATATTCCTATAGGCGTCCCTTTCATTTAGTGCGCACTAAAAATGCTACCATGCCTTTGTAAGAGACCCCCTAAGTGCTTTGAAAATACACCTCTATATGTCCCTTCTCCCCCCTCCCTCCAAGTTTGTCAATGGTCTCTTGCCACCTCTTCCTGCTGTTGCTGTGCTACTCCTTTAGGCTCATATACGCCAGTGCCCCCACCATCTCTACCTCCTGTGGGATATAATGGGGTAATAATATTTTTAATTTTTGTGAGGAATAGGAACAGTGCTAGTCATCAATCTATGTATAACTCTGAGGGATAGATTTTGGAAAGGTGACGATGATAAAGAACTTAAGTTTCTTTAAATCAACAAAGAAGTCAAAAGAAGTGGCAAATGTTATAGGTGACTCTCAGAAAGAGACCAAATTGTGACATTGTTCTGCACAAATAGTGAGTATATTAACCTTAGTTAAGAGTATGCATTGCACAAATGTTTAGCACATCCACTGAATCCCCTGCTCGAATTCTCACCGCACACTACTGTAGTCAAAGTAATCATGCAGCTAAAGCCTATGAACACACACATCCTGTTGTGTTTGTGCCCCAAAAGCAGATGCAGGATGAAATGTGGCACCACGTCAGGTGATTCTTGCTGTTTACAATAAAGGATATCAGATTTGTTAGAGCAGCTTGCTGTTTGGTTTCCTGGATGATTTTGTGAAGCAACTATGCCTCTGTTTTTGTCCCTGTCTTTTTCACAAATGATTACTTTCCCAACACATATGGCAGGTCATATGTTTGACCTTATTTTTCTGCCCACCAACCTTCTTCTTCATAATCTCCATAACTCAGATCATGTTATCCCTTGGTCTAATCACAATGCCATCTCTTTCCATTTATCCACCTTAATTAAAAAAGGTGGATTAAGATGAAGTGATTGTGGTTAGGAATATTTCAGCTATTTCTGATGTTTCTATTGTTTCCATTACCACCTTCTTTCTGGCTAACTTCTCAGAACTTCAGTTTGCTTTTTTATATTTTTATTCTGCCTATCACTAACCTACAATTCCTCCTTTAAACCCCAATCTTTAAGTTCCCAAAGCACAAAGCAAAATGATGTTCACTTACCAGAGAAATGCCCTCTTCTCTCAGAAAGCTTTTGATAAAGTTCCTCATGAGAGACTCCTAAGAAAATTAAAGAGTCATGGGATAGGGGCAAGGTTCTGGTGTGGACTAGGAATTGGTTATTGGACAGAAAAGAGAGGGTAGGGTTCAATGGTAATTTCTCTCAATGGAGAAGGGTGAACAGTGGAGTTCCGCAGGGATCTGTACTGGGACTGGTACTATTTAACATACATATTTATAAATGATATGGAAATCAGACCGATGAGTGAGGTGATCAAATCTGCAGATGATACAAAACTATTCAAGGCTGTTAAAACACGGGCGGACTGTGAAATATTGCAGGAAGATCTTAGGAAATTGGAAGACTGGGCATCCAAATAGCAGGTGAAATTTAATGTGGACAAATGCAAGGTGATGCACATTGGAAAGAACAATCTGAATCATAGTTACCTGGTACTAAGGTCCACTTTAGGGGTCAGAACTCAAGAAAAAGATCTGAGTATTGTTGTAGACAATATGCTGAAATCTTCTGCTCAGTGTGTGGTGGCGGCCAAAAAAGCAAACAGGGTGCTAGGGATCACTAGGAAAGGGATGGTGAATAAGACTAAAAATAATATAATGCCTTTGTATCGCTCCATGGTGCATCCACACCCTGAGTATTGTGTTCAGTTCTGGTCACCGTATCTCAAAATAACGGAATTAGAAAAGATTCAAAGAAGAGTGACCAAAGTGATAAAGGGGATGGAACTCCTCTCGTATAAGGAAAGGCTAAAGAGCTTAGGGCTCTTCAGCTTGGAAAAGAGACAGGTGAGGGGAGTTATGATTGAGGTCAAGATTTTTGAGTGCTGCAGAACGAGTAGAAGTAAATCGATTTTTTACTTGTTCCAAAACTACAAAGACTAGGGGACACTTAAGGAAGTTACATGGAAATACTTTTAAAACAAGTAGGAGGAAATATGTTTTCACTCAACGAATAGTTAAGCTCTGGAACTCTTTAACGGAAGAGGTGGTAACAGCAGTTAGCGTATCTGGGTTTAAAAAAAGTTTGGACAATTTCCTGGAGGAAAAGTCCATAGTCTGCTACTGAGACAGACAAGGGAAGCAACTGCTTGCCCTGGGATTTGTAGTATGGAGTGTTGCCACAATTTGGGTTTCTGCCAGGGACTTGTGACCTGGCTTGGCCACTGTTTAGAAAACAGGATACTGGGCTAGATGGACAATTGGTCTGACCCAGTATGGCTACTCTTATGTTCTTATGTATCATGAGACACTAATTTACAGACAGCTATAGCTCCTCTGAAACACCATTTCTGAATCATGCCTGGAACTATGGGTGATATCATCCACCTATTCATCTGCTTAAGAGACATCAGAAACATGCTGAAAAGTAATGGTGTAAGGGGGGCACTCACGAGCCTGAACAGGTATGGACACATAGAGCCTTCACTCCGCAGGATCTCCAATTAATTTCTTTTTCATATGGACTAATATATTAAAACAATCATCTTCTTTCATTGGTGAAATGTCAAATCCCAAACAACATAAAAAATCAGAACCCTCTTCACAACTGAGACAGGGAGTCAAGTGTGCTAATCTTGAACCATCCTCGCCGAGTAAATATGATCCCGGTAAGTCTAAGGATATTTCTCTTACTGCCTTGATGCAAGAATACTCCAAATAAAAGACATCTTAAAAGATAACTCTGATTCCCTGGCTGAACTCAAAGCTGAGATGCTAAATATGAATCAGAAAATATCATCACTTTCAATCAGTGTTGAAACTCATGACAATAGACGTAATGCACATGACTCACAACTACAGGTCTTACCTTGTGTTCACAAATCTATCCTCCATCTTGAATGCTTGGTAGAGGATTTAAATAACTTCTCAAGAAGAAATAATTTCCGTATTCTTGGATTACCAGAAGGCATTGAAGGACCAGATATTATCTCTTATTTAGAGAAATGGATTCCACAATTCCTTCAATTACAATTTTCATCTAAATTGGAACTAGAAAGGGCTCATCGGACTCCTTCCTTCATTCCGGCCGGATCCTAATATCCTTGCCCAATCGTCGCAAAAGCACTCCGTTACCAGCATACCAGCATGATACTTCAAGCTGCTAAAGCTAAAGCACCACTAAAACACAAAGGGCATACTATAATTATAGTAATGGATCTTCACAAACGCACAGTGCAACGAAGGAAACAATTTCTCTCCCTCCGTCCACTTTTTGTGCAATGCAGGCAT
Organism: Microcaecilia unicolor; assembly: GCF_901765095.1. NCBI lineage: Eukaryota > Metazoa > Chordata > Amphibia > Gymnophiona > Siphonopidae > Microcaecilia > Microcaecilia unicolor. Next base: position 251,751,889 of record NC_044034.1, read on the forward strand.
AAAATATGGCCTCTTCTTTCCAGCAATATTAAAAATAACACTAACTAATACCACAAAATCTTTTGAAGACCGAGATCTCCTCTGCGAATATTTGGATCAACATGGAGTGAACACAATAGAAAATTCAAATCATCATTCATATGCCTCCAAATGATTTGTATCCTGCTGGTATTCAGATTTTGAACGTAACACTGATATTTTTCTTTTTTCTCTCAGATTGTTCTACACCTGCCTGTTTTCAAGAGCATATTCAACACTATACATTCAATCTTCATTATATACTTTGACTTATTTTTTTATACAGACAAATCCATTTGCTTTTTGAATTTCTTATACTTTACTGATATATATGCAGACTCACATTATCCTAATGACTTTACACTTTTGAGTAAATCTCCCAATATCCCTTAATATTAAGGGATTAAATAACCCATTCAAGAGACAAAAATTCTGGTGTTACATCACCAATCATGGACATAATTTTTCTCCAAGGAACGCACTTAAATTCCAATCACACTCAACTCCTTAAACACAAATATTAAACTGTTGCAGCTGCTTCCCCTGTTTTCAACAAAAAGAATGGCACAGCCATTTTCATAAAACTTCTCTTCTTATACAAATTAATTCTATACATACAGACATAGAAGGGAGATGGATATGTCTTCTCGCCTCACAGTTTAATTCTCCTCTCCTTTTCTGTAACATTTATGCACCCAATAATGACAATCCATCTTCCTTCACTGAGATAATGAATACTCTCCTACAATTTCCTAAATCTTCTATAATTACCGGAGGTGATTTCAACCTCACATTAAATCCAATTTTAGACAGAGAATCCAAATGCTCTGCACCAACCTCCAAAAGCAGACAAATGCCTCTTAATCTCATTTCTAATCTCAATTTAACAGATGTATGGATACTTTTCTATTCCTCCGCACATGATTATATATTTTATTCCATACCACACCATACTCATTCCTGAATTGATTTTTTTCTCATTTCTAATTCCCTCCTTCAACTAGTCTCCAACTCTAGCATACTGCCCACTGGGAACTCTAATCACACACCTATCCAACTTCAACTAGTCCTCAAAGACGTTCCAAAACCAAAGCCACAATGGAGATTTGATCCTAAATTCATAAACAATCCTGAATTTATAAAAGTGATCAAAAAAGCTATACATGATTATTGTCAATTCAACAAAATTGAAGATCATTAGCCTCCTGGTGGGATGCTTTTAAAGCAGTCCTCAGAGGTTCAATTGTTAGCTATACTGCTTTCCGGCATAAACAACAAAAAGCCAATCTAAATACACTTGAATCAGAAATTAGATCCCTAGAATTAATATCTGCCAAATCACCTAATAATAAATTATTCATGGAACTTAACAAAATCCGTAACAAATATAATTCTATTTACAATAAATTGGCACAAAACCAAATAGCCAACACTGGTGCCAGATACTATTCGCAAGAAAAATAAAGCTAGACGCCTTCTAGCAAACTATCTCAAAGAAATGAGGCTTAAATCCAAAGTAACTTCTATCAAAGTTCAGACCAATAAAACTCCCATAGTGAATGATGTAGACATTTTTAAACAGTTTCAACAATTCTATAAGCATTTATACTCATCAGAACCCACTACTTCAACTCAAGATATTAATAATTTTTAACACCCCTTCCACATTCGACACTCACTGACGCTCAAGCCAAACAATTAGAATCCCCAATAACATTATCAGAAATTCAATCAGCAATCAAGGCGCTACCACTATATAAAGCACCATGGCTAGATGGCTTTAGTGCTGAATACTATAAATGTTTCTATAAAGAACTCTCCCCACTATTACAATCCTTATTTACCAATATGATAAAATTACAACAAGTTGAAGGCACCTTTGCCCAAATTATTGTCCTTCCTAAACCTGAAAGAGACCCTACCTCTGTTGCCAATTACAGACCAATCTCATTGATTAATCTAGACAGCAAAACTTTCGGAAAAATCCTAGCTTTGAGATTGGTCAAAGTACTCCATTGTATAATACATTCAGACCAAAATGGTTTTATGCCAAAAAGAGCTACAGCTGACAATTCTGTAACATTTTATCTCTTCAAAACAAATGTCCTAACCAACTAGTGGCTTTGGCTTTGGATGTGGAGAAAGCCCTCGACAGAGTAGAATGGTCATATTTATTTGAAACCCTCCAGTGGTTTGGCTTCAGTCCACTCTTTGTTAACATGATCACGGTCTTAAACTTAAAACCTTCTGCTATGATTTATGATAATGACCAACTCTCTGCCCCTTTCTCCATGTCCAGAGGTACAAGACAAGGTTGCCCTCTCTCCTCTTTTCAATTTAGCAATTGAACCACTAGCCATAGCCCTTAGATCCGTTCCTAATACAGCAGGCTTTAGATTAAAAGACATAGAAACAAAATTATCTCTTTTTGCGGATGACCTTATGTTATGTATCACCATACCCTCCATTAAACATGTATTATCAACAACTGAATCACTCTCTATATCTCCAGTTACAAAATTAACTTGGATAAGACAGAATGTCTTCCCATTCATGATAGTATCAACATTCAAGAATTATCTCAATTCCCCTTCAAAATTCAACACTCACATGTGAAATACTTGGGCATTTTATTTTGTCGTTCAACATGCAAAACTATTGATAAAAACACAGGAAAATTTACTTCAATCATTAAAAACATCTACATCACATTGGTCTCCCTTATTCCTCACTTGGTGGGGTAGACTTGAGACAATGAAAATCACACTCGCTCCCAGAGTAAATTACCTCTTAAGTATGCTCCTGCTCTCATTTCCACCATCTTTCTTTAAACAATTAGATAAACTGCTAACAGACTTTCTCTGGCAACACAAACCTCCTCACATAGCTGCTAGAATACTAAAACTTCCCAGACTTTGTTCAATACCACTCAGCATTCATTCTAAATCAAGGAAGTCAATGGTTTCATACATATAATTCATTTTCTACACCTACTTGGTTGAATTTGGAAACAGCTTTATCTTCAAATATCCCATTGAATAAACTAGCATTTACGTCACCTACTCACTTAAATATACCTTTGGTTTTAAAAACTACCCTTGTTTCATTTCAGTTATTAGAAAAGATTTTATTAAAGAAATCCAATGGGTTTCATAACTCTGTCTTATGGAATAACTCGATTTGGCAAGCCCATAACATCTGGTTCATAGATCAATTAATGCTAAATAATAAATGCAAATCATTTGCTCAACTTAAAACTGAATACAACCTTCCGGATGCAGAATTCCTCCACTTCCTACAATTGGAAAATTCTATAAACCATCTCCTCAATTACCACAAATCCTTCCTTAAAGAATGTACAATAGAAGTTTTAATGTTAAAGACTCTTCACTGCTCTCATCGCTCTTCGATTTACTATAAGACATTTCAATTAAATAAAAGAAACTATAGCCTAGCCACTCAACAAGTATGGGAAAAGGATTTGAACACCCATATACCAGAAGAATCATGGAACTCATTTTGGATCCATGGCCCTTGAGTCGCTATCAGACTTATTTTCGAAAGAGAAGGACGCCCATCTTTCGACACAAATCGCAAGATGGGCGTCCTCACAGGATCGCCCAAATCGGCATAATGGAAAGCCGATTTTGGGCGTCCTCAATTGCTTTCTATCGTGGAGACGACCAAAGTTCACGGGGGCGTGTCGGAGGCGTAGCGAAGGCGGGACTGGGGCATGCTTAACACATGGGCGTCCTCGACTGATAATGGAAAAAAGAAGGGCGTCCCTGACGAACACTTGGACGACTTTGCCTGGTCCTTTTTTTGTTACGACCAAGCCACAAAAAGGTGCCCTATATGACCAGATGACCACCGGAGGGAATCGGGGATGACCTCCCCTTACTCCCCCCAGTGGTCACTAACCCCCTCCCACCCTCAAAAACAAATTTTAAACATATTTTTTCCAGCCTCTATGCCAGCCTGAAATATCATACCCAGCTCCATCACAGTAATATGCAGGTCCCTGGAGCAGTTTTAGTGGGTGCAGTGCACTTCAGGCAGGTGGACCCATCCCCCCACCTGTTACACTTGTGGTGGTAAATGTGAGCCCTTCAAAACCCACCACAAACCCACTGTACCCACATGTAGGTGCCCCCCTTCACCCCTAAGGGCTATGGTAGTGGTGTACAGTTGTGGGGAGTGGGTTTGGGGGGGTTCGGGGGGGGGGGGGCTCAGCACACAAGGTAAGGGAGCTATGCACCTAGGAGCAATTTCTGAAGTCCACTGCAGTGCCCCCTAGAGTGCCCGGTTGGTGTCCTGGCATGTCAGGGGGACCAGTGCATTATGAATGCTGGCTCCTCCAATGACCAAATGGCTTGGATTTAGTCGTTTCTGAGACGGGTGTCCTTGGTTTCCATTATCGCCGAAAATCGGGGACGACCATCTCTAAGGTCATCCAAAATTTCTCAATTTGGGCGTCCCCAACTGTACTATCAAAATGAAAGATGGGCATCTTTCAATAATATGGGTTTCCCCGCCCCTGTCTGGGGATGTCCTGCGAAGACGTCCTCAGGAAAACTTGGGCATCCCTTTCGATTATGCCCCTCTATGTTTGCTTCAATCATATAATCCTTATATTTAATTTATCATTGTTCACTTTGGACCCCCAGGAAAGCAAGGGCCAGTGGTTAATCTCCGTCAGATCAATGTTGGTTATGTTTCAAAGTAATCGGTACACTTTCACATATGTTATTTGACTGTAGCAATCTACAAATTTTCTGGTCCAAGGTTTGGAGTAAAATATCTGATATCCTTCACTTGTTAACTACTATCTCCTTGAAACTTATTATATGGAAATCAATTATCCTATCTGAAATATCTGATGAATCTGACAAATTTCTATTTGATTTTCTAATATCTGTTGCCCTTAAACTTATTGTTAATCATTGGAAGAATAACTCACCTCTTTCTTTCCAAATGTGGTGGAATTGGGTTATATTGTATATGAAAATAATTTAAGTTGTACTTTCCAGAAATCTCATAAGTTGTTAAAATGGAAAACTTTAGGTAAATATTTATCTAATATATAACTCACAAAGGTCAACCACTTTGTTATCCGAGAGTATTTATACTTTGATCCTAGATGTACACATGCTTTCTCTGTAGTACTTGTTGTACTGTTCTTGTGACTGTTATACATTTGTGACTTCCTTATACCTGAATTTAACTATATATTTTTGTATTTTCAATTATACTCAATAAAATATTAAAAGAAAAGAAAAGCAATGGCATAAGACCAAGAAGCATGTTGATTGGCTTAGAAAGAAAGTTTCAGTCCAAAAGCTTGTCTTGATGGACAAGTTTAACTTTGGGCTAGCCCTGGAAGCGTGATCCCCTGGGTTGCATGGGGTCATGGAAGCCCAGGGGCTAGCTAGGTAGGAGCTAATTGGATGAAGGGGGAGGGAGAGGAGGCTAGGTGAAGGATCTCAAATGATCCGGGAGGGGGGTTGTGGGCTATGACCTGGTTGGTCAGCCCGGTTCAAAAATGGCATTCCCGCTGGACTAGGGGGTGTTGATTGACGGTGAGTGGAGTTGATGGTTGAGTAAAAGGCAAGGTTATTTAGGGGCAGCCACTTCCGAGGAGCAGGGTCTTTTCTTCTGCTCTATGGAGGTGGCTTAGGCATTTAAGTGCCATTTGCAATTTACCTGGAGCTTGGGAGTTTTTTTCTGCGGTCTCTTGGTAGCTACCACGGTGTCAGGGGATTCTCCTTTTGGTGCATCGGCAGATGATTTTGCAGAAGAGATGTCTTTGATGGTGAGGGACTCCTTAGACGATGACTTGAGTCCTGAGCAATTGGGTTCACTCCCTTCCCCTTTGCCACTGTGCCATTCCAATGTCATGGCCTTGTTGGCCTTGTCCTTAGAGGCTTCCAGTATGCGGGAGGGGAGACAGGCCAAGAAATCCACATGTAGGGGCATGAAAGGGAAGGGCCTGGCCAGTCACGTGATGCTCTCTAACTCTCATGGCCTTTGGGGAGAGGTGTTATTGGTTGCTGGTGTTGATAGGTGGCGGGGCCTGCCCGTGAGACCATCAGGAGCAGCTGCACAGCCTGGACCTGCATCAGGGCTGGGCCTGGTGCTCCCCTGTCTACTCCTCTAGGTAGCTCAGCAGCTGGGGATGGTTTCTCCTCAGGGATGTTTCGTGAGGCTACTGGGCACTATAGATTGGGGTTTGGTTCCTCCAGGTCCATGGAGGTGGATGCCTTTAATCCTTGGGCCGCAGCATTGTTCAATTTGTGGCAACAAGGTTTAGGATTGCAGCGCCTGGGCCCTACATGGTCTATGGGGATGGGCTCTACAGCTTAGCCTATGTCCCCTGGAACTGGTGGAAAGGGTGTAGCGATCGGTGCAGGGTGCATGCCTCCTAGGCCATTGCCTGAAGTTCCTGGTTCCATTTCTGCTGGTTTTTCTTTTGGTTTCTTCGCAGGCACAGACCCCTGAGACCAGATCCAGCAAGGTGTTGGACAGTGAATTGTCATCAGGGCCTTCCACTTCAGCTGCAGTGGTGGAAGCTCTGTGGCCCATACAAGCAGCTCTGGGACAATGGGGACTTGCAGGGAGAGTTTTTGGCAGCCCACGAGACAACAGAACCCTCTACAGCAGCAGCTGGCGATGAGACAGCTTTGGCGGCTGTATCCAGAAGTGGTAGCAGTAGAGCTGCCAGTGCTAGTAATGATGCAGCAGTGGCCCCTAGGGAAGCTGGTGCAGAAAATAAGAAGAAGCGTGGGAAGGGCAGGTGGAGCAGGGATTATTCCTCTTCTTCTTCTACCAGTTCTTCTCTCCTTTTTTCTTCTGCTCCTGGTGACAGGCAGGTACAAGGGGCTGAGGGCGGTGCTGGAAGGGGAACGCCTGCTTTATTTGCCTCACAGAGTTGTGGGAACGAGTACAACACTCGATACGTAAGAAAATCAAGTGGCTTACCTGCATAGATATCTTTAAGCTTATGAAGAGCAGAGTCAGGAGGAGGGATAGGAAGAAATGAAAAGTGGATCTGATTGTGGGTAAAACTAAGAAGGTACCATGGACGGTACTGAATTGGGTGCATGTTTTTTTGTGTTTGACTAGCACCTGATGTATGTGGACACAGTGCTAGATGCCCACCAGTGCTTTGGTGGTTGGGCTTGGCTAAATTGTAACAAGGCATTTAGGGACAAGATGGAGGAGAAACTCTATATGTCCTGGGGCACCCAGGACAGGCACATATGTCCCAGAGGCCAGCTGCTGTGTCTGGAATGGGGAGGGGGGGGGCGACGATTAGCGTGACTCCAAATTGGCCATTTTGGGCTATAGCCGCCCCAGGGGGCCCTGGGTCAGGGGCAAGATCGGATGTATGCTGGAGGTACAATAAGTCCTTCTGACCCTTCCTGGATTGCAGATTCAAGCATGTTTGCTCACAGTGTGGACAAGGCCATTTGGCAGTTAAGTGCCCCAAGCAGGGGCCCACTGGCCCTTCTGGTTTGGGCACATAGTACTGCTTTGCTGAAAGCCCCCTCTCCCGTTAAGCTGGATGTTATGTTACCTTGATTATGTTTGTACTGTGATACGGAGAAGGCCTATTTTGAGATATTCAGTACCTTCCTCCACTGAGTGACAGAACAGAGGTCTGGAAGAGCCTACCTAGTCCATTATTTGATTACTTTTTTTGTTGGTCCTCCAGAGAAGGAGATTGCAGGGTCTAGTGGCCTAGTGGTTAGAGTGGTGGACTCTGGTCCTGGGGAACTGAGGAACTGAGTTCAATTCCCACTTCAGGCACAGGCAGCTCCTTGTGTCTCTGGGCAAGTCACTTAACCCTCCATTGGCCCAGATACAAATAAGTACCTGTATATGTAAGCCGCATTGAGCCTGCCATGAGTGGGGAAGCATGGGGTACAAATGTAACTAAAAAAAAAAAATTATGGAGGTTGTGGGTGGTTTGGTGTTCCATTTTCCCAGGACAAAACTGAAGGCCCTGTTCCCGTCTCAGTTTTTCTGTGTATCGAGATCAAATATGGGTATGGTGAAGAGGTGGAGCAGATCATTGAAGCAATCACCCGGGTACGCAGAGCCGCTAAGTTTACTCTGCTTATCAACCAGTCCTTGATAGGGAATTTGAATTTTGCCTGCCAGGTGATTCCGATGGGTAGGGCCTTCCTTCGGTGCCTTTCAGCCTTGACGATGGGTGTGAGGAAGCCAGATCATTTTTTATGGTCCCCAGCAGGGGTTCAGTTGGATCTGCGTATGTGGTTGAGTTTCCTTGGTGCCTTAAATGGGACTTTGCTTATTCAGAATGTGGAAGTGTCCAATGTGACTTGGAACTGTATACAGATGCAGCAGGGGGTGTGGACTTCGGAATTTATTGTTAAGGGGCTTGGTGCACTCTAGCATGGCCCATGGATTGAGTTCAGAGTGGTCTTACCTAGAATATCACTTTTCGTGAATTGTTCCCTTTTGTAGTGGCTTGCGAGGTTTGGCCTGGGAGGCTGCGTGATAGACGGGTGATAATCTAGTCTGATAATAAAGGAGTAGTGGAGGTTGTTAACAAGCAGGAAACCAGATGCTTAAGGGTGAATACACTGATGAGAGCTTTGGTTTTGCAATGCTTGAATCTTTATTTGCGGGCAAGGCATGTTCCCGAGACGGTAAATAAACTTGGATGGTCTCTCTTGCTTTCAGGCTTTGGCACCAGAAACAGAGAACGGGGTATCCATGCTGGCTCACCTTTGGGACCTGGGTCAGATACAGTCGGGAGGATGCTGGGAGGCTCTGTGGCAGAATCCTGAAGGTGAGAACTTTCCTATTGAGACTGGGTTGGGTTCCAGGGCTGGTGGCCGAATACATTGAAACAGGAAAAACCTCTACGATGAGTCCACACAGTACACAAGGAGTAGAGGCTGACCACAGACTAAACCAACTCAGGAGATGATGATGATGATGATGAAAACTCTTTATTAGTTGCTCAAGGGACCCAACACGGCCCATGTTTCAACGCACCCAGGTGTCTGCTTCAGGGGTCAAAAAATGAATTCACAGAATGTGCACATTAAACAGAAATGCAACCAAATGTGAACTCTATGAAATTCAAACCAGGTTTCCTCCATATACTAGCTCGGTGGAGAAAAAACCTTCAGCATCAATTCTTCAGCGCCATTTATATAATTCAGTCCTATATGGGAATATGTTTAGCAGCCAACACAAAACATATTAGTGCTTTTGAATATTGGCCTCCAAGGGCCCTGTTTACTAAGTTGCGCTAGAGGTGCGCCAGTGTTTTTAGCGCATGCTAACGATTAGTGCGTGCTAGGAATATATGGATGTCTCTAGCACTTAGCACGTGCTAAAAATACTAGCACACCTTAGTAAACAGGGCCTCAAGTGTTTATTGAAGACAACTGAATGTTGCTAATAAGTCCAACTACTACCCTACGTATTTTGAAGAGATATGGTAAAAAGTCACATATACTGATGCCCCCACAGAAGCTGAAAATCGCAGTGTCAGAATATTAGAGAAAAAAGGTCCAGCAACAGAACAAATGAATACATAAATCAGCATTTAAACCACCAATATAAAGTGGCTGCTCACAATGATTACAATATCCATGTCTGGACAGCCGGAACTATGCTGATCCTCAATAAAATTTCACATTCATGGCATTCTCTGTTTGGACAGACTATTTCCTGAGGGGCCCTTTTACTAAGGTGAGGAAGGGCTAACGCACAGGTAGTGTGCCAAATTGGCACTACTGCTGAGCTAGCGAGTGCAGCCAGAGGTAATTCTGAGTTTGGTGTGCGCTGAATCCCGCGGTAGAAAAGAATTTTCTAATTTCTACTGTGAGGGGCGTTCCCGGTGGTATTCAGCAGTCGGCACACGCTGCATGGTTGCCATATGGGTAGCACACGAGCCCTTACCACTAGGTCAATGGGTGGCAGTAAGGGCTCAGGCCGTAAATCGGTGCACACTAGTTTTAATTTCAGCACATGCCCATTTCCCGGACCATTAAAAAAAGCTGTTTTTCCCAGTCGAGGTTAAAAAATGGCCCAGCATGCATCCAAAACACGCAGGCCACTTTCTACCACTTAGTAAAATGACCCCTGAATAATAAAAAAAACCACATTTCAGATAGCTGTCTGTGCACACAGTACAACAAAAGATGCTTGTCAAGAACTTGATTTGCTCCTTGATTAATGCAACTATTCCAGAAGTACAGATCACACGTGGCCCTCACAAAACTATAGATATTTAAATAGTTTAAATGGATACCTACTAGACAACTCCTTTTACTTTTCTAGACATCTATATGCAACATCACAGTTCTGATTTTTTACCCCATGCAAAACCGGGGCTCTAGACTCAGGCGGTGCCTTTCTGGAGAACAGTACTAGAAGTCCTTAAAAGTATCTGTGGAGGGGGATCATGCGACAGAGATGAACTGGCAATTGCTTTTCATCCTGTAAAGCGAAAACTGGAGCCAAGAGGTACCGAAAGTGAAGATGACATTTACACAAGCAAAATGCACCGAAACAAACAAGGGTCAGAGAAATCCTTTGTAACAGCTTTTGTACATGCACACTCCAAAGAAGCCCATAACCTTTGCATGGTACGCTGGTTTGTGCCTTTTTAAATCTAACACCCAGCAGACACATACATACTGCATTGCCTTCGTATGCTAATACTACAGGAAAAGTGGGAAACCAGAATACAGAGCAGTAGGGAAGGGGAACCCTAGTTGGGTTTCCAGCCCACCATAGACGGTAAATAGCCACACACCGACCGTGTACTCACATGCAGTGTGTAAACGAAAGTTACAGATCTCAAACAGCTGCTGTGACCCTTCATAGCGAAGAAGGAGAGCTAAATACCAACCAATTTTTGCTTCCTTCTCCCTCGCCGCCGCTTTGTACTTTCCCAGTCTAGCTGCAGGTGACCAGGCAGGCAAGATTCTTTTTTTTTTTTTCTTCAATGGCCACGTGACGTCTAGCCGACTGGGTAGGTGACTGGGAGTAGAACGGCTGTTTCCCTCTGCAGCCACCTTCCACCAACCTATTTGTGCAACACGAGTTCAGCCAGTCTGTAGCAACGTCTGTTGCCGTGACCCGAGATCATAGTAGTACGGAAGAAGGAGGGGGCATCCCCCACTGCACCAAGTGAAATCTATCTGCAGACTGACAGTTTTGTTTGTACTGCAGGAACAGCCTGTGCTGCATCAAATATACGAATCCGAATGACCGTTGTTCTAATGGAAACCAGATCACTTTAATGGGAATAATTTTCATGTACGCCCAAAGGACGTTGCAGCTTGGCAACAGATTTTTGTTGCAGGCAATTTATAAGCAGGCGCATCATTTTGCCAATTTGAATTTAAATAAGGAAAAAAAAATCAAACAAACATGTGACAGCTTACCCTGAAAAATTATTTGAAATCACACGTTATCAAGTCAATGAACGCTAGATTCGCCGCGGCATTTTACTGGGGAGATTGAGGCAAGACTACTAATGTATCTGCTCGCTTTCATGTTCCCTGCACTGCAGGCATAAAAGAGAGGCGCGCATCTAGAGAACGGATTCCGGGATCGTTTGGCTCTTCCTTTCATAGCTGGAGAAAATGCCCTGCAAAATGTGTCAGTATACGTACAGGACTTCACACCAGGAGCAAACTAGTCCAGTGGTTCCCAAACCTGGTCCTGGAGGCACCTCAGCCAGTCAGGTTTTCAGGATATCCACATATTCATGAGAGAAATTTGCATTCACAGCCTCCACTGCATGCAAATTTCTCTCATGAATATTCATTGTGGATATCCTGTAAAACTGACTGGCTGGGGTGCCTCCAGGACCTGGTTTGAGAATCACTGGACAAGTCCATGCATGAGACACTGTTTACAGGTGTCCAACAGTCTGTTTACAGGTGTCCAACAGTCTTAGGGTGACATCTAGTGGATTGAGGCCTGCCTTGTAAATAGGGTTGTAAACAGAAATACTGTAAAACAAAGAAAATAAAATAATGAATAGAAATAAGGAAAAGAAGATGATACCTTATACCTTTACAAGTGGACTAATTCGGCAACTACAGCACTTCACTCTAAATCTATGTTATTTGAATGTTCTATTATTGCTTGCTTATGAGGTGTTTCATTGGTATTATGCTGACTTCATATTATATCTATATTATTTTATTTTTATTTATTTATTAGGATTTATTTACCGCCTTTTTGAAGGAATTCACTCAAGGCGATGTACAGTAAGAATAGATCAAACATAAGCAATAGACAATTACAGCAGTAAAAATATTCAAAAACAATACAAAGTATGGCATGGTATACTATTTACAATGTAAATACAATATGTAATAGAGCATTATAATTGATGGTGAAGGGTAAAGCAAAGAAGTAACATATAAGTAGGTAAGAAAGAAGGAAGAGTTAGAAAGTAAGGTGATTGATTTAAACAAAGTTGCACATGAGGTCAGAGAGATGGTTAAATATTATCTCAGCTAGGGGTAGGAGTGAATACTATTTGAATATTCTTCCATGCTGTCTATTATGGCATTGTTTGTATTGTACTATTTACAAATTTCTCTCATCTAGGGCCCATTTTACTAGACCACCCTAGCGCTTCCCATGCGGCAAATACGACAAAGTTCATTCAAATTGAATGGGCTGCATCACATTTACTATGCTGGGAATCACTAGCGCAGTTTAGTAAAAAGGGTCCTTATTGATCATGATTCTATCTGGTCATTTTACTATTGTTGTGATGTTAACAAAATTGTAAGTTTTATGGACCTAGACAGCCTTGGGTGTATTTGTTCAAAAAAGGTAGTTAATAAATCCCAATAAATAAATAAATAAGTAAATAAATAAATAAATAAATAAATGGGGTTGCCAATTGGCTCCAGATTCCCTGACAGAGTTGATCCAGTCCAGAGTTTTTCCCTATAGCATATAGTTCTGATCTCCAAATTAGATTCCCTAAGAAAAGCAAGATTACAAGTTCCTGCATGCAATGGGGTAAACCCAGGCTGAATCAACCCTGTCAGGTGAATCTGGAGTCAGTTGGCAACCCTAATTGTAAGCCTTTAAATCACAGTCCTAAAGGTACCCCATCTAGTGAGGAATCTCTAATTCTGGGTTTGCAATAGGATAATGTATTCCCAGTACTTAAGTCTTTCAACCAGCTTTTTATTTATAGTCTGAAAGGTGGTGGTAGGGGGAGGGGCTCCTATTAGAAACCCACGGGGCGTGGGTGCATTTTCAACCTTGGCTTTCATCATTAAAACTTTTTATTAAGTTTAATGTATTTTTAGTTTTTATTAAGTTTAATTTATTTTCAGCAGTTGATATAATGCTAGTAGTGATCCTTGAGGCAACTATGTGTACATTGCACTGCTCCTAATGGACTCACAATCCAAGTTATATATTGTACCTGGGGCAATGGAGGGCTAAGTGACTTGCCCAGGGTCACACGGAGCAGCAGAAGGCATTGAACCTGGCTCCCTAGGTCTGAACCTGCTGCAGTAACCATTGGGCCACTCCTCCATTGATGAGCTATAAGTGGAGATTTACATGTAGTATAAGGGAATAGTGTGATTGCCTAACCAGATAGTAAACCTAATCCTATATGCTGTAGAGCAGTGATTGAGGCCTCCTCTGATAACCCCTTGTGAACTCCATTTACCAGTACTGTCTATTGCCTGTCACTCAGGCAGCTTCTAACTGCTTACCATTGACCTTATTGTCTTAATGAAATATTGAAACAGCACATCCAGTATTTTCCCTGTGCTCAGGGCTGGTGTTAAACATACTGGGGCACAGGGCAGAGATTTGAAAGAGGGTTCTAAAGCTCACTAGAAGGCTATCCAGCTTATTTTCAAAAGAGAAAGACACCCATATTTCGACCCAAATCGGGAGATGGGCGTCTTTCTCCCGTGGGCGAACAAATCGGTATAATTGAAAGCCGATTTTGGTCGTCTTCAACTGCACTCCGTCGCAGGAACGAACAAAGTTGATGGGGGCATGGCAAAGGCGGGACTGGGGCGTGGTTATCAGCCGAGGAGAAATGGGCGTCTTTAGCTGATAATTGAAACAAGAAGGGCGTTTTTAACGAGAATTTGGTCTGCTTTATTTGGACCCTTTTTTTTTCAGGTCCAAGTCCCAAAAAAGTGCCCCAACTGACCAGATGATCACTGGAGGGAATCAGGGATCACCTCACCTGACTCCCCCAGTGGTCACTAACCCCCTCCCACCAAAAAAACCCCCACTTTACAAACTTTTTTTCCCAACCTGTATGCCAGCCTCAAATGCCGTACTCACATCCATGACAGCAGAATGTGTTCTATCCTCTGACAGCCTTTCCCTGGTTCTGATGCGGGTCTTGGGTGAGTGTGACACCTTTTCTGTTAAGGGCACTGCAGAGTCACATCAGCAATGCATTGTGGTGGGTGTTGGGTATTGGGCTCCATAATTCCACTAGCTTGTGTTACATGCTCACAATGTTGGTAGTTGGTAGGCTCTACTCCCATGGTGCTTTTCCCTCTGCTTACTGGGTCAGAGTGTGCCCTGTTTTGTTTCCGGTAGTCCATGAGGTAGTGGCCATTTTTGTAAGACAGTTTTAGATCCCTTTCATGTGTTAGCCACGTTACAGAACTTAGTTCTTACCTTGAATGTTGCTGAAAGAGGGCATTGTACACCATTCTGCCAGCTCTGACCTACTGCTAATCTCAGTACCGGCGAGACTCGTTGCCAGTGGGGCACAACCTCTGATCTGCAGTTAACTGTGAGTAACATGCTTATTCCAATAAAGGACGTTTTCGGAGACATTAGTCTTCAGGTGTCAACTGGTATGCCAAGGTTCTACAGCAGCAACAAGTCCTAGAGGCCTGCTTGTATGCAGGTCCCTGCAGCACTTTTAGTGGGTACCGCAGTGCACTTCAGGCAGGCGGACCCAGGCCCATCCCCCCTACCTGTAACACTTGTGCTGGTAAATGGGAGGCCTCCAAGACCCACTATACCCACATGTAGGTGCCCCCTTCACCCCTAAGAGCTATGGTAGTGTTGTACATTTGTGGGTAGTGGGTTTTGGGGGAGGGGGTTGGGGGCTCAGCACCCGTGGTAAGGGGCCTATGCATGTGGGAGCGTTGTCTGAAATCCACCGCACTGACCTCTAGGATGTCCAGTTGGTGTCCTGGCATGTCAGGGGGGCGAGTGTACTACGAATCCTGGCCCCTCCCACGACCAAATGGCTTGGATTGGGACGTTTTTGAGCTGGGCGTTTTTAGTTTCCATTATCGCTAAAAAAAACAAATGCCCAGCTTGGAAACGACTAAATCCATGGAATTTTGGTCCGTACAAACTGTATTTTCGAAGCGGAAGATGGACGCCCATTTTTTTTGAAAATACGGTCTGTCCCACCCCTTCACGTACTCGTTCTCGGACATAGACACCCATGGAGATGGGCGTTCGCGTTCGATTATGCCCCTCCGTATCTCCTTCAGAATTAGTCAGGCTTGGGGCCTCCTATAGCATAAAGGGCCCAGGACAACTGCCCTGTTTGCACTCCCTTAATGCTAGCCTTGCCTGTATCCACTTCCGGTGCTGTAAATTGTAAAGGTCTGTTTAACAGGATCAGGGATAAAACGTGTTGCCTTGGATCTGGTAGTTTTTCTGATTCAAGAATCTTCTCTATTTTGTTTTTATTTGCCCCTCCACAGCCCACTCCTCAAGGGCCAACTAAGCAAAACTAGGAAAAAGGCAAGTTAACAATGAGAATAAGCCATATGCTTTAATCTAAGCAAGACATTGTCCACAATCTGTGCTTTTAGAACAACACTGACAAACTTTTAATGCTTTTTAATTTTCTCATATTAACTTTCTTCACTCACATATTTAAGCTTATAAAATTAACTTCTTCCATAAAATTGTGTGCTAATCTTTAATTTCTGAAAATCAACAGGTCTGAGACCTATATCTTGCGGTGGTTTTTTTCTTACAAAATGACACCGATTTTGGCATCAGTATTCTGTCTCCGCTTTAGACTAATTGAGCCATTAAACCAATTAATTAGACCAATTGGGACTGAAATTCAGACCATGGGAGGAAGCCTGGCTAACTCCCACGGTCTGCAGTCAGCCCGGATGTTCAATGCTGGGCCATTTCCGATGACTGACATTGAATATCCGGTTTATTTTTAGCCGGTTTAAACATAACCGGCTAAGTTGATATTCTGAGATAGCTGGTTAAGTTTAAACTGGCCAAAGATATTCCAGCTATAAATAGCCAGCTATATGCTGAATATACGGGTATAGCTGGCTATATCACATAATATAGCCAGTTATCTCCTAGCCACTAACCGGGAATATTCAGCGGGAGATAGCCAGCTATCTCCCGCTGAATATCACCAGATAGCCTGTTAAGTGCCATTTAAGTAGCCAGGTGCTGTTCCTGACTAGTTAAATGGTTTTGAATATTGGGGGGGATTGACTTTTAGACCAACTGACCCATTAATGTTGTGTAATTTAGACCAATTGTCACTAGAACAATTATCCATTAGACGAACTGCCATTAGACCAATTGTTGGGGACCAGAATTAGAAAAGGTTGAAAGAAGGGTGCCATGAAATGCCTAGCCACCCGCCTGGGGTTACCCCATGGCCACTTAGAAGGGTCTATCCCCAGCATAGCTCAGGTTGCCCTACACTAGCACCTCTACACTAGCACCTTCCTCCCACTGACTGGGTCACAACCGCCTCCAATAATCCCCCTCCAATTATTTATTGTCTTAAAAATTGAACAATATGGAAACGGATATAGTGAAAATTCAAGAACAGCAATCTCAAATGGCAGGAGATCGTTTGATTATCCATAGAAAACTTGAAAATCTAGAAAATTCTTCAAGAAATTTAAATCTACGCTTATTAAACTTTCCTGCAACACAGTATATGTCTGCTAGAGAGCTGTTTAATAAACTTTTGAAGGAGATTTTCAAATATCCAGAGGATTCTTTACCTCCACTGCAAAAAATATATTACCTTAAACTACAAGGGAAAAATTCTCAATCGTCTCCTACTGAGTTACAAACATCTTCTGAATCTCTGGATGTATCCGGATTATTGGAGCAATCTCAGGAAGAAATTAAAACTCGTGCTACTTTGATAATTTCCTTTGTCTTTATACAAGATAAAGAGGCTCTATTAAGATTGTATTTTAAGAATTTACAGCCTCAGTTTATGGGAGATAAGATTTTGATGTTCCCTGATATTTCTAAATGGACTCAGCAAAGGAGAAAGAAATTTCTGGAATTGAAGCAGAAAATGTGGAAATAGAAGCCATTTTTCAATTAAGGTTTCCATGCAAATGTTTAATTTTTTTCAAGAATAACAGATATATATTTTATGAACCTGAACAACTGTCTAGATTTTTACTTATGCATGGGAAAAAAGAACTGACCAAATAAATGTTGGAATTATAGTGAAGATGTAAATTTAGAAACCGCCTGCTCTAACTTTAAATGTTAATTATTTCCACTTTAACCAACTTCCTTTGGTGATATTTGGATTCTCTTTAATTTGTGGACTGCTGAAAATCAATGTTTGTATAAATTCCTTTTGGAATTTAAAATTTGGAATAATTTACTTTAAAGTTGTTATTTAAAACATTGATGTATCATTCAAAGTGTGTTATCTTTGTTTAAATCAAAATTAATAAAGAAATAAAAAAAAAATTGAACAATGAACAAAAAAATGTGCAATCAGCAAAACAATAACAAGTAACTGAAATATGGATATTATTATTATTACATTTGTATCCCACATTATCCCACCTTTTTGCTGGCTCAATGTGGCTTAGGTTATAAAACTAACTAAACGTTTGTGTACTTCCTAGAAAGTACCCGGGGCGATCAGGGCATATATCTGTTCACAGAGCTTCAGCAAAGAGACCTCTCTCTCTCTCTCTTCTCCCAGGCTGAAAATGAAGCAATAGCCAGCATCTGCTGGGTAATTTCAAAACTCCAGGCCACTCAGAGCCCAGAACAGTCAAGTTTCAAATAAAAACTGGTTACATCACTACAGGCACGTCCTGTTATCTGTGTGCCAACTAAAAGAAAGAGAAGTCAGTCCTCTGTAACAGCTTTAAGCATAAACATGCACCATCTTCTAGCCAAACTAGAGAAATACTCTTCAGAATTAATTTGGGGGCTCTTTTACTAAGCCGTGAAGGCACTTACGCACACCCGTGTGCCAATTCGGAACTACCACCTGGCTACCATGTGGCTTGGGCAGTAATTTCATTTTTTAGGTGCATCCAGTACACGCACTGGAAAATCCGGTGCCTGGTTAACGCTTGAAACCTTACCGCTAAGGGTGGTGGTAAGGTCTCAGGCCCAAAATGGATGAGCGCCAATTTTTATTTTGCCGCACGTCCATTTTCAGCCAAATAAAAAAGACCTTTTTTGCAGGTGCGCTGAAAAATGGACCTTTGTGCATCCAATACATGTGTCTACACCAGCGCAGGCCATTTTTCAGTGCACCTTAGTAAAAGGACCACTTAGGCAGGAAAATATCCAATACATTTTACAGGCTTAAAACACGCTGGGCACCTTTTACCAAGCTGCGGCAAAAGTGCATGCTTTTCTCGTGTGTCGAGGCCCCCTTTTACTGCAGAGGGTAAAAAGGAAGTCTCTCTTTCCTGCAGAAAATGGCTGTGCGGCAAGTAAAGCACTTTCTGAGTGGCCATTTCAGGGGGGAGCCCTTACCGCCACCTATTGAGGGGGCGGTAAGGGCTCCCATACTAACCTGGCGGTAACCAGGCAAAGCGTGACACTGCCTGATTACTGCCAGGTACACTCCGGCACTACAAAAAGAGATATATTTTTGTAGCAGTGGATGTGATGGCACTCTAGGGGTGAGAAGTACTGCTGGGCTGCTGCAGTAGCCTGGCGGAACTTTCTGTTTAGCAAGCAGTAAGCCTGCATTGGGATTACCACCGCTTAGTAAAAGGGACCCACTGTTTCTTCACAAAGGGCAACCAAATGAATAAGGTGATGGAACTCCTCTCATATGAGGCTTAAGAGGTTAGGGCTCTTCAGCCTGGAAAAGGGACAGCTGGGGGGGGGGGGGGGGGAGCGGGGGATATGATAGAGGTCTACAAAATCCTGAGTGGTATAGGACAGGTAAATGTGAATCAATTGTTTATTCTTTTTAAAAGTACTAAGACTAGGGGACACTCAATAAAGTTACATGGTAATACTTTCAAATGAATAGTAGGAAATATATTTTCACTCAATGAATAGTTAAGTTCTGGAGCTCATTACTAGAGGATGTGGTAATAGCGGTTAGCATTCTCACCAGAGTGTTTTGCTCACGATCCAGTCATCAATTTACGCCAACGGTCTTTCTAAAGACCATATTAATTTATCTCCCCTACTCCCGGACTCAAAGTTTTCTCGACGAGTTTACAGACTCCTGATGTAGGCCTTCTGGCCGAAACACAATGTTGTGTCGAGTCATTTTACTTTTCAATAAATATTGCTTTATTTTAGAACCTCCATGGTCCTGTTCTTGATTAGCCTGGTTTACATTCCTACTTTCCTTCTTTGATTGAGTTCCATGGGATCTTTTGAGTTCTCTGCACCTGTGGATTCTCTTAGGATTTGATATGCCACCTTTCTGTGATTACAATCAAAGTGGTTTACATATTATATACAGATACTTATTTTGTACCTGGGTCAATGAGTTAAGTGACTTGCCCAGAGTCACAAGGAGTTGCAGTAGGAATCGAACCCATTTCCCCAGGTTCTTAGACCACTGCACTAACCATTAGAATACTCCTGGAGGAAAAGTCCATAGTCTGCTACTGAGACAGAAATGGGAAAAGCCAATGCTGTCCCTGGGATTGGTGGCATGGAATCTTGCTACTATTTGGGATTCTGCTAAGTACTTGTGACCTGGATTGGCTACTGTTGGAAGCTGGATTCTACGCTAGATGGACCATTAGTCTGCTTCAGGGTGGCTATTCTTATGTTCTTAAGAGTTCTGAAAGCTTTTGTAGTCTATCATTTTAGAAACTGCTTGAAAACCACAGGAAAATGTGAAATGTTTATAGTTTTTGCAATGTAACTGCTGATTGAATCATTTAAAAGAATCTTGTCTTTATAATCATATGGTATTACCATTCAGAACAACGAGACAAAAGCTGATACAGTTAATGACAATGTCTGTTTTATGGATGTTCACAATGTACCAGTAAATGCGAGCAATATAAAATGAACACCCAAAATCTCTACTTACTTTGATTTGTGCAATCAGTCAGTGATATTCTATCAAGAAAAGCCTTAAATGTTCTGTTCCCAAGAGTCTGTTCATAGCCAGTGGAGTAAATCTCTCTCTTTATATGACAGGAATTGAAAAAAAAAGTAAAAATATTCCTTCTATAGGGGGGCTGAAATGACTTTCAATGGTTGCTCATGACTTTTCAGTTGTAGAGATCTAAAGACTGCACAATCTGAGCTGAACATTTTCTTTTAGATGAAATGTAGCTGAATTCACATTTCATGGAGAGAGGTGAAATAATTTGTTCAGGGTTAGAGGCAGTATAATGAAATCATTTACAAAAAATGGATCTGGTTATATGTGTGCAAATTGCTGTTCACCATAGAAATTTGACTAAAGTCGCTTGTCATGTTGGGTGTCCCACTGCTGTCGATGAAACGTGCTTTTTTCCTAGCACTCATTCAATGTCTGATTCAAATCAAATTGCCAATAGATTTTTTTTTTAATTTGTGAGAGTGATTTCAAAGCCATTTCCATGGGTAAAGTGGGAATTAGTCTTTTTTAAATTAGACATCTTTTGTGCAGGTGAAAGTATGATGATGTTTCACAATGCAGATACTTTTACTCACAGACTGCATTTATAGGGTGGGGTGAGTTTGGGGAAGCAATAGTTTCAGGTTTCTTTATTATTTGCTATACTGTCAATCAAAAGCTGTCTGAGCGGTTTACACATATACATAATTCACTCTCCGGAAGGCAATATTTTCTGAATCTGGTCCCACCATTTGGAATAACCTTCCTTTAAAATTATGGCATGTGGGTTCCCACTCAGAGTTTAAAGTATTTCTTAGACTCCTACATGGGTCTGTTGCATCAGTATGAGCCTGGATTGCGGCTACTTGGTACGTGTTTGGTGGTAGGGATACTGGGCCTGTTGACATTTGGCTTTTAACCTTGCTTGTTTGTGTTTTACTTTTGTGGTTCTCTTTTTCTTTAAGTTAAAAGACTCGGGGGGGGGGCCTTCTACTAAGCCGCGTAAGTACCTCGCGTGCCCAATGCGCGGCAATTTTGAGTTACCACCTGGCTACTGCGTGGCCCATGTGGTAATTTTATTTTTTACGCGTGCCCAATACATGCGCCGGAAAATATTTTTATTTTCTGGCACACGGGCGGTAATCAGCATTTTACACGTGAAGACCATTACTGCCTGGCTACCATGTGAGACCTTACCGCTAGGCCAATGGCTGGTGGTAAGGTCTCAGACCCAAAATGTGTGTATCCCTGTTGCATTTAGGCACCTGTACTGGGTAGGGCTCACATGTATGTAACCTGTAGAATATTGTAAGTATCAGATGTCCCTGCCACATTAATGTTGTCACAGTTATGCTATTTCTATGACCAATGTCATTACGGGCACCTAAATGTTAGGTGCACTGATACCAGGTTATGCTAGTATTTTATAATGGCATCTGGGTGCCAAGACAGCGCTATCAAATAGGCTTTCATTGCATGGCATCAGGGCACAATGGCCAACACTTATACCTCTAGAAGCACAAGGGTGTGACCCCTGCAATAAGGCAGCCCCCAATCCAGTAATGTTGAAACTAAAAAAAGATATGTAGTGGCAATTGTATGACCAGCATTATGTGTGGCACTTTGAATACGTTCACAAAAAAATATCCAGGCTTGATGGTCTCATCTCATCTACGGGCAAGTTACAATCCCCTCAAAATATTGCAGTGTACATTTAAATTAGTAGCAGTGATCAGCTCAGCCAGCAACAATGGGTCAATTTAAGACCAGGTAAGCAGGTGATATAGGACCTACAAGGACTAATTCATGAAATTTAGATCTGAAATAAAGCATTAACTTCCAATTGTCTTCAATGGGTAGGAACCAGGAGCAAGGAGTTCTCAAACTGCATCTGAGGACCTCAGGTCCCACAGTCCCGATTCAAAGACCCCTGCACCTCAATGGTCCGATTTTGGGATCCCTGCATTGTTTCATATACTATTTTTTTTCTTGCCCATCCACCCTTTCACCCATCTAGTAACCTACCACCATTCACTCTCTCACCTATCCAGCTCTCCACTGACCCAACTCAACTACTTGCCTGCCTACCTACTCCCCCACCCACCATCTTACCTATCTGTTCCACTCCAAACAGCAGCATTTGCTCTTTTCACAGCTCGCAAGCACATAGCTCACAGGGGTTGATGCAAAATGCCGTGTGATAGAGCCACATTACTTTGGCTGAGCACGTAGCTTCTACCGCAGGCATGCAGTAAGCAATGAGCATGCAGATTACTGCTGTGTTAAAAATGTGGCAATAATCTGCAGCCCATAGTGAAATGTCCCCCTTTCTGTCAGTGCATGAGAAATGAATGGCTCACACAGTGCCAGGAGTGACGTTTATCAAAAAAATGCTGTTGGGTCAGCATCAACCCAACATCAAAATCCCTGATAGTTTATTGACCCCCCTCCTTCCCCTGACTTGACCTGACCCTCCCTACCTCCAGTAATTTTCTGTATTGGCTATTGTCCTTGGTGTCTAGTGGCACACCCTCCCTCTCTCTCGAACTTATCCCCTGCCCCTGAAATTAAAAATAAAATCTGGGGAATAGCCAGGATGGCAGCACTGTTGATGCTGAAAGCTGGTCAATGTTAGAACTGCATTCCAGTTTATTTTATTACCTTCTTCTTCAGCGCTATGCCCCATACTAAGAGGAAAGGGTGGTTAAGACCGTTCCTACTGTAGTTCGTATGCCGCCCTCAGTCCAGTAGCTTATTGACTGCTTCATCATCGGAACCCCTTCGTTATGTGGGGAAGCTGGCGCTGCAGTGAGGCTTGATGGAGGAGAAGTAGCCTCTTTGGGGCATGAAACATTCCTTTCACCGCTGAGGTCTACAGTTCCAATGTGTTCGGCGTCAGCATCCATTTGGGGTGTGGCAATGCCTGCTGCTGAAGTTGCTGTGGGAACTGCTGCTTTGGAGGACACCAGAGCGGATGTGGTTGGCCCAAGTAAGGATACATCAGGAGCTGTGAAGTTTCCACAGTCTCTTCTGGAGGTGACACTAGAGCAGATTTGGAAAATGCTGCAAAAATTGGATATTGTAACTACCAAGACTTCTGGAGAGGTAAATGCTTTGGGGAGAAAGATGGAGGATCTGACGAAAGCTGTAGAACAGGTTAAACAAGATTTTTAAATTCCAGTTAATCAAATGCAATATGGGGAATTAAAAAGCCTTCATGATTTTAAGGTGACTGTTGTTAAAGATAACCTTACTATGCTCAGAAAGATTGAAAATATTGAGAATTATAATCGTAGACTGAATCTCAGGCTGCTAAACTTTCCAAAGTCCCCTGGAGTACTTCCTCTTGATTTTTTTTAAAGAGGTATCTTATTGAAGGTTTGAAATATTCCCCTGAAGCTGCTCCTCCTTTAAACAAAATATACTATATACCATCATCTTAATATCTAGGGAGAAATGGAGGGTGATCGTGACCTGAGGGCTCAGTTGTAATTTAATAATATATTAGCAATTCTTGAAGAATCTTTGGGGTCCTTTTACGAAGCAGTGGTAGCTGTACAGCTGTGTTGCTGCACGCCAAATCAGTCTTACTGCCTGTCTTGCTCAGGAGCCCGGCGGTAGCTCTGGCTTTTGGTGTGCGGTGATTATGGTGATAAAAAATACTAACATAGGGGGCATGGCTGGTGGTAATCGGGCAGTGCTGTGTGCTGCCCAGTTATTGCTGGGCTACTGCCGGAGCCCCTACTGCCTCCTAAACAGGAGGCAGTATGGGCTCTCCCAGGAATTGGACATGTGCCAATGCCTTGGTTTAGCACACAGCCATTTCCTTCTGGAAAAAAATGCCTTTTAATGGCAGCGGTAAAAGGGGGGCCTCAGTGTGCGGCAAACCTGTGCACTGATGCCGCTGCAGGGCCCCTTTTACCACCGTTCGGTATGAGGATCTCTTTATCAGAGGCCTCTGAAAGAGCTACTTTGTTGGTCTCATTAGTATTTGAGTAAGATCTCAGTGCAATTTTGAAGTTGTATTTTTGCCATGCATCAGAGTTATTTCATGGGAAAAAGATCTGGCTTTATCCAGATGTCACAAAAAGTACCCAAGAAGAAAGCTGTTTTTGGCTATGAGACAAGAGACTAAAGATCTGGGTGCAAGAGTTTTTTGGCATATCAATGTAAATGTGTGGTTAAACTTGGAGGGACGAAGTATGTTTTTTTCACCGCAGAGCAGTTGAGGGTTTTTCATTAATATGAAGAAGATCATCAACAAAACTCTACCAAAACCAGACAAAATCGAACTCTCTACACTTGACTGTTTCATTGACTCTTACTAATGAACGTTAACGCACTACCACTTTATTCCTCATGCCGAAATGAACTCCTAACTTACTCTATACTTTATTCTATTAACTATGAACCCTAATGCAATAACACTTTGTATTTAAATGGCGATCGCCATTACGACATAATGTAAGCCACATTGAGCCTGCAAATAGGTGGGAAAATGTGGGATACAAATGCAACAAATAAATACATAAATACGATGTAAATATTATTAAGGGGTTTATTACAGTGATATGCTTTTTGTGATCTGTTAATTCAGATTTAGAAAATGTTTTCCTTTCATTTTCTCCTAATATTCTTTAAATCCACCCCTCCTTTCTTCTTTTGTGGTCTAAGGAAGAATTGAGAATGTTTCTTATAGTTGTTCTAAGGAATAATTGAGAATGTTTCTTATAGTATTTTTTTCTTCTTTATATATTGATTTTCTGTATTGCTTGGGCAAGAGTAATCTTGTATTGTTATTTGAAATAATAATCCCTGGTGTTTAGCAGCAATCTTTCCTCCCTACAACCTGAGCCCCCCCCCCCCCCCCACTTTGATATTAAAAATAAAATCCCTCGTGTCTAGCAGCACCCACCCCACTCCCTGTGACCCCTCCACCATGTATCTTGAAGAGGGAGGAGCAATGTCCACTTTCTTCTGTCTTGGTGCTGCTATCTTGATAAATGGTAGTGCCTGACCACATGCAGTGCATTCGGGGAAAATTATCTTATTTGGCAGACTGACTCCGCACTGTGTGGGGTCAGGGGTCAGGTGCCATTTTTCAATAAGGTGGTACCAAGGAAGGAATGCGTGGGTTTTGCTCCTGCCTCTTCAAGGTATATGGCGGGAGGATATGGAGGACCAGGGGTTTGGGGTGGGGGGTAAGGTATGTGCTGCTAGATGCCAGAAATTTTATTTTTAATGTCTGGGTGGGGGTGGGGGAAGTCAAGTTGTGGGGAGGGAGGAGGTTGTTAGACACCAGGGATTTTACTTTAAATGTTGGGGCAGATGGGAGTTGAATTTTGGGGTAAGGGATGGAGTGTTCCTAGACACCAGGGATTTTATTTTGAATTTCAGTGACAGTGGGGTTGGTTCTGGGGGATGGAGGCAGTGCAATTAGATATCAGGGACAAAGGGCCCATGTGAAAAGCAGGGGGTCAGCTTGGGTCGGTGGGTTTTAAAATCCCCTCAACTAGCCCTTCTATACTGCCTCAGACCTGGCAGTATATTTCTTGTGTTAACTTATCCGGTAGCCAGTACACAGCTGAAAAACTTCTCTGCATTGCTGTGGACTAACTAATAGCCAACCTTACCATACATATTGTGCGCTGATGTCTAGCACACAAGTTTACTGCAGCGGTGAAGCCCTTTACGCATCATGTGAGTACGTAGACTGCTCATCATTCATGTGCTTCTTCTGGTGGCAGCTTTCTGCACTGGCCCCACAGTCACTATACAATGATGTCTGTTCCTTTCACAAGCCTCAAGCCAACAACCCTGGACAGTGTCTGGCTACCTTTCTCATCCCTGTCTTTGAGTGAAAATTGGACCCTGTCTCTTGTAAAGTTCCAGTAATTCAAGGTTTGATAGGAGCTCCCTTTTCCTTCTAACAGTTTTCAGGTTTACACTACACACAGAGATTGCGGGCTGTGAATGGAACGGATACTGCTGATTAGAGACTGAATAAATGTGCTCAAGTCATCATATATTATAAAAGAAGATACACGCATGCCATCACAGAGTAGAACAAGCAGGAGAATCATAGATTGTATTAAAGCCATCACAAAGGACAAGATTTGGAAAAGAGACAGCTGAGGGGAGTATGATTGAGGTCTACAAAATCCTGAGTGGTGCAGAATGAGTAGAAGTAAATTGATTTTGTACTCGTTCCGAAAGTACAAAGACTAGGGGACAGTCGAGGAAGTTACATGGAAATACTTTTAAAACAAATAGGAGGAAATATTTTTTTCACTCAACAATAGTTAAGCTCTGGAACTCTTTGCCAGAAGAGGTGGTAACAGCAGTTAGCGTATCTGGGTTTAAAAAAGGTTTGGACAAATTCCTGGAGGAAAAGTCCACAGTCTGCTATTGAGACAGACATGGGAAGCAACTCCTTGCACTGGGATTTGTAGTATGGAGTGTTGCCATGATTTGGGTTTCTGCCAGGTACTTGTGACCTGGCTTGGCCACTGTTTGGAAAACAGGATACTAGGCTAGATGAACCATTGGTTTGACCCAGTATGGCTACTCTTATGTTCTTATGTCTATATGTGGAATATAAAGAAATTGTGATCAATAATTGGGGTCACATAAATATGATGATATATGAAAACCTAAAACCTTTAAAATGAGAGGTAGAAATTTAGCACTCAGGAACATGTAAAGCAACAGGCAAAATTGACACAAATGGCATTAATTTTATGGTTTATTATCACATTAAAAAAGTAATTTTACTGATGATTTTTTTTAAATATAAAAAGTTCTCAATCTTACAAATCCTTAAGGCTCATTCCATTACATTAGATTAAGGATATTTCACCATTCCAGAAATTGTGCTATGTGGGTTAAACATAAACTTAAGAAACAAAAAAATCTCACCCTGTACTGAAAAGCAAATAAATGTTAACTTTGTTCTTCTTGAAATTAAACGAAAATATTCTGAATTATGGATTTTTAAAAATATAGAGTAGAAATTTATGGATTACAAACTCATGATTTCTTATGGCTATAAAAATAGTTACTGTGCAGTATCAGTATGCTTGTATAAAGAAAAATCCAGAAAGCATTTTTCTGTCACAATCGTGAGTGACCACCAAACACTTCAGATGTAAGCTTGTATATAAAGGTCTAGAACATAACCCCAACAATGTAATTTATTCTTGGTTGGTGAGATATCCAATATTTTAAGCATGGACTCCTCCTTCTTGCATACATGAAAATGATTATACTTTTATTCTTAACAGCTAAGGCATTTAGAATTACTACAATACATGCTTGAGTTACACAAGTAGTACACAATCTGCTCATATCACAAAGTACTATACATATTAGGAATGCTGTTATTGATTTGCCAGTGAAAACATTTTGGGGCCCAGAGCAGAAATTGGGGAGGGAGTCCCAAAGCCCACTAGCAGGCTATATTTTCTTTAGCTTCAGGTAGGCTTTGGGGACCCCTGTAGCATGGGGGCTCAGGACAAGTGCTCTGTTTGCACCCCACTAATGCTGGCCGTGATTGAAAATGCGTTGCTTCAGAAGACAGTAGGATTACTGTTCAGCCTTGTATGAAAAATTGTGTCTTTTTCATATTGTATTGGTAGGTATTAATATATTAAGAGGCTCATTTTCAAAGCAAATAGACTTACAAAGTTTCATAGGTTACTATGGGGTCCTTTTAGTAAGGCGCGCCGAAAAATGGCATGCACTAGTGTAGACATTTTTTTTGAATGAGCGCAGGTCCATTTTTCAGTGCGCCTGCAAAAAAGGCCTTTTTATTTAGCCGAAAATAGATGTTCGCCAAAATAAAAATTAGCGTGCGTCCATTTTGGGTCTGAGACCTTACCGCCACCCATTGACTTAGCGGTAAGGTCTCACACGTTAATCGGGCAGTAATCATCCTTGCGCGTACATTGCTGATTACCGCCCGGTTAGCGCTGCATGCCAGAAAATAAAAAATATTTTCTGGTGCGTGTATCAGATGTGTGTAAAAATTAGAATTACCGCTTGGGGCACGTGGTAGCCAGGTGGTAGTTCTAATTTGACGTGCATTGCACACATGTAGGTGCCTACGTGCCTTAGTAAAAGGGTCCCTAAGTAAGTGTGTAAGTCTGTGTGCTTTGAAAATGAGCACCACAATTATGGAGCAGTCCAGTGGCAAGTGCTGTGTAGTGTCATATAAAGGGCCTGGCTCGGCTTCTGGGATGGCTCAGAATGCTTTGTAAGCAGCATTTTTACAATACCTTGGGAAGGGTTGGAGTAGGAAAGGAATCTAAGCCATCGCTCAACAGCAACAGCTAGTAGCCAGGCTTTGGGTCCTTAAGAGCAATGGTGTAGAAGAAACCACAGTTGTGTGGGAGAGGAGACATTTGTACTGCTAAGATTAAAGGCTCATGACTGATCAAGTGGGATTCCAGTTGTAGAGAAGGGATGTGCCTTGCTGTCAGGCAAGAGCAGATGATGACATAAATAACAAAATCAATGGTGCAATCAAAACTGACTCGGATCTTTAGGGTTAATGAACCAGGTGTCCAATTCCAAAGTGTTGGCACATACAGTACAATTATTACACTTATGGTGCCTTTCCTCTGTAAGTTACATAGTTAATTGGGAATCCCCTTAGGTTCTGTCATTGCTCTGCCCTATGCACAGCCCCCTGAGAAATACCCATTCTGTAAGTGAAGGTGGTAGCTTAGGTGCTGTTGTGTATCCCTGTTGCATTTAGGCACCTGCACTTATGCCAGCTTTATAGGGGTAATTCTGAAAAGGTTGCCAAAATTTAGGCTCTAGGATGACATTTATAGAATACTAGTAAAAAAGGCCCGTTTCCGAAACAAATGAAACGGGCGCTAGCAAGGTTTTCCTTGGAGTGTGTATTTTTGAGAGAGTGTGTGTGAGAGAGAGAGAGAGAGTGAATGTGCGAGTGTGTGTGTGTGACAGAGAGTGAGTGAGTGTGGGTGTGAGTGTGTCTGTGAGAATGAGTGTGTGTGTGATGTGTGTGGAAGTGCGTATGTGTGACACAGTGAGTGTGAGAGAGTGTGTTTCACACAGATACAGTGATTGGGAGAGAGAGAGTGAGACTGTGTTCGAGTGTCTGTGAGAGAGTGAGACTGTGCGCGAGTGTCTCTGAGAGAGAGAGTGTGTGTGTGGGAATGAGAGTGTGTGTGAGAATGAGTGTGTGCCAGGATGGTCCCCCCTCCTGCAAGGTGCCCCCTCCCTGTCTCCCTGCCATGTGTAAGTGTGTATTTGTGAGAGAGTGAGTGTGTGTTTGTGAGAGAGTGTGTGTGTGGGAATGAGAGTGAGTGTGAAAATGAGAGTGTGTAGCAGGATGGGCTCCCCTCCCTCAGATGTGGCCCCTCCCTCTCCTCCTGCCAGGTGCAAGTGTATGTTTGTGAGTGTGAGAGAGTGAGACTGTGTGCGTGTCTCTGTGAGAGAGTGTGTGTATGGGAATGTGAGTGTGTGTAAGAATGAGAGTGTGTGCCAGGGTGGCCCCCTCCCTCCCAGGTGCAAGTGTGTGTTTGTGACAGAGAGAGAGAGAGTGTGTGTGGGGGAATGAGTGTGTGTGCCAGGGTGGCCCTCCCCCTCCCAGATTTAAGTGTGTGTTAGTGACAGAGAGTGAGTGTGTGTGAGTGTGTTTGTGAGAGAGAGTGTGTGTGTATGAAGGAGAGTGTGTGCCAGGTGAAGGTGAGTGTGTGCCAGGGTGGCCCCCCTCCCTCATTGTCTGCTTCCCTGCCAGGGGCCCCCCTCCCTCTCTTACCTCCTCCTCCTCCAGCCCTCCCTGCCACTTGATCCCGTTCTTCGTTACTCCTCCCTCTGCCTGCTAGCACTGATATTTACCTCCTCCTCTTCTGTCCCTCCCTGCCTCTTGATCGGCGATCTTCGTGACTCCTCCCCCTGCCTGGTACACATCTACCTTCTCCTCCTCCGGGCCGCCCTGCCACTTGATGTTGTATCTTTGGTACTCCTAGGGCTGGCGCTATAAAAAGAAGCGCTCAGCTGTCCTGAGTGCTAACTACAAAAAATGTTTAAGAAAATGTAAAAACGCGGCACCGCAGGCAGCCTTGAGGCATTGGCTGCTGGCTGTGCAGGCTCCTCCCGTCTCTTACGTCACTGCCCCCGGAGCGAAGTAGGGGTAGTGATGTAAGAGACGGGCGGAGCCTGCACAGCCAGCAGCCAATGGCTCAAGGCTGCCTGCGGTGCTGTGTTTTATTTTTACATTTTTTGTTGTTTGCGCTCAGGTTAGTCAGCTGATTTTTTTTTGTAGCACCGGCCCTGCTGCTGAACATGAAAAGCAGCAGTGGCCGGCAATGGGAGCTGGGGCTGGCGCTGTCGTGGTGGAGGAAACGTGGGCTGGCAGGGCCCGTCTAGGGCCGGCCGTGGCTACGTCCCTGGCAGCAGTCTTGAGCGATTCTACTCCTCCCCTGCCTGGGTTGGTGTTTGCTGGGGTGTGGCGTTCAGTGTGTTTGCGGTGTCAACCTTGGGGGGGGGGGTGTTTTGGTGATGGGCGGCGACTTTGGTGGGTGGGGGACGTGCTGGGGGGTTTTGTTCCGTGTGTTAGCGGTGGCAACCTTGGGGGGGGGGTGTTTTGGTGACGGTCGGCGACTTTGGGGGGTGGGGGAAGTTGGGAAGGGCGGATAGTGTGTTTCCAACCTTCTAATGGGACGTCATTTTACGTTGAGCGCTGTTATTTGCTGAGTGTCATTGCTCCGCCCTCGACGTCATTACGTTTGACACGTGGGCGGGGCAGACACTCATGGAGCAAAAAAGTGGTCTCAGCCGCCTCACTTTAGAACGTTGGGAAAGTGAGGCTTCATTAGAATGTTGGAGGTGCGTTTTATATAGAGAGACTAGTATAAGTTGGCAGTTATGCACCAACATTTAGCTGTGGCTGTTTACACCATGTCAATGGTTGGTGTAAATGATCCTGACTAAATATTGCAGTTGTGTGCATAAATATCAGTATTCTAGAGTTACCAAGGGGGGCTGGATCGCTGAGAGAGAGATTTTAGCCACCCCCCTAGCTTCATCCAGCCATGTCCCCAATACCCTCCCACTCTACCTCTTGGCTCCACCCCTGACAGACCTCAGATGGCACCAAGAAGCCGCTTATCTTTTGGGCAGCAGGAGATGGCTTAAAAAAATGTTTTCAAAGCACTTAGACTTACAGTTACATAGAGGGGCATTTTCGATATGACATCTAACTCAGACTTTTTGCGCTAAATGTCTCAAATCCGAATAGGAAATATAGCCATTTTCGAAAGTTCAAAACATCTATACTTTTTTTCAGAAATGCCATTTGTAACAAGGTTTTGCGCTCTGTGTGTTTATCTTTTCAGGCCATTAAAAAAAATGTATAAGTTAACAAATGTAGACAATCAAGCCATTTGGATGTAGGTGGGGCCAGTATTTTTAGCAAACTGGTCCCCCAGACATCCCAGGACAGCAATGGGGACCCTAGGGGGCACTGCTGTTGACGTCATATAAATGCTCCCATGTACACATCTCACCGTTGCTCCCTTATCTTATCTACTGAGCCCTCCTAAACCCTCTCAAAACCCACTACCCCCAACTGTACACCACTTCAATAGCCCTTTATGTGGGTACAGTGGGTTTTTAGTGAGTTTTGGAAGGCTCACAGTTTCCACTACAAGTGTAACAGGTAGGGGGGTATGGGCCTGGGTCCATATGTCTACAGTGCACTGCACCCAACTACTACACTACTCCGGCGACCTGCATGCTGCTCTAATGGACCTGGCTATAACATCTGAGGCTATCATAGAGGCTGGTGAGTACTATTTTTATTCACATTTTTTGGGGGTGGGGGTCAGTGACCTCTGGGGGGAGTGAGGGGATCATCCCTGATTTCCTCCAGTGGTCATTTAGGGCACCTTTTTGTGCTTTATTAATTCTGAAAACAGGTCTAGACCATAACGTTAAAGTTTTCCACCTAGATGTTTTCATTTTGTTCCATTCTAGCTGTAAAATGACCAAGTGTTAGGCATGCCCTAAGTCTGCCCTAATCCCGTCTTTGAAATGCCAATATGCCCCCTTGTGATTTGGATGTAATGCAGACAAAATGCATAGCTAGACATCTGCAAAAAGGTTTCAAAATACCGATTTGGACATTTTGAGAAGAAATCTGTCCAAATAGTGCTTTATGACACTTTTTGGTTGTTCTTCTATTTTGAAAATGAGCCCCGTAGTAATCTATGGAACTTTGTAAGTTTAAGTGCTTTGAAAATGAGCCCCATACTCTGGTATACTTTGAAGTCACATAGAGTTTGGATTATATCTAAAAGCGCACTATACACTGGTAGTGCCTGTTCAAGGGTTCCAGGTTATTTCCCATTAGGGGAGGAAAAGTACTCTCGTAGATGGCATTTTTAAATCTTGATGGCCAGCTTCCCAGCAAAATCCTATTTGCAGAAAGAGCAGGTAGTAGTGAGTGCATACACTTTGTACCCATTGCAAGTTTCAAAGCAAAAGAACATGCATACTTTTTCTTTGTAAAAGTTATATGTAATCATTGTTTTAGGGGGTAATTTTCAAACTGTTCTCATGAAGTGCATTTGTGCAGTGTTTCTGGATAATGTCACACATCTAACTTACAAAGACTTCTACTGACATTTCTTGAGAAAAGAGAGGAAGAAGGTTGAATAAAACGTTTTGCCTGTATTGCTGTCATTTAGGATGTACAATAATTCCAAGTCAAATGAATAGCTGGTAGATTGCAGCCTGTTCTGAGTTTGATAATAATTTTTGGATTTTTTTTCAGATTCATTGGGTTAATCTGCCTTTTTATGGTCAGCTAAATTGAGGAAACTGCAAAGTGGATGAGCTGGTTCATAGCAATGTTCTAGATTTTCTTGAATTTGTTTTGCCCCAGATCTAGTTGCAAACATGAGTATTCTTTAAGAAACAGTCATATTAAGTCACAGCCTTCAGAATATTTTCCAGGTGCAAATTCTTTCTTCATTTTTGTCCTTTTCTTGTAATGAAGTCTGTACATCTCAGTGTGGGTAATATTTGTTCTCTAAGGGAGTAGTTTTGTAAAAATGTTTCCAAATGTAAAGCATGTTTTACATGTAGAAAAGAGCTTTCATTAAAAAAAATGTGCAGCATTTGCACAAACTTACATGCATATTATGCAGAGGTGTTCCTGGGGTGTAGTTTGGGTGAGGCAGAGATTTAAGTACATGCATATTTTAGAAAATGTGTAGGTACTCATATAGGGGGGATTCTATGTATGGCACCTAAAAAATTCACACGGAAAACATTTCCGCCAAAGTGTATTCTATAAACCATGCCTACATTTGGGTACGGTGTATATAGAATACCCTTAAGCAGCAATCATAGTGCTTAAATCTACTCACCTCCATTTACACCAATGAAAACCTGGTGTAAATCCCAGTGCATGGATTTGGGTGCTGTGAAGAAACAGTATATCTTTCTTTTGTGGATGATTTTGGGGTCCTGTGAAATATTTTGGCATATTTTGCAACTGGATAAATCCACAAAGGAAAGATATTCAACATAAAGGGATCTTTCACTTGCTCATCTTCCAATGTGGTATATATCATTCAGTGTAAAAAATGTAATGAAGGATGCTATATTGGAGAAACAGGCCAGATGCTTAAGACAAGATTCAATTTACATAGACATCACATGAACAATACTGGTGCCAGTAGGGTTCCCACGCCTGTTGGTCAACATTTTACAGGACCAGGACACTGTACCAGTGACTTCACAGTGAGAATCCTGAAAGGTAACTTTAAAACCATACAAGAACGTAAGACCTTTGAAGTCAGAATGATTGAATATTTTAACACCCAACAGAAAGGACTTAACAAGGATCTGGGGTTCCTAGCCCATTATAAACTATAAAGCTGTATGGCTCTGTTGATCACCCCACCCCTCACCTATCCACACCCATCCTGTTAGAATATCAATGATATGCTTTGATGTCCCCATGCATACTTCCTACCCACCCCCATCCTCCCACCCTGTCAGACTGTCATAGTAATGCTTGAATGTTTTCACTTATATACACTGTCAGCTATCACATTTGCTTATTTCCGATCTGAGGAAGAAGGGCGACCTTCGAAAGCTAATCAAGAAATGTATTAAGTTATGTCCAATAAAAAAGGTATCATCTTATTTTCTTTTCCATGTTTTATTTTGTTTGATTTCTATTGATAACCTTAAGAGTGGACTAACACAGCTACCACACTCCTCTACTTGATAATACTGAAAATATGTAAGATACAAAGGTTGATAAGTCCAATATATCAAGAAGACTGAATGGACGTGATGCAGTCCCACACTTCGGAGTGGCAAGAGCCTGCTTCAGAAGTCAGAGATATTCCAGTCTAGTTGATAAATGGAAAATTGTTAGCCAGTGAATGGCAGTACAGGGTTATCAGCCAATAAGTCACACTATAACATAAAGCTGTAACACCATCAAAATGATGAAACAACAATGTGTGGAAATGAGAATGTTTATGTGTCAAAAAATACAGCATAAGAGCCATTGGGGCTCATTTTCACAGCACTTAGACATACAAAGTACCGTGAGTAACCTATGTTACTTTTTGCATCTAAGTGCTTTGAAAATGAGCCCCTTTGTATCATACATATTTTCAGTATTATCAATAAATTGTTTCCCTGGGTTGGAATTACATTAGTCTACCTCAGTTGTTTTTCTTTGAGCACCACTCCCAAACATTCCGACATCTTGCTAACCATGGGAATACCTTTCCCACACATTCCCTCTTGAAACAACCACTGTAATAGAAAACTGTGAATTAATATTTAAATTTAGCTTACATAGCTTGTTCAGTACCTTTATTTTATTATCCTCCACCTTAGTAATTCCCTTATCTCTTATTTGTCCTGTTTGTCTGTCCTAATTAGCTTGTAAGCTCTGCCGAGCAGGGACTGTCTCTTCACGTTCAAGTGTACAGCGCTGCGTACATCTAGTAGCGCTATAGAAATGATAAGTAGTAGTAGTAGTACATAGGTAGGTCCCTACTTAAATAAAGATGACTCATGTTTTGAATATATAGACTCATCCATTTAGTGACCCATTTGACCCACTGACTCATGACCTGTTGACCTATTGCTTTCTTTGATGTGGCAAGGGTGAAATGATTCCTCTTAGTATATTAATTCAAAAGGAGTGAAGCCTGTGAAACTGGGATTACCTTAATCAGTGGGAATTGGGTTAGAGATTCAAGTGTTTGTATTGTTAAAATTTCTGGTTTTAAAAGAGAAAAAAATGAAATCAGGTGTATTATTTCCACTAATATTGGACAATAAGTATGTTTCCAACGAAATTAATTGACTATACACCATCTTGGGTTTGAAGAAGCCAACCAGACGATCAATGTGGAATAATGATTCAGATAAATAATAACTGGGGATAATCAGGATAACACCACGTTTTCTTTGTTTACTGTTGTTTAATTGATCTCCTTGTCTTGTTTCACTCTCCCTATTTATTTTGTGGTCTAAGAAAGAGAAAGGTTGTATATAATCCATTTATCTAGTTGAGATTGTTTTCCTCTAATATTGTATTAATGTACAGTCATCTCTGTATTACTGTTTGAAAGTGACCCTTGTAAAATGAAAAATTATAAATAAATGATTAAAATAAAAAAAAAGATGTGGCAAGGGTGCTTGTAATTTACTGTAATCTGTAAATTATGCTGGTAAGTGGGAGCTCGGTCCTTGTCCTGCCCATGGGTCACCCACAAGTCCCTCTTACAATTATGCATTATCACCTGGATTCTATGAAGGTTGGCAAAATTTGGACTTGGATCCAGATCCACACACAAATTCATTAGTTAGTGAGCTGTCAATCAATTATTGATGTTAATTGGCACTAATTAGGACTTGCATGGGGATGCTTATGCCCTGTTCTATAATACTGGGCACCTAAATTGTCTTGCTTGCAACTCAAAAGGGGGCAAGGCCAGGGGAGGGTCATGGATGGGTGAGGGGCTTTCCAAAATTTAGGTGCACTTTTATAGAATACCAAAGTTATGCGGCTAACATTGGGCAGTTGGGCGCAAGGATTTACACCAACTTTTGGCAGGCAGAAGCAGTGACATAGCTACGTGGGGCCACGGGGGCCTGGGCCCCCATAGATGTGGCCCTGGACCCCCCTGCCGATGATCCCTCTCGACCCCCCTCCTGCCGCCAACCCGCTGTCGGCGTTGCATATCTTTGATGGCGGGGGACCCCACCCCCGCCAGCTGAGGTCCTCTTCTTCCTGCGCAAGGCTTTGTTCTGTTTCTGTGAGTCTGACATGGACGTCAGACTCAGAAACAGGACGAAGCCTTGCACCGGAAGGAGAGGACCTCAGCTGGTGGGGGTTGGTGTCCCCCGCCAGCAAAGATAGGCGACGGCGGGTTGGCGGCGGGAGGGGAGGTTGAGAGGGTCATCGGCGGGGGGGGGGGCAAAGTTGTTGTTGTTGGTGGTGGTGGTGGTGGGGCTAAAATGTGCCCCCTCACCTCGGGGTCTGACCCCTCTCCTGCCGAAGTCTGGCTACACCCCTGGGCAGAAGTCCTCATGCCCAAAGTTGTGTGTGGGAATCATGCTAAGTGCTATTTTATAAAGGTTGCTTAGCACTAAATGACCGTTATAGAGTTGGAGCTTGTTGCAGATTTTAACAAAGCCTAACTTTGGCCTTATAGCACTTAACACTCGCCTTTATAGAATAGTGAATAGGGCACTTGTGCATGTAAGTACTAATTTCTCTTGAGAATTAAGGGGTGTGTAACTACGGGTGTTTGGTTACAGAATTGCCTTTGTAAAGTAAACACACATTTATACTTTTTTGGAACAGCTGTAAATTTGTGAATGGGTATTTGTGCGCTCTTGGTGATAGATCTGTGTGTCTGAAATGGCACATAAATGCCTTTATAAAATAAAGAACAACAAGATCTTGAATAGCAATAAGCAATAGTATAATACAAAGAACATCAACTGGTCCTGCCCTCATTTCCTGTTTCCACGACGACTCGCCTTTCACTGTCGCCGCAACCTGAGGTAAAATTAGTTTTAAATTCTGGGCGGCAGGAAGGCGAGGACAGAGGATTGTTGAGGGAGAAGAGGGCGGGCAGGTCGGGCAGGGGTTGAAGCCGGAACTTTGTTCCGATGGCAATATTGGGGGTACTCGAGCACCCACAGCACCCACGGAATCGGCGCATATGCTGCTACAGTAGATTTCCTTAGTGACTTCACTCCAGATATCAACTGAAATTTGATCATTTTATGATCACTGCTTCCCAGAAGATCCAACACCATTAACTCTTATACCATGCCCTACATTTCACCAAGAACTAGATCTAAACTAGATATTTTTGGTTCTTGGATCAGTTGCTCCAAGAAGCACTCATTTATTACATATATGAATTTTAACTCCCCAGCACTCCCTAATGTAGCATTTATCCAATCAATAATGGGGTAATTGAAATCACCTATAATTATAATGTTGCCCAATTTGCCAGCTTTCCTAATTTCTGTAAACATTTTTTCATCTGTGTGTTCATTCTGTCCTGGCGGACGGTAGTACAGCCCTACCAGTATACTCTTTCCCTTCACACATGGAATTTCTATCCACATGGACCAATGTTTAGATCTGATAGTGGAGTCAGTCGTGGCGAATAAAGCTGCCTGTTGCTCTATGAAAGTCCTGATATCATATATATATAATATCATATATACAGATATTTACATAGTTGTTTTGAAGTTGATGGCTGAAAACTCAGTAATGCTAATTGAATACTTTTGATGGCCTTTATAAAACAGGATTACTTCACAAGACACATATGTAGTCACTGAACTGTGGTGATATCAAATTCCTTTGTTTATGGAGGAAAAGCCTCTGTATGTCCCCGGTCACCGTTTTAAGTTTTTGTGACTCAAGAGGGCTCCATTGCCTAAAAAACCTCCATATTTTATGCTTTTAATTCTTCATACTGTGTTATTTTGTATTAATATTATTGTTTTTTAAGCATATATCACTTATCTGTTTTATCTATCCTTTGTGTACAAGGATGGATAATCCAGATGTGGCCAGTTCAAATCCCACTGCTGCTCCTTGTGATCTTGGGCAAGTCACTTAACCCTCCATTGCCTCAGCTACAAACTTAGATTGTGAGCCCTCCTGGGACAGAGAAATATCCAGAGTACCTGAATGTAACTCACCTTGAGCTACTACTGAAAAAGGTGTGAGCAAAATCTAAATAAAAATAAATAAAAAAACTTACCATAGGACACCTGTGCGTGCACTGCGATAAGTCCTTTTAAGCTGTGGTAAGCACACACCAGTGCTTACCGCAGCTTGGTAAAAGGACCCCCAAATCAGGTAGATAAGATTATGTAAATATTTATTTAATAAAGTGTATTATATGACAGAACACACTTCCATGCTTTTGCAAGGGTTCATGTGTGCTATATACAGTATTTTTGCAGGGACTGTGTACCTATTACAGCATGTCTTGCATAAAACAGAATGTTCTATATAGTGCAAAACATCACAAATGAAAGCAAATGATGAAAATCAAAACAGAAAGCACAATATTTCAGCTACTAATAGTTCACAAAATATTATGAAGCAAAATAATGAAAATTCATAATGTGGAAATAAAAAAGGCTAGACTTTAGCTGATGAGCTCAATACAATTTGATTTTAGTTAGTTAGTATAGGATGATCATTTCCCCTGTAAAAAAGGACAGTCTGCAAACAGGACTTGGAAACAAAGAAAGCCTTGGCAAAGGATTATGATTGAGGAGTCAGCAAATTATAATGGAGCACCAGTCTTAATCCAGTTTGCAATAAACTAATATTATAGACAACATGGTATTTTAAGTAATGAACAAATGCATTAAGTCGGACAATAAAGATAGCTGGGGCAAGATGAAAACGCAATAAAGTAATAATGAGTGGCATTAAGATGAAGGCTATGCTGTTCAAAACCAAAAAGTATATGATGTAGAAATTAAAGCTGTACCAAATAGTATATTTTACTTTTCGGCAAAATTCGAATAATAACAAATATTATTCGGCTGAATATGAATATGAATACCGAATATGAATAATGGGCATTGAGCTGTAACATGACAAATAGTAAAAGAAGCAATGTGAAATCAGAGATCAAGTGTTTATTTCAGTACGATTTAGCACAGTAGAGCCCCGGCAGCTAAAGACTTGAATGGTCCATCCAGTCTGCCCAACAAGATAAACTCATTTTACATTCAAATTAAAAACACTATTCGTCCGAATACGAATAATGTATTTGGGGCTGAATTGAATATGAATATTTGGTACAGCCCTAATATAAATGCTCTGTGTGTATGTGTGTGTATATGTGTTTGTGTGTGTATATAGTTATCTTTATCTATATATATATATATATTTGAAATACAGGAAATTTACTTTCACTCTCAGCTTAAATTTTTAATCGAGACAGAAACATATCATCTCGATCATATAGGAAATTAAATAAAAAGGAAAATCATATTTATATCTTAGGCTCTATTTTCTGCTTCCTTAGACCCCAATATCAAATGGGGGGGGGGGGGTTATGAATAGAGAAGATTGCATAACATAAGCATTTAATATTTAACATTGCGGTGTTTCCTCGAATTATTATTAATGATGTTATTTTTTCAGTTGTTTCATATCTAGAAAAGATTTTAGCTGCTCTGGTGAATAAAATATATATTTTGTTTCTCCCAGTTTTACTATGCACTTACATGGGTAAGCTAGAAAAAAAGAACCCCCTATTTCCACAGTTCTTTTCCTCATAGCCAAGAATGCTTTCCTTTTTTGCTGGGTTTGATTTGTTACATCAGGAAATAACCACACCTTCTCACCTCCAAAAAGGGTTTTAGCATTCTTAAAATAAAGTCTCATAACTGAATTAAGGTCCTGTTCAAATACAAATGAAACAATAAGTGTAGACCTTTCAGTTGCTCCTTCTAAAGATTGTTCCAATTATGCTGAAATATTGTTCAAATCTATGTTTGCTTTCACTGCAACTCCCATCCCTCCTTCTTCTCTCCTGGAATTCGGAATATAATACAATTTATTTATAGGAGGCATTGCTTCTAAAGGTAACTTCAAATTCTCAGTCAGGTATCTTTTAAACAATTCCATTGCGGTATTTCCAGGAAGTTTAAGAGGCGTAAATTCAAACGCTGATTAAAATTTTCTAACTGTTCAATCTTTCAACATAAATCTGTATTATCTTTTGCTACCGTATCTCTAAATGCTTGCAGTGATTCAACGTCTTGTTGTAAGTTTAGCTGCCAATTCTTGTTTGACCGAATCTACTGTTAACTTCAACTCTTCAAATTTAAAATTAAAGGTAGCCTTCTGTGGGCACATTCTACATGCTACCCAAGATCCATAAACCGGGAAACCCTGGCAGACCAATCATATCAGGTATTGGCACACTCACGGAAGAAATATCTGGATTCACAGAGGGAATTCTGAAACCTCTCGTACACAAAACTAACAGCTTCATACAAGACACCACAGACTTTCTGAATAAATTGAAAAATATCAAGCAACTACCACCTAACACCCTTCTGGTCACGATGGATGTAGAATCACTATACAGCAACATTCCACATGTGGATGGCATAGCTGCATGTGGAAGACTCCTAAAAAAATCCACACTGGACCATCACACTCACCAGAAACTATTACAAAATTAATCAAATTCATTTTAACTCACAACTACTTCCGCTTTAACAATGATATCTATCTACAAATAATGGGCACTGCGATGGGCACCAGGACAGCACCCCAATATGCCAACCTTTTTATGGCTGAGCTGGAAGAGACATTTCTGAATACACACCAGACCAAACCTCTAAAATACTACCGGTACATCGATGACATTTTTATGATTTGGACGGAGGGTGAAGAAACTCTGAAACAATTTTACTCTTCCTGCAATACATACCATCCAACAATCAGATTCAAAATTGACTACTCCCCAGAAAAAGTCAATTTTTTGGATACCACGGTCTCAATCAGTGATGGTTGTATACAAACATCTATATACAAGAAACCCACAGACAGATGCAGCTACCTCCACAACTCCAGCTTCCATCCTTCACATACAAAAAGATCCATCATTTACAGCCAAGCCACAAGATACCACCGTATCTGCTCTGACCCAGGGGACAGAGACAGACACCTTAAAAGCCTGACTGCATCCTTCAAACAGAAAGGCTACAACCCCCAAATAATCTCCAAGAATATGCCTCCTCCCTCAAAACACCCAGGGAGAATCTGCTACAGTACAAGGAGAAAAAAGCCACAGACAGAATCCCCCTTGTAGTGACATACAATCCAGAGCTGGAAAACTGAGGAAAATCATAAGAGATCTACAACCTATACTCCAGGAGGATGAATTACTGAAAGAGATATTCCATCCCCACCAGTACTGGCCTTCCGACAGCCACCCAACTTAAAACACAAGCTAATCAGAAGTAAACTTCCATCACAGACTGAAAAGGAACAGAAGGGCACACTTCCCTGTAATTTATCCAGTTGCAAACTATGCCAAAACATTTCACAGGACCCCACAGTCATCCACAAAGGAAAGATATTCAACATAAAGGAATCTTTCACTTGCTCATCTTCCAATGTGGTATATATCATTCAGTGTAAAAAAATGTAACGAAGGATGCTATATTGGAGAAACAGGCCAGATGCTTAAGACAAGATTCAATTTACATAGACATCACATGAACAATACTGGTGCCAGTAGGGCTCCCACCCCTGTTGGTCAGCATTTTACAGGACCAGGACACTGTACCAGTGACTTCACAGTGAGAATCCTGAAAGGTAACTTTAAAACCATACAAGAACATAAGACCTTTGAAGTCAGAATGATTGAATATTTTAACACTCAACAGAAAGGACTTAACAAGGATCTGGGGTTCCTAGCCCATTATAAACCATAACGCTGTATTTCTCTGTTGATCACCCCACCCCTCACCTATCCACACCCATCCTGTTAGAATATCAATGATATGCTTTGATGTCCCCATGCATACCTCCTACCCACCCCCATCCTCCCACCCTGTCAGACTGTCATAGTAATGCTTGAATGTTTTCACTTATATACACTGTCAGCTAGCACATTTGCTTATTTCCGATCTGACGAAGAAGGGCAACCTTCGAAAGCTAATCAAGAAATGTATTAAGTTATGTCCAGTAAAAAAGGTATCATCTTATTTTCTTTTCCATGTTTTATTTTGTTTGATTTCTATTGATAACCTTAAGAGTGGACTAACAAGGCTACCACACTCCTCTATCTTACCACAAACAAATAAACTTGCAAGCAAATTCAAGCTGTTTCTCAAATACTCACAGAAAGCTAGACAGCCTCCATATCCAGGCCCAGATTTAGATAATG
Source organism: Microcaecilia unicolor (assembly GCF_901765095.1). Taxonomy (NCBI): domain Eukaryota; kingdom Metazoa; phylum Chordata; class Amphibia; order Gymnophiona; family Siphonopidae; genus Microcaecilia; species Microcaecilia unicolor. Next base: position 251,794,711 of record NC_044034.1, read on the forward strand.
TAGGAATCTGAAGGTGCCACAGCAGTTGAGTTGAGGGTGGGATGAACGGGAAACAATGTATTGGGTATCATGTCATCTTTCTGCATTACGTAAGTCTGAATCAGGTCTGTCCTAGATTACTGAATTTCCTCTTTGATGGCGTAGAAATGCCAATGTAAAGCACAGAGGCCAAGACAATGACCATATACATGCAGAAGTTCTGAATGTCTGCTATTTGCCATCATAAAGACTGATGGAGGAAAAATGCTTTGAATACCACCTATGCCAGAGCCCAGAGCCTCTACAAGGGGAGATGGATGTTGTTGGACAGGAAGACAGCAGGCTTTAGGGCTGGGCAATCTCTGGAAATTCCAGCCACCCTCTGGAGGTGGAAGACCTTCGTAGAAAGTTTGTAGATTTAGTACATATGGGTGCTAAATTATTAAAAATACTAGGGACCTCTGTTCTGGAGTATGAAAAGAAGTGATAGAACTGAGTTCCAGCCCATTCTTACAAACATACAAAGCATCCCCTAGAACAAAGAACCACTCCCACCCTCTTAATATTGTATCACTCTTGATCACCTATAAAACACATTTTGGAAATTTTGCACTCAATCTAATGCCTTTGGAAATATGTACTCCATGGAGTACACCCATCCAGTGTGGAGGTAAATTTTCAGCAGTCTACATAAACTTAAACAGATTTGTTTCAAAGTTATGCAGAATTTCAGCAAGCTTAAATGCATAAGTGAGTGCTCTGGAAATTTTAAATTGATACCATTTACAGTTATTCCTATCATTTATGTGTTTGGAGATACATGTATGTATAAGTTGTGTGTTCAATGGCTGAATTTCACCATTAAATGGCTAATTTTGAATGCCACCCCAGCATGCTCTAAAGCTTGCTCAATTCTAAAATGCCAAAGTTATCCATTTAAAGAGGTCTTTTACTAAAGTGCATTAAGTTTTTGCATTTAGCACGGAAACTCTTCTCTTGGCTCTTTATGAAACTATCTGTGCTGCATTGGATCATCGTTTTTCTGCTATTATTGTTTCCCTTGATATTTCCTTCGCATTTGAATTAGTTGACCACTCTCTACTCCTTCATCATCTCCACTTCATAGGTATTTCTGGCTCAGTTCTGTCCTGATTTTCTATCTGACAGGCTGCTCTTTTCAACTCCCACACCACACTACCCATTCTGCCTCTCTTCCTCTGTAGTCTGGAGTCCCCTAGGGTTCCATTCTCTCCCCCATGCTGTTTAACATTTTTCTGGCACCCCTTCTAACTCTTATTCAGGAACAAGGTTGTTTACCTTTTTGCTATGCTGATGATATTCAGATTCTCTTTCATATCTCTGACCCTCTTGCACCTCTGAATTCCTGTCTTTCTCCTGTGTCCACCTGGCTTAGCAAAAACAGTCTCTTCTTAAACTTATCCAAATGTGAGGCTATCGTCTTTTCCAGCCCTCTCTCCCTTTTACCATCGGCCCCCCAACAGCTTCCTTTTAGGGATTCTATAAGAATTTTGGGTTTTATCTTTGATTCTAAGTTAACTTTCAAAGCCCAGGTGGACTATTGTTCGCTCTTCCTTCGTTGCCCTCCACCGCATCCACTTGGTCCATCTGTTTCTTTCTACATCTATCCGCTCTCTGGTTCTCGCTATGGTTATTTCTCATATAGACTACTGCATATCTCTATTTGCTGGCCTTCCTCTCACTGCCATCAAGTGTCTTCACTTAATTCAATCCACAGCTATCAAACTCGTTCACCACACACATCGCTTTGACCATGTCACCCCTCTTCTCCCTCTTCAACATTGGCTTCCTGTCTGCATTCATATCCATTTCCAGTCACCCATGATGGTCTTCAAATGCTGCTCTCCCTCTATCCCTGCTTATTTACACGTTACTCAACTCCTATCACCTATCCCGGAGTCTCTGTACTTCTTCTGATCATCTTCTTTGTGTTTCATCTCCTTCAGCTGTTCACCTTTCACTCTCCCAGTACACGCTTTCAGTTACCTAGGCCCCAAGCTTTGGAATTCTCTTCCTCCTTCCCTCAGAGTGCTGATGCTACTACTGACTTTTAAAGACTTTTTGATTCTGCCTCCTAGCCTGTTTAATTTTCCATAATTCCTCTTTCCTCTCCCCTCTGCCCTTTCCTTCTACCCTCGCATCATTCCCTCCCCTCTCTTCCCCCACGTCCTTGCTTATACCTTCATCAGTATTGTCCAGAATTTTCTTTTTACTTTTGTGAACTGCTTAGTCGCCAGTCCAGGATGAATTATGAGGTATGTCAAGTGTGTGAAAGTAAATAAATAAATAAATAAATTAATCAGCACATGATCAGATCAAAGGCTGCGCATTAATTATTGGGGGAATGCCTGGCATGTCCTTTGGAGTTAATGCATGGATAGGTGCATCAGCATTCCTAGAAACTGGATAGTAACATAGTAGAAGACAGCAGATAAAGACTGGTACGGTCCATCCAATCTGCCCAACAAGATAAACTCACTGTGTGTAATGCATTATATGTATACCTCACCTTGATTTGTTCTTGACATTTTCAGGGCACAGACCATAGAAGTCTGCCCAGCACTGGCTTTGCTTCCCGATTACCGGTGTTGCAATCAATCTCCGCTAAGCTTCTGTGAATCCATTCCTTCTAAACAGGATTCCTTTGTGTTTATCCCACACATTTTTGAATTCCGTTACCATTTTCATCTCCACCACCTCCCGCGGGAGGGCATTCTAAGTATCTACCACTCTCTATGAAAAAATACTTCCTGACATTTTCCTGAGTTAGCCCTCCTTCAACCACAATTCATGTCCTCTAGTTCTACCGCCTTTCTGTCTCCGGAAAAGGTTTGTTTGTGGATTAATACCTTTCAAACATTTGAACGTCTGTATCATATTATCCCCGTTTCTGCTTTCCTCCAGAGTATACATGTTCATGTCAGTAAGTTTCTCCTCGTACGTCTTGCTACATAAATCCCCTACCATTTTTGTAGCTTTTCTTTCACCCTCTCCAGCGTTAGAACGCTTTAAATTTTGAAGTTTTGTGGTGTGGTTCCCTGAAGAAGAAGAGCGAAACGGGACCTTTGGGACTGCACTTGAATTACTACACAAGTTGGAACCTACCATTTTAGATGCAATTGGACAAGGAGAAAAGATAAGTCCCTTTAATTTCATCTATCTGATATGTAAGGACGTTAATACATTAGGACGTTGATTAAGAAGTTCCTCCTTTGTTCTTGCAAAGAAAACTTAAACTCAATCACAATACAAGAAAGAAAGGGTTTTTTTTGTCGATGATTACTTTTTCACACTGTGTGCAATAGACAAATGAGTTTATGCCGCAGTTTGATGAGACTTTTTCCCCCTTAACCTATATAGACACCCTTTAACTGCATGTGAGTGGCTTGAGATTATCAATATTAGCAAGCAGTGGAATTGATCTGGGTTGATTGTTAAAGTTATATGTCAACAAAATAAATGACAGTTGTAATTGCTGATGCCTAATTGTGCCCTGACATGAGTATACTCTCAGGAATACTTTCAGGCTCTCCCGTTCATATCTTAACCTTCATTATCCAAACAGCAACGGCATCAAGTACATATCCACGTATGCTACATCCTTCTCTTTCATCAGTACTCAGCTTTGGAACTCTTTGCCGAAAGCCATAAAAACCATCACCAACCATCTAACTTTCAGGAAATCACTAAAGACCATGTTATTCGGAAATGCTTATCCCACGGCCTCTGCATGTGTCTCCACTGTTGGATGCACATCGATCTAGAGACATTTTGGACACATTCCCCTTCCCTCCTGGTTTCCCTATTCCTTCCATCAATTCCTACTCTTCCCCATTATCACTTGTAGATTTTCCTGCTGTATTTGCTTCATTTTACTGCATTGGCGTTTGCCTCTGTGGTGCGCTGTAAGCCACATTGAGCCTGACACTGTTGGGAAACTGTGGGGTACAAATGAGATAATAAATAAAAATAAATAAATAACTTACAGTATTCTAAAAGTTATGCTCATATTCCAGAGACACATCCATGACCCACCCATACTACACCCATGTTTGTGCTAAGCAATTTTGTGCATATGTTATAGAATAGTGCTTAGCATTTATGCAAGTAATTGCCAATTAAGGGCATCAATCATGCAAGCAAATGCTATTATGCACACAATTTAGGCACCAATTTATAGAATTGCTCTTTAAATACATTTTTTGTTTCGCTCTTCAATGAAGAAGATATGGGGGAGATACCTATGCCAGAAATGATACTGAATGGTGATGGGTCGAAGAAACTGAAATAAAACTCTGTAAACCTGGAAAATGTATTGGTAAACTAAGAGTAGCAAATCATCTGGACCAAATGTAACTTATCTCTAAAATCAAGTTTTGTATACAAAGATTGAAGGGTGGTCAATGTATGAAATTTTTATAAAGGGTTGCAGAACTGAAATGAGAAATTATAGACTAAATGGCAGCAACTATTATAAAAAAACAAAATTGGCATAGATTAATGGGACAAAGGCAACATGGACTTAGCCAAGTGAAATCTAGCCTCACCCATATGGTACAGTTTTTTGAAGGTGCGAACAAACATATGGATAAACATGAGCCATTTGATACTGTGTACATGGATTTTCAGAAGGCATTTGACAAAGTACCTTATGAACAACTTCTGAGGAAACTAAAAGTCATGGTATAGAATAGAAGGCAATGTCTTATTGTGGATTAATAAGAACTGGTTAAAAGACAGAAAACAGAGAGTAGGATTAAATGGTCAATATTCTCAATGGAGAAGGGTAAATAGTGGGGTTCCCCAGGAATGTATGCTGGGAACACTGTTCTTTCATATTTATAAATGGCCTGGAAACAGGCATAATGAGTGAGATAATCAAATTTGCTGATGACATAAAGTTATTCAAAGCTGTTAAATCACAAGAGAATTGTGAGAAATTGCAAGATGACCTTAGGAGACTGAAAGACTGGACATCCAAATGACAGATGAAATTTAATGTGAGCAAATGTAAAGTGATGCACGTAGGGAAGAGCAACCCAAACTACATGACGCAAGGTTCCATATTAGGAGTCTTCACCTAGGAAAATGACCTAGGTGTCCTCATTGATGATAAACTGAAAACCTCTGATCAGTGTGCAGCAGTGGCCAAGAAAGCAAGTAGAATGTCAGGAATCATCAAGAAAGGAATAGAGAATAAAACAGAATAGTATAATACCTTTGTATCACTATATGTTGTGACCGCACTTCAAATATTGGTGAAATTTTGGTCACCTTATCTCAAAAAAGTTATAACTGAATTAGAAAGGGTACATAGAAGGTTGACCAAAATGATAAAGGTGATGGGAGAACTCCCCTATGAGGAAAGGCTAAAGAGGTTAGGGAAATTCAGCTTGGAGAAGAGACAACCAAGAGGAGATATGACAGATGTCTATAAAATAATGAGCCAAATGGATCAGGTAGATGTGAATGGATTGTTTACTCTTTCTAAAACTACAAGGACTAGGGGGCATGCAATGAAGTTACTAAGTAGTACATTTAGAACAAATTGGAGAAAATATTTCTTCACTTATTGTATAATTAAGCTCTGGAATTCGTTGCCAGAGAATGTGGTAAAGGAAAGTCCATAAACCATTATCAAGGTAGATTTGGGGAAACTCCACTGTTTATTCCCGTGACAAGCAACATAAAATATATTGTACTCTTTTAGGATCCTGCCAGGTACTTGTGACCTGGATTGGCCACTGTTGGAAACAGGACATTGGGCTTGGTGGACCTTTGATCTGTCTCAGGAAGGCAATGTTTATGTACTTATGTCCTTATGAAGTAGGCGCAAAGCCCTGTGTGTATCCTTCCTGCCTAGTCTAGAGAGTTTGAGAATGTGGTGAGTGAGAGGAGACAAGAGACCAAGAAACAGGCAGATGGGACCTGGTGTGTGTGGAGACACTACAATGAAGTCAAGAAGGAGAAGGCATATCCCCTTTACCTTATAACTGAAAAGCACAAACAGTAAGGAGGAGGACAGGGGCTGCCAACTGCCTGCAGCAACTAAGAGGCACTCACAAAAGAGCAGAGAGATACAAAACCTGTCTAGAGTAAGAGAGTGGAAACAGAGAGACCCTGGACAACATAACAGCCAGTACCTCACAAAGCAGACCAAGAGATATTAATCTAGTAAGTTTAATACATTTTGCCATCACCTTACTTTGTTTTTCTGTATATGAAGAACAATTCTACTAATTAGGTGCTCACACTTATACCTGCATTCTGCATGTAAATGTTTAGAACCATGGCATACATGTGTGTTATCTGCGCACATACGCAAATAAATGCCAAAAGTCTGTCTGAAATCTGTTTTGCAAATACCCACTTAAATTACACTGGGGACAATTCTATAACTTAGCGCCAATATGTAGGTACACATTGGGATAGACTTAGCACCAATTCTGTAATAGCACTTAAACATGCTTAAGCCATTACAGAATACTAGCGTAAAGCTGCACTGGCATGCCAACATGTAGGTGTGCCCACATATGACAGGTCAATGGCTGGTGTAAGTTGGCATGCCTGTGTGTCAAGTTTCGCACATCACTTGGTGACAATGTAGAGGGTATAGCCCCCCTTGTCATAATATAATCAGTGTATCACAGACCTTAACTTACGAAACCTGTGGTGCTGGATTATGATGTAACCTGAATGTTCTGTGCTCTGTGCTGAAAGACTTGTGCCTTGCCTTCCATCTGAGAAGGATACTGGCTGTGACCCTGAGGAACTGTCTATCCAGTGACATATCTGACTCAGTCTGGAGGTGTGCAGATAATCTTGGACAAGGACTACTGTTTATGTAGCTCCAGACTACTTGATTTGCCTAGTCACAACAAAAGGACATGGGACAATCACCAAATATAATGACAACATGGCGTGAAGGACATCTCTGATAAGAAACTGTATTTAAGCTCCACCTGTAAAAGGCACTGGCACCTGTGGCGTAGCTACAGGTGGGCCTAACAGTAGCACATGTTTAGTGGTAGCTGGTGGGATCCCAAGCTCGGCCAGCTGAAGACTTCTTCCTGATGGTAACGAAAATGCTACTTTCCATGATACCGGCACCTGCATATGTTCAGTTTTCAGCGCATGCCTGCTACAGACTGCCAAGGTGGAAAGAAGTGCTTTTTTGCTTTCCCACCAGCTGAGATATTTTTTGGGTGGTGGTTGGGGGTGGGGGGGAACAATTGGTGCCCACCCAGTTCTTCCCTAGGCCCACCCAAAACCTGTTGTCTGGCTACGCCCCTGGCACATATCAACTAAGTCACAATTTCCACAACATGCACTGATACAACAACAACAACAACAAACATCCAAAGTTTGCATAATTTAAGTTCTGTGTGTATTAGTATTCCATCCAACATCTGTTCCTTTTATTATCCTAACTGTTTGTATTAGGGGCTTTTGAATCTGTTCTAAAACTTCATTTTTGTCCACAGCTTGTTTTTGCACTTTATGTTTATGACTAAATATTTCTCTATTTGCTCTGTGTGGTCCGTGTTGTTTATCGGTGAATAATAAGAGGGAATTCTGAATTTGAGACCTGTGTTTAAACATGTTTCCTCCTAGATTTAGCATCTTTTGTTTATACGTTTATATAATACGTTCCCCAGAGGGTGTGTGTCATAGCTGGTGCCATGACAACACACCCATGGTCTGCTCATGCTTTGTCCCCATATGGCTCCTTTGCAGTTACATTCTAAACAATATAGGTACATACTATATAGAATAATGCCTAGCATATAATGTATGTACATGCCAATGCTTGGCACCTCTGATGCGTGTAAGTGCTAATATTCTCTAAACTATGGGGTCCTTTTACAAAGGTGCGGTAGCATTTTTAGCATGCACTAAATGCTAGAGATGCCTATAGGAATATATGAATTGTCCAATTTAAACAGTATCGTTTAAACTTTAGTGGAGGGGGTTGTCATTAACTAATCCTTATCAATACACAGCTCCAATCAATCCTTATCAATATCTTTTATTTAGCACTTAAAGGGTTTTGAGTATTGAATCTATCAGATAATCATGTCACCACCATTCAGGCTATATATATAAGCCAGGTATTTCGTTATGGTGGGCATGTATTCGTCATTGATCCATGTTTTCCAACATTTTCACTTTCAACTAACAAATTTCAACTTTCAATATTCAGTCTTATAGCATCTAATGTACTTAGCTTAGAAGAGCTTTCACTGTTCTTTTTTTTTCTTTTTCTTTTTTTTAAATCTTTATGAATTCTTGTTTTCACAAATAGTTATTCATCTTGGAGACATCTTTAATCCGACATGAAATCATTGCTCTCCAACGGATATGTTTCCAGCTTATATAGAGGAGACGTTCCTTGACACAGCGACTTGTGCGAAACATGATTTCATGTCGGATTAAAGATGTCTCCGAGATGAATAACTATTTGTGAAAACAATAATTCATAAAAGATAAAAAAAAGAAAAAGAAAAAAAAAAAGAACAGTGAAAGCTCTTCTAAGCTAAGTACATTAGATGCTTTAAGACTGAATATTGAAAGTTGAAATTTGCTAGTTGAAAGTAGAAAGTGAAAATGTTGGAAAACATGGATCAATGACGAATACATGCCCACCATAACGAAATACCTGGCTTATATATATAGCCTGAATGGTGGTGACATGATTATCTGATGGATCCAATACTCAAAACCCTTTAAGTGCTATATAAAAGATATTGATAAGGATTCATTGGAGCTGGGTATTGGTAAAGATATAGGAATATATGGGCATCTCTAGCATTTAGCACATGCTTATTTTTAGCATATGCTAAAAACTCTAGTGCGCCTTTGTAAAAGGACCCCCCCTATGTGCACACTAATTTATACTGTAGGATGAGGGAGATAATGCTTATTATAAGGGAGAGAATATACGGGTGGAGAAGGGTGGGGCTCTGTGGCTGGCATAAGTGCAGGTACCTAAATGTTAGGCGCATCAATACTGGGTTATGCTAGTCTTCTATAATAGAACTTAGGCACCTTGATTCCATTATAGAACAGGCTCCTATTGTCTGACCTCAGGGTGCCTAAAAGGAGCACATAGTTATAGAACTACCCCCTATATTCCTTATTGTTTTCATTGCACTACTTTTGTATATTTTTGTTTGCTTGGGGAGGGCCTGATGAATGTTATTTTATTTAATTCTTAGGGCATACTTTGTAGACAAAGGGAACTGTAAAGCCAGGGGAGGGGTCAGATGGGCCAGGGGCAGGAGTAAAAGGAGCTGGATTAGACAGGAGGGTGACTGTTTTCTGTTCTGATCTAAGCTCTCCCTATCCCTTCCTCTTCTCTGCAGGTTGACAGAAAGGGAGGAGCTGAAGCAGGTGAACCTCTGCTGTTATGGAGTATGAAAAGAAGTGATAGAACTGTGTTCCAGGCCATTCCCCCACAAATTAAGCTCTGCAAATCTCTACCAGCTTCTCTCAGTTATTTTTTCAGTGTGGGTTCCTTGTGCCTGTCCTGAGACCATTCAAAGACTAGACAGCCAGCCTACAGGGACCCTTTTTACTTTGTTTTGTATGAATGAAGAGAGAATGCAGGAGGAAATTTTTGAATTTATTGCCACACACACCAATAAATAATGTGTCCCTGCTGCAGGGGTCACCCTAAGCCCCAGCAAATCAGGGCTCCAGATACACATAAAAATAGGTGCTGCATTTTCCTAGGACCTATTTTTATTTTTATATGTGTACATGCTGGGGCTCTTGTATGAGTGCCCAGTTAGCATGTAAAATGTTATTCTATATGCTCAAGTCACTTAGGACCCTGTTTACTAAGGTGCGCTAGCGTTTTTAGCGCGTGTACAAAATTAGCATGCGCTGTTTAAGCGCCTACTTGAATATTGTGGGCGCCTACACAGCTAATGGTTAGCACGTGCTAAAAGCACTAACGCGCCTCTAGCGTGGCTTACAGGCTTATTTTCGAAAGAGAAGGGCGCCCATCTTTCGACACAAATCGGGAGATGGGCGTCCTTCTCCCAGGTTCACCCAAATCGGCATAATCGAAAGCCAATTTTGGGCATCCTCAACTGCTTTCCGTCGTGGGGTCAACCAAAGTTCACGGGGGCGTGTTGGAAGCGTAGCGAAGGCGGGACTGGGGCGTGCATAACACATGGGCGTCCTCGACCGATAATGGAAAATAAAGAAGGGCATCCCTGACGAGCACTTGGGTGACTTTACTTGGTCCATTTTTTGTTACGACCAAGCCTCAAAAAGGTGCCCGAACTGACCAGATGACCACCGGAGGGAATCGGGGATGACGTCCCCTTACTCCCCCAGTGGTCACCAACCCCCTCCCACCCTAAAAAAAAACTTTTAAAATATTTTTTGCCAGCCTCAAATGTCATACCCAGCTCCATGACAGCAATATGCAGGTCCCTGGAGCAGTTTTAGTGGGTGCAGTGCAATTCAGGCAGGGGGACCCAGGCCCATCCCCCCTCCTACCTGTTAAACTTGTGGTGGTAAATGTGAGCCCTTCAAAACCCATCAGAAACCCACTGTACCCACATGTAGGTGCCCCACTTCACCCCTTATGGCTATGGTAATGGTGTACAGTTGTGGGGAGTGGGTTTTTTTTTGGGGGGGGGTTGGGGGGCTCAGCACACAAGGTAAGCCTGGGAGCAATTTCTGAAGTCCACTGCAGTGCCCCCTAGGGTGCTCGGTTGGTGTCCTGACATGTGAGGGGGACCAGTGCACTACGAATGCTGGCTCCTCCCATGACCAAATAGCTTGCATTTGGTCATTTCTGAGATGGGCGTCCTCGGTTTCCATTATCGCCGAAAATCGGGGACGACTATCTCTAAGGACGATCTAAATTTCACGATTTGGGCGTCCCCGACCTTATTATCGAAACAAAAGATGGATGCCCATCTTGTTTCAATAATACAGGTTTCCCCACCCCTTCACCGGGATGTCTTGCAAGGACGTCCTCAGGAAAACTTGGCTGCCCATTTCGATTATGCCCCTCCATGTAAACAGGGCCCTTATTAAATTACCATCTGAGGGCTTTATTGAGTAAAGACATTTTCCAGTAGAACAAAATGGAAAAAGTTCAGGTCTTCTCGGCTTGATTTTGCCAAGATTGATAGACCTTAGCCATGCACATACCATACTCATAAACCCGGATTCTATAAAGGTCACCCAAATTTGGGTGCAGAAAATTTGGCGTGGATCCCAGATTGGCACCCAAAATAATGAGCTTCTGGGCTCCAATGATTTAATTATTGGAGTTAAAAAGCACTTAATTGACACTAATTAAGATTTGGGCACCAATCTGGCTGTGCGCTATTCTGCTGGCACCTAAATTGGATTGTGCACAATTCAAAAGGTGGCATGGCCAGGCAAAGGGCAAGGACAAGTCAGGGATGTTCACAAAAGATATGCGCAGAGTTATAGAACAGTGAGGATCTGCACCCAAAGTCCTTGAGCCCAGAATTGAGTACCGAACTCAGTGCCAAAGTTGAGTGCTGAATTTGGTGCTCAATGCTATCCTGAAGCACCCTTTATAGATTAGTATTGAGCGCTGAATTTTATTGGCACTGAATTTTTGGCACCATTCATAGAATCTGGCCCAAAATGGAGAATGAGGTGTTACACTAAGGTAAAATAGTCAACTGTGCATATTCTGTGGAGCAGCCAAATGGGTAGTCAAGTTCTGGGTGTGCTTACTGTGTGTTGGCTTTTGTTGATTTTCTTTTGCTGGTCCACAACTTAGTACTTTGAAGGAAAGTCTATGGGATGTTGTATGGAGAACAGTTGTGATCACATACCCTCGGATTCTACATATGGCACTTTGAGTTGCTCATGCAAATTTGGACGTACATCCAATTTGTGCATACAACTTAAAGGAGCCAATCAGCGCTGACAATTGAGCAATAAAAAGCAATTATTGACACTAATTGGCACTAATTAGTATTTATGTGAATTCTATAAAGAGGTGCACTTAAATTGTAGTGCAGAGATCTGAAAAGGGGTGGGGCCATGGAAGGGTATAGGCCCTTTGGGGGCATTCCTAAAATGTATGCGTGTTATTATAGAATTAACAGAATCTGGGCCTAATTTGTGTGTGGAGATTTATACCAGCTTTCATTGCTAGTAAATGTAGTGTGGTTCTTGCTGCTAAGCTTTATTCTATAAACCATGCCTAACTGTAAGCATGGTTTATAGCATAGCTTGAAGCGCTACTTTTTTGGCGCCAACTTTTTAGGTGCCATTTATAGAATCTAGTCCACAGTATATAACTCTACATATGTGCATATATATGCACATATATATAACATGTATAGATACACCTATTGATTATATATATATATATTAATGTATATACAGAAACATGTGTACACATATGTACACATATTTACTCTGAAAAAATATTTTAACACAAAGACATTTTTATCTGCTTTTCAACAAATTTCACAATCATTTGTGCAGCACAGTGTCCAGAATAACTGAGTAGTCCATGAGAAAACAGATTCCTGTAAAATGGCAGTCCCTAAGATCAGTGCGCACTAATCCGTACCCAGTGAAGCCCTTGTCGTGTGTACTGAACTAGGTGCTCCATGCTGCTGTGCAAGGTCACAGGTCCCATCAATGCATCCAGGTCATTAAAGAATTCTGTGAAATAAAGATATCAAAAGTAGAATAGTCAGCTATAGCGTTCCTTGTTATTATTGTGCAGTGTGGTCTAACAGGATATGGGTTAGACAAGTTATTTACATCCTAGCTGTTCAAACTTTTCACAGAGCAAAGTCAGGTGATATTTGAGACATTATAAACAAAGGAATTGCTTATACTTCCTATTATGCTAGACACATTTAATTATTTAAAATCTGAGGCCGAATTACAAAGCTGTGCAGACGAATGCTAATTCTAAGATTAAACGGCTGCAGCTAGCTATTAACGCATACTAATCCGCAAAGCTAACCAGGACAAATTCCACACTGAGGCAGAGAATGGAGAGATTGCACATTACAGGTAACTTGAAGGTGAAGCTAACTGAATTGTGTGTTATCTGCTGTGTAGTTAACATGCAGTTGTGGCTTTTTCTTTGAATTAATTGCTCAGCAGCCCCCCCCCACCACCCTCGAGAAATGCTGGGAACACCCTCAATAGTTAATGCAGATATTTTGCAGGTACCGTACATTAAGTTTGGCAATTACCATGTGGTAACTCCAAAATTGACTTCATTTTAATAAATAGGGACTTCTGAGTATCACACTCAGGAGTATCCTAGTGGTTAGAGCACCAGTCTTGACATCCAGAGGTGGCTGGTTCAAATCCCACTGCTGCTCCTTATGATCTTGGGCAAGTCACTTACCCTCCATTGCCTCAGGTACAAAATTAGATTGTGAGCCCTCCTGGGACATAGAAATATCCAGTGTATCTGAATGTAACTCACCTTGAGCTACTACTGAAAAAGGTGTGAGCAAATAAATAAATAAATAAATAAGGATGCAGAATCCACTCAATGCAGAATACAAACTTAGTCAAATTACAACCATGAAAATTCAACATAATTCATACAAAAGAATTATAGTAACCACATTAATTAAAAAACATGAAAGTAAGTCATAGAAACAATAATCACTGGTCCATAGAAATATAAAACTAGGGGAATTACCATAAGACAGGGACCAGAAGGAACCCCTGTTACTAGGAGAGGAGACAAACCAAGGAGTCTGAGCAAGCCCTGTTATAAGTAGGCAGTTATGGTAGCACAAAATCTTGGATTCCCAGTCAGCAGTAATTGAATGATACTAAGGAAAGGAAAAGGGGATGGGATTTGATATATGACCTTTCTGTGGTTACAAGTGGTATACATATTATATACAGGTACTTATTTTGTACCTTTGGGCAATGGAGAGTTAAGAGGTTTGCCCAGAGTCACAGGGAGCTGCAGTGGGAATCAACCCAGATATATTAATCATATTTTTAAAATGTCAACGATTGGGGAATTGTATTTGATTTCTAAAATGTGTTCATTTCTTTTGAATATGGGGTCTTATTTCTTTGACATTGAAAAACATAAAAACATTAATCAACTTGGATACATGCCATATATTTCCTACTTCCTCTTGACAAATTATGCTGTATCAATTTGTGAAATTCTTACTGTTAATTGTGTTTGCATTGTAATATTACTGTTTAAACTGTAATATTGGAGTGGAGGAGTGGCCTAGTGGTTAGGGTGGTGGACTTTGGTCCTGGGGAACTGAGGAACTGAGTTTGAATCCCACTTTAGGCACAGGCAGCTCCTTGTGACTCTGGGCAAGTCACTCAACCCTCCATTGCCCCATGTAAGCCGCATTGAGCCTGCCATGAGTGGGAAAGCGCGGGAGGTACAAATGTAACAAAAATAAATTTAAAAAATACACTACGTTACTACTACTACTTATCATTTCTATAGCGCTACTAGACGTACGCAGCGCTGTACACTTGAACATGAAGAGACAGTCCTGCTCGACAGAGCTTACAATCTAATTAGGCCAGACAAACAGGAGAATAAGAGACAAGAGAATTACTAAGGTGAACCCTATTCAGGGGAAACTAGCCCGGTTTTAGAAGGTGCCATTGATAATGCACATTGACCATATGATTTCGTAGGATTTAAAATTCACACTAACGCAATACAGTCTTTGAGGGTGGTTAGCTTCCTCAGAAGGCGTATGTTGTTGAATCCTGTAGAAAAGAAAACGTCAGTTGCAGGGCTAGTTCATCATTTATTGTATTCTAGGACACCATCTCCTAGTTTTATAACATTAGGGGTGTTAATGCTATACAGTAGCACCTAAAAATTTGGTTGCTGAAAATTTAACACGCTTAGAGGGGCATTAATCGACGTGATACGCCCATCTCCATGGGCCGTCTATCTCCCGAGGAACGTGAAGGGGACGGGTGCAAACTGTTATTTTGGAAAAATAATGGGCAATCCATCTTTTTCAATACCATTGGTTTGTGCCAGCCAATGCCTCAGCGTTGTGCGATTTGAGCTGGGGGTATCGTATTTTCAGCGATAATGGAAACCGAAGGTGCCAGCTCAAAAACGACCAAATCCAACGCATTGGGTCGTGGGACGGGCCAGGATTCATAGTGCACTGGTCCCTTCACATGCCAGGACACCAACCAGGCACCCAAGTTCATAGCTCCCTTCCCTTGGGTGCTGAGCCCCCCAAACCCCCCCCAAAACCCACTGCCCACACCTCTACACCATTACCATAGTACTTATGGCTGAAGGGGGGCAACCTACATGTGGGTACAGTGGGTTCTGGGGGCGGTTTTGAGGGCTCCCATTTACCACCACAGTGTAACCAGGTGGGGGGGGGGATGGGCCTGGTCCACCTGCCTGAAGTCCACTGCACCCACTAACAACTGCTCCAGGGACCTGCATACTGCTGTGATGGAGCTGGGTATGACATTTGAGGCTGGTATACAGGCTGGAAAAAAAGTTGTTAAAGTTGGGTTTTTTTGGTTGGGATGGGGTAGTGACCACTGGGGGGAGCCAGGGGTGGTCATCCCCGAATCCCTCCAGTGGTCATGTGGTCATTTAGGGCACTTTTTTGGGACTTGTTCATGAAAAAAGGGTCCAAAAAAAGTGACCCAAATTCACGCTAAAAACGCCTTTTCTTTTTTCGATTATCGGCCGGGGACGCCCATCTCTCCTCGGCTGATAAACACGCCCCAGTCCCGCCTTCACCATGTCTCTGACATGCCCCCGTCAACTTTGGCCATTTCCGTGACAGATTGCAGTTGAAGATGCCCAAAATCGGCTTTCGATTATAACGATTTGGGTGCCCAGGGAGAAAGACGCCCATCTCCTGATTTGGGTTGAATATGGGCGTCTTTCTCTTTCGAAAATAAGGAGGTTAGTGTGATTCTATAAAGAGTATGCATCCTTTATAGAATCACACTTAGGTATAAACCACCTAACTGTAGGCACCTTCCGGTAAGCCTGCTAAACTTGGGATCTTTCCAGGTATTTGTGACCTGGATTGGCCACTGTTGGAAACAGGATGCTGGGCTTGATGGACCTTTGGTCTTTCCCAGTATGGCAATACTTATGTACTTATGTAAAGGAAGTTAATAAATCCCAATAAATAAATAAATAAATAAATAAATAAATAATAAATAAATAAAAATATAACTAGTAAGTAACTCAAGCTAGGGACCTGACACTGAATTAATTAGCTCTTTTTCCAGTTTAAATACTAGGAATGTTAATTTTTCAGTTTGTGTACAGCTCATTTAGGCTTTTTTCCCACCTGATTTTTGATTAATTTTCATTTTGTTTTACACATTAGCTTTAATAAAAAAAAACTTTATAATGCACATTAGAACTTTTGAATGAATGATAATTGACTTCATCTGTGTTAATTCATAATGTGCACACTATGGGTCCCTTTTACTAAGTGCATAGGCGCATAGGTTGCGATTCCCATGACGAAGCTCATTCGAATTGAATAGGCTGTGTTGCATTTGCCATGCCAGGAATCACTAGTCCAGGGGCCCTAAATTTGTTAGGGTGTGTTAAACTGAATGTGTGCGAATGAATGCACACCCCAATTAAAAACCTATCAATGTATGATCTAAATTTCTCATTAGTGATCCTTTTTCCTTTCACAGAAAGATATAAAATATCACTATAATGTAGAATTTTATTATTATATATATGTCTCCAGCCACCAATATACCTAAAGCCACCTTTTTTGCACCTGGCTGTGGGCTATACATTGAAGCTGTTGATATTGTTATAATTTATTTAGGACCACCGGGTGTATGCAACAGCTAAAGGCAAAAGAAATGGCATTCCTGACATACAGAACGACACAAGAATTGGAACACAGAAAAGAATACTGGATAAAACTCAAAAGAAGTACAGAGAGAAACATGGCTGGCAAAAGCAAAAAGCAGAAGAAAGATGACTAGAGATATAAAAGAAGTAACAAGACTTTTTTCAGATATATTGGTGAAAGGAGTAGGGCTAGAAATTGAATTGTAAGTGAAAGATGCTGAAAATTGCTATATAGAGTGTGATGAGGATAAAGTGGACATGCCAAACAAATACTTCTGCTCTTTGTACATGGAAGAAAATGCTGGACATGACCCTCAGTCAGCTGACAAAGGTATATAGTAACGCAGTAAATGACGGCAAATAAAGACCTGTACGGTCCATCCAGTCTGCCCAACAAGATAAACTCATTTACATGGTATGTGATACTTATATGTATACCCGAGTTTGGTTTGTCCTTGCCTTTCTCAGGGCACAGACTGTAGAAGTCTGCCCAGTACTGTTCTTGTACTAAGTTCTGAAGCTAACATCAAAGCCCCTTAAATTTACTCTCCAGCCATCCCTTATCTATTCAGTCACGATCAGGGCGTAGACCGTAGAAGTCTGCCCAGCTCCCGTTTTGTTTCCAATTACTGGTGTCACCACCCAATCTCCGCTAAGATTCCACGGAACCATTCCTTCTAAACAGGATTCCTTTGTGTTTATCCCACGCATGTTGAATTCCATTACCGTTTTCATCTCCACCACCTCCCGCGGGAGGGCATTCCACATATCCATCACCCTCTCCATGAAAATACTTCCTGACATTAGTCCTGAATCTGCCCCCCTTCAACCTCAATTCATGTCCTCTAGTTCTACCGCCTTCCCGTCTCCAGAAAAGGTTCGTTTGCAGATTAATACCTTTCAAATATTTGAACATCTGTATCATATCACCCCTGTTTCACCTTTACTCCAAGGTATACATGTTCAGGTCAGGAAGTTTCTCCTCATACGGTTTGCAACCCAAATCCCATACCATTTTCGTAGCTTTTCTTTGCACCGCTTCCAGTCTTTTTACATCTTTAGCAAGATACGGCCTCCAAAACTGAACACAATACTCCAAGTGGGGCCTCACCAACGACTTGTAGAGGGGCATCAACACTTCATTTCTTCTGCTGGTTATGCCCCTCTCTATGCAGCCTAGCATCCTTCTGGCCATGGCCGTCGCCTTGTTGAATTGTTTCTTCACCTTCAGATCCTCCCGACACCCAACACCCCAAGGTCTCTCTCCTGAGTCGAGTTTTACTAATCTCTCCCCTCCTATCCGGTATCTCTCTTTTGGGTTTCCGCACCCCAAGTGCATCACTCTACACTTTTTGGCATTAAGTTTTAACTGCTAGACCCTCGACTATTCTTCTAACGAGTGGATACTGCACTGTTCATGGAAGAAAGTGTTTATGAAAAACTTCAAAAGCTGAAAGTGGATAAAGTCATGGGACCAGATGGGATCCATCGCAGGATATCAAGGGAGCTCAGGGAGGTTTATGACAGGAGATGAGATTTCTTCAATAATTCACTACAGGGGCGTAGCCATGGGTGGGCCTAGGCCCACCCAGTTTGGGTTCAGGCCCACCCAGCAGAGCACCTTCATTTGAACGGCAGCAGAGGGAGCAGGCTGAGCTCCCCTGATCCTGCATCTGCCTCCCTCTGTCCCCCTGCAGCGCTTCCCAGACGCTACCTACCTACCGCCGCCACGATCCTCCCATTTCAGCAGCAGCATGGACCAGCGGTAGCGATTCATGCTGCTGCTGCTTCGTTCTAACCCGGAAGCGACTCCTCTGCAGCGTTCCACCCCCATTATTACAACTTCCTGTTTCTGCTGGGGCAGGACGCGGGCGCTCGGCAGAGGAGACGCTTCTGGGTTAGAACGAAGCAGGAGGCTGCATGAATCGGGAGGTACATGCAGGATCGTGTTGGTGGTAGGTAGGCAGCGTCTGGGAAGTGCTGCAGTGGGACAGAGGGAGGCAGATGCAGGATCGGAGCTCAGCCTTTTAAGGGTGGTGCCCCATTGAAGAGGGGGGAGGTCTTCTTAAGATAGATGCTGCATGGGGGTCATGAGGTGGAGAGGGACAAGAGAGGGAGAAATGTTGGACATAGGGGGGTAGTGGTGAGGGAGAGATGGTAAATGTTGGACAGGGGGGTGGTGAGGAGGAGAAGATAGATGGTGAAAATTGGACATGATGGTGGAGGGCAGGAAGAAATATTGTAGGGGGAAGCAAGAGATGTTGGATGGGGCACAGGGGAGGAGGAGAGGCAGAAATGTTGGACATGGCACGGCAGTGGAAGGGAGGAAGAGAGAAAATGCTGCATGGGGGGAGGGGGAAGAGAAGTGTTGGACCCATGGCACAAGAGAGGGAGAAATGGTAGAACGTGGGAGAGAGGGAGATATATTGGACCTGGGGGTGAATGAGAGGGAGAGAAAAACACAGGAGGCGGAGAGGGAAGAAAGGAGGAGATGTTGGATTCAGGAGCAGAAGGGTGATGGAGAGATGCCGGACAGTGGGAGTGAGGGAAGAGAGATGGAGAAATGTTGGAACATGGGGGAGAGGGCAGGAGGGAAGAGAGATGTAAGGCTACAAGAGTGGGGTGGGGAGAAAGAGGGAGCAGATGCTGGGCTACAAGGGTGGAGGGAAGGAAGATGGTGGAACCATGTGGAGAGGCCAGGAAGGAGAGGAAGAGGGTGACAAGGAATAAATAAAAAGATAGTGATTACAGAGGATAGAAATATGTAATGAAAGGAATGGAGGGCTGAGGAAGGAGTGAGATGGGGAAATGGAAAAGCTAGTAGGTGAGAGAAAAAGATGAAAATATGATAGGTAGCTGTAAACTAAAAATGAGGAGAACAGTGAGAGGGTGAAATTTGAGTTGACAGCAAGGCAGAAAGAAGAAAAAAGAGAGGAAAGAGCTAAAAATAAGAAGTCAATATGTCAGAAGCATGTGTAGTGAAGGTAAAAGAAGACAAATGGACAGCAGCCGCTTGAAAGAGAATTAGAAGACGACAGACAGGAAAGCAGAAAAGAAGCTGCAACCAACATGATGGAAAAATACAATGTCCAGACCACAAAGGTAGACAACAATGTATTTGAATGTTTTAAATTGGAATATGTTGGCTTTGGGAAATCTACATAGCAAATGTGTTTGTATCGTGTTCAGGAGAAAGGAAATGCATTTCTGTTTTTATTTCTCCAGTGTTGAAGTACAAGCTAATTTTAACTTTTTGGGGGTTCCGAGTTCAATTTTGTCTAAATATTTTTATTTCTGATACGCGATCCCATGTTCTGTATTTGGTGAGGGTCTGTTGGTGTGACAGTAATGGCAGGTTGGGAAATTGGAGGGAAGGCAGGGAGGAGAGGGGATCAGGGAGGGGGCCCTAGCATGTCTAACACCAGTTCTGACCCTTGCTGTATAGCTGGTAGGGATCCCAAGCCTCCCCAGCTGAGGACTTCCTCCAAAGACGGCCATAACTTCCTTCTACCAAGCTCTGCAGTCAGTGACAGCATTCTTGAGTCACCGACAGCTAAGCACATATAGGGTGCTGGCATCAGTGGCTTACGGATGTTGCTACTGCCTGTCAAGTTTGGTAAAAGGGAGTTCTGGCCACCTTCAGAGAAAGTCTTCAGCTGACAGAGTTTGAGGATCCTTATTAGCTAATGTATTTATATTTTGCGGTAGGGCAGGGCAGAGAACATATTGTGCCCACCCACTTTGGGCTCAGGCCCATCCAAAATTGGCTGTCTGGCTAAGCCACTGAATTCCTAGGAGACAGGAGAGTTCCATGGGATCAGAAAAGAGCACTGCTTCTCTATCACAAAAATGGTGATAGAGAAGCAGTGGAAAACTATAAGCCAGTAAGCCTAACTTTGGTGGTTAGAAAAGTAATAGAGGCACTGCTGAAGGAAAGGATAGTGAACTTCCTGGAATCCAATGGATTACAAGATCTGAGGCAATATGGTTTTACCAAAGGAAAATCATGCCAGACAAATCTGATTGATTGCTTGACCAGAGAACTGGGTTGAGGACACACACTAGATATAACCTACTTGGATTTCAACAAAGCCTCTGACACAGTTCCTCATAGAAGGCTCCTATTAGAAACTGGTTGACTGACAGGTGACAGAGGGTGGTGGTAAATGGGATTTCCTCAGAGGGAAAAAAGAAGAGTAGTAAAGTGTCTGAAGGATCAGTACTGGGGCTGATTCTATTCAATATATCTGTGAGTGACATTGCTGAAGGGCTAGAAATAAAAGTTTGCCTTTTTGTGGATGACAATGAAGATTTGCAAGAGTGGACACCCTGGAGGGACAATATGAGGTGTGATCTACAAAAATTAAAAGAATGGTCTAATGTTTGGCAGTTAAAATTTAATGCACAGAAGGGCAGAGTGATGCACTTGGGGAGTAGAAATCCAAAGGATTTGTTTGTGCTAGGGGACGAGAGGTCCATATCCATGGATTGGGAGAAGGGCCTTGGGGTGATAGTGTCTGATGATCTCAAGGTGGTGACCTATTGTGACAAAGCTGTGGCCACAGCCAGAAGGATGCTAGGCTGTTTAGAGAGAAGCATAACCAGCAGAAGAAAGGAGGTGTTAATGCCCCTGTACAAGTTGTTAGTGAGGCCTCATTTGGAGTACTATGTTCAGTTTTGGACATAAAAAGATTTGAAGTGGTTCAGAGAAAGATGACAAAAATGGTATGGGGATTGTTACAAAAGACACCGACTACTTCAGGCGGCAGTGCCTCTAACGGCATCAACAAGGGAGCTCATTTCCCAGTATATTAAAGCATCCTCATGGCAAAATTCAGTCATATTGATTTGTGAATAAAGTTATACTATCCCTTAAGGTGTTAGAGAAGACGATCCCAGTCCAACAGCAAAAACAAAGGCAAATAACCATAAAATATGAGTAGTCTGTTGTCTGATGCTCTCTCCTCAAGGCACACATTCCACAATTGCTTTAAGGTCATTGGGATCAGTGAAAAACAATATCACCCGAAACTTAGCTGGGAAAAGCAGTGCAAATCGTAGACCTTTATTAAAAAGGTGCTTACAGTGCTGTCCCATTTCGTTGCATTGCTCTGTTACTCTTTGTGGAGTAATTCTGGAAGAGCAAGATTTTTGAACCCTTGTACTCCACTGTGTGCTGTGCTCTGTATCGCTGAATACGTTTTTCTTTTTTCATTATAATTGAGCATTCGAGCCAGAACTGGTCTAGACCTATGCTCACCTTTCTTGAGTGCTCTCACTCAGTGGATATATTCCACTTTCATGCTGCTCTCAGCCAGACCTAGCCCCAGATGAGTGGGCATCCAATACTCCACAAAAGTCCAAAGTTCTTGTCCTTGATGGACTCGTGAAGGCCCACAGTTTGAATGCAATTTCTTCTGCTTCTATTCTCTTGGTTGTCTATTTTGTTGATCAATTGAGAGCAATAAGCTTTCACAGTTGTTAGCCATTATTCCAGTGGCCCACCCGCTCCTCTTGGTGCGAAATCCTGTCCTCTGCTTGTTGCAGGCACATCTCGTGCCTTTCCATGGTTTCTTTGATATCATCGACAGGGGCTTGTAATTTGGAAAGCTTCTCATCCAGGTCCGCTGTTACCTGCTTGGTAAGCTCTTGAATTGTCTCTTCCTGGAGGGTCACAACCATTATGCAAGGTTGCTCCAATGCCATTTTTGGACTCAGTTTTGAAGTACCCTCATTCTCTAGCTTGGTGTCTTTGCTGGCATGCTGTCTCATACTGCCTCAGCATTGGCTGCAACCCGCCAAGGAAAGCCCTAAAGCTTCCACTAACTGATAGTGTTCTATAACTCCATCAGTCAGGGCTATTCTTCGAGTTTTATTCACTAAATCATGCAGTGGAAATGGAATGGAGTAGAAAGTAGCATTATATGACCCCCACCCCAATTAGCCGATGATATAACTCAGGGTTGTCAAATCTCGGTCATTGAGAGCCGCAATCCAGTCAGGTTTCCCCCAATGAATATGCATGAGATCTATTTGCATGCACTGCCTCCATTGTATGCAAATAGATCTCATGCATATTCATTGGGGAAATCCTGACTACCCGACCTGATGAAGGCCGAGGTTGGGCACACCTGATATAACTTTTCCTCTCCTTTACCATGTACAGTTAATACTTCCAAAAATGCCTTGTTTTTTTGCGAGACGTCTAAGCTTCTTTCCTAAATTACTATACTGATTCCACTTCTAGCCAGGTCATTGGTCCTCATATGAACTGTACATCAACCAGAAATTCTTCTTGCTAGTTGCTAAGCTCACATATAAGAAACATTGACCAACATATATAAATAGAATGAGATCAGAAGAAAATGAACATTTATGTACCCTAACTTTCAACTATACGTGACCCAGAATAAAATCATAAAACCAATAGTTTTAAAAGGGGAGAAGACTAGTATCCAATGCATGATGGTTTTGGGGTTCCATTAGATGCCTATGGAAAAAGGCACTAACCTTAAGATGTAGAAGTAACTTACACACCTTTGTTATCTTTGGTGAGATTGTCAGCAATCTCCCAGTAGTCATAGCTATGCAAGATGCTGTTGGTGATAGTGACATGGTTTGCTGCCATCTGGTGAATCCTATGTGGAATGCTGATGATAGAAGTAGGAGAGGGGGCACCACTGGTAGAGCTACTCCCCTGAGATCCAGTTGAACTGACTGGAGAAGGGTTTGGGGACAATGGGGATGGAACTCCTGTGCTCCTGAAAAACAATGTGAACAAAAGATTGTAATGGCATCTTACTTTTTTCATATACAGTTTCTTTTTGGATTTCAGGTTAGCTGATTTCATTTTCTTGTTAGTATATGATGGGAGTTATAATAAGTCATAAGTAGAGAGAGAAACGTTATTAATAAAACTTACTTTCCATCGATACCCCATGGTGAAGGTGCTTGAGCAGCTTTAGTGGAATTCTGTAGAAAAAAAAATTAAGTGATTCTCAGAAAAGACTGTTTGGCAGCTACTCCCTATGTCTTAGCAGTGGAGGCCGTATGACACTGGCAGACAATGATTAGCTTTGCTTGATTCTATTGTTGATGTTCTTGGGTGAATGGTTCCTCTCCTGTTTTAATATGGTATTCTTTTCAATTAATGTTCTATTAGTTTTTTTTACTTTGTAAACTGCTGTGACCTATACTTAGAAATGGTGGTATATCAAACTTAATAATAAACATAAATATAATTTACATGAGAATGTAACTCTGCTCGTGCTTTCATTATGTCTGTTCTGCTTTTCACTAAAACTAGGTATATATCTTCCTTATTGAACAGATGTTTAAAGGGAGCAGGGTGGAGATGAAAGATTTAAAAAAAGGAAAAATGATCAGAGTGACTATCAAGGTTATCCAGAGAAATATCCAGGTAGAAAAGGTGATAGTAAAAGCCAAAAGGATGCCCGGGTGCACAGAGAGAGGAATGGCCAGCAGGAAAAAGGCTGTTGTTGATTTAGTGGATCACACTATTTTCTTGGACAGACTCTTTCAGATTGATATATGTGATGCAGCCCTTGAATGGTTTCAGTCATACTTTTCTAACCGGTCTTATGCAGTTGAATTTCACAATATTAGATCAACTGAATTATCATTTTCAGCATATTTATAGCACCCTTATTAACCCTGGCCCAGTCCCTAGGCTTCATGGCCTTCGTCTATGCAGACGATATCCAGATATTACATGCTTTAGATCCAGATGATACTCAAATGATTCACATTATCAACAATAACCTGATCCACTTAAGCAATTGGTTAAGAGAAAATAAGTTTCTTCTCAATCCTGAAAAATCGTTCTTTTTTTTCTAATTTAGCAACTACCTTCCTATCAACACCTATTCTTCTTATCATCCCCTATCATTCCTCAATCCTATGTTAAGGTATTTGGTGTCATCTTGGACAATACACTTTCTTTCTAGCCACAAATTTCTTTGACAGTAAAAAAAATGTTTTTTTCAAGCTCTGTCAGATTCATTTAATCAGATCACTACTCTACTCCTGCTTTAAACATATTAATCCATTCATTCATTATAAGTCAATTAGATTATTGAAATACCCTCGATGTGGGCCTTAGAGCGAGCGACATTCAACGATTACAACTAATCCAAAATACTGCCATAAAATTAATCATTGGTGTGAGAAAATTTGATCATGTTATTCTCTTGAAATCAACCCATTGGGTACTGATACCACACTGACTTGTCTACAAAATAATACTCTTAGGCCCCTGCTTACAAAGCTTCACTAGTGGCTGGTGGTGTGGTACTGCTAGCATGGCTTTGTAAACAGGGGGGTTAGTGTATAAGATTACCTCTCTCAATTAATAATCCCCTACACTATCTCAAGAATCCTAAGATCCTCAACCCCAAATCAGTTAACCGTACCTTGGCTCTGAGAGATTTTTAATAAGCCCACAAGACATGCAATCTTTTCTGTCCAAGCAGTGGTGTTCCTAGGGTGGCTGACACCCGGGGCGGATTGCCGATGCGCCCCCCCAGGTGCAGCGCAACCCCCCCACCCCGGCGAAAGGACACCCAGTGCGACCCCCTCACCCCTGGCGAAAGGACACCTCCCCCCCCGGCGAAAGGCTACCCCCCGGGTGCATTTTTACCTGCTGGGGGGGGGGGGGGGGTGCCGTGCGCCTGTCTGCTTCGCTCGTTCCATGGTCCCTCTTCCCCAGAACAGGAAGTAACCTGTTCCGGGTCAGAGGGACACAGAACGAACAGAGCAGAGAGGCGCGCGGCATCCCCCCAGCGGCGTGCACCCGGGGTGGACCGCCCCCCCTTGGTATGCCACTGTGTCCAAGGCTCTTCACATTGGAACAAACTGCCCCTACACCTCTGTAACCAGACATCATTGGAAACCTTTAAAACATCTCAAAACTTTACTGTTTACAGATTTGTATGGCTCTGTTTCCTGAATGACAACCTGCCATACTGGTCCTGAGAAGACAGCCTGAACGATCTACCCCGCTCCTTATATGTGAACCTATCTATGCTTTCAATATTGTAGTTCACTCCCCTTCTCTCCTCTATATCTTGTCCAACCTCCCCCTCTTCCTCTCTTTCACTCTTTTTTTTTTTTTTTTAGAGTATAAGCTGCCCAGATGCCATGTGTGATGGGCGGGATAGTAAATTCTTAATAAACTTGGAAACTTGGAGATGATAGTGCCTCTGTATAAGTCTATGGTGAGACCACATTTAGAGTACACTGTACAGTTCTGGAGACTGCACCTTCAAAAAGATATAAACAGGATGGAATCAGTCTAGAGGGCAGTTACTAAAAAAGTCATGGTGATAGACTTAAAAATCTCAACATGTATACTTTAGAAGAACGGCTGGAGAGGGGAAATATGATAGAAACATTTAAATACCTCAGTGGCATACATGCACAGGAGACGAATCTCTTTCAACTGAAAAGAAGCTCTGGAATAAGGGGGCATAAGGTGAAAGGGGACAGATTCAGGAATAATCTATGGATAAACTTTATGAAAAGTGTGGTGGATGAGTGGACTGTAAGTGTGGGAAAAGCACATAGGGTCTCTGTGGGAGAGGAAGGGATAGTAGATTACATGAATGGGAGGACTGGATAGGCCATGTGGTCTTTATCTGCTATCATTTCCCCTGTTTCTATGTTGAAATCCTTATATTTTCGTATATTGTATGTCCACAGTTAAAGAACTACACCAATTACTGTTACTCCACATGGTTTTGTTCATTTTTGTGTGTCATTTGTTTTATTGAAGCCATAGGGAAGAAAGGAGATAAGGATAGAGGGAGTATGGGGAGTGAAGGGAGAGGATCAGGGAGGAGTCACAGGTGACAGTAGGAACTGGGAAGAAAAGGGGAAGGAGAGGAAGGTAGAAGAGAGCGATGGAAATGGACAAGGGTGGGATTGGGGGATGCCTTGGGAGGGATGGAAGAAACACAAAGGGAGCATAAGAGGAAGGAGAAAGAATGACAAATATCAGTCAAGGCCTCCAAAGCTCTAGTGGCCAGCACATGTATAATTAGCTCCGGATATTCAATGCCAGTGCCTGGACATGGCCCAGCTTTGAATATCCAGGCCTAATTTTTCCCATGCTCAATTTCACTAAAAGGAGTGTGCCAGATATGAGGGGAAGAGAGAGCAGGACAGGCAATGCGGTGGCACCGGAGACCAGCTCTCGCCAGCCAAACCAGGGTCCCAGAGCACATTTGGGGAGGCCCAGGCCCTCATGGCCCCACATAGCTATGTCACTGCTATATAAGAAATAAATAGAAAGAAGATGGCCCTGGGTTCTTGTTGTCCTATGACTGACAAGGAAGGCCATTCCCATTGCTTCAGATTATCTTAGGGATCACTGTAGGAGCTGGGACTCCAGAATGTTCCTCAGTGTACACATAGGGGGGGAAGTCTATAAATAGCATCCAAAGTTAAACACCTGTAAGATATGGCCTAAACTGGTATTCTGCAAAGGGAGCTCTGCATGGAGTGTCCATTACAGAATATTAACAATGCAGATCTCACACCTAACTTTCAGTGTGGCACTTACGCTTGCTGGAACCTGGTGTAAATGCTGGTATGAATCTAATGGTAGCTGGGCATGTAAATGACCCTATTCTATAACACTGTTCCTTTCTGGGAATGCCCCTCCCATGGCCATTCCCCCTTTTGAGTTGTGTGCTATTAAATTTAGGCACAAATTTTATAGAATAGGGTACAGGGCAGATCTGCACTTAAACCCAAATGAGTGCCAATTGACACCAATTATTGATTGCTAATGGCTCATTAACTAATTAGTTTGAATGCGGATCTGGGATCCGCGCTCAAATTTGGGTAACCTACATAGAATCTGGGGGTAGAGGGCACATTGTTGAAGTGTCTGCTACAGAGAGTCATATGGCCATAGATGAGAGGCAGGCTGCTTGGAGCTTGACATACATTCAGTGGAAGGCTTGGAGCTTGACATATATTCAGTGGGTCAAGAGGTCACCCCTACTGCATCCCACTGCTAATCAGCCTATGGAACATGGTGCTCATTCACTGCTCAATGACTGTGCCTCATGCACCTTCCGATTTGTCAATATTTGCTAGATCCCACCACTGCCTTTTAAGGGAGTCATGTTATATTGCCTTATACATTTTCAATAAGTATTTCTATATAGTTTTGTTAATATAAGTACTTTAGGAGACGTGTCCATGTAGGTGCAAAAACCTCAGAAAAGCGGTATATCAAGTCCCATTTCCCTTTCCCTTTCTCACAGATGTAATTGAGGGAGAAAAAAAGAGATGGATGTGAAACTTTGATGGAAGGGAGGGGAGGCCGCCTCTATCCTAAACTACCAATTTTCTGCCTATTATCCTCCCTATTTAGGATCCTGCCACCTACTGTGTACTAAGCCACTGTACTCCATCCTTCCAACTTAGTATTGATCCCAGCTCCTTCCACCTGAGGTTCAGTCCTTTACTCCTCCTTCTACTCAGTGATGATCTGATGAATTAGAAAAGAATAATAAAATGTGTGATGCCAGGACTGGCATTTCAGTCCAATAATCTGGAGACAGTCATCCTCTTACTCTTCCCTGTTATTTCTCTGCCCTCCTTCCCTTCTCCATTTTCCTCCTTCACTCTCTTTCTCTTCCTCTCACTCTGCTTCTCTCTGATTCATTTGATGCTGCTTCTCTTGATGCTGTAACCAGAACTCAACAAACTTTATTGGAGAAGTAGGTAGCTTTAACAGTCTGTGATACGGATTGGTGATAAAAATATGGCAGTAGAGTATGACTGCTAATTATCAGGTGCTATATAGGATAATTTGGTAACAATTCTCCTAACTTGTGCAGCAGGTATGTGTATAAGTTCTACCAATTTTCAAAGGGAAAGTACATGCCTGTTTTCAGTTTGAAAATTATCCCACTGAAAATACCCATACACATTTACATCTGCTATTTAGTACACACACACATTTCAAGAATATTTACGTTTGGAAGAATATTTATGCTTGATATAACCAGATAGCAGAACATTTGGGCCACTGGTCCTGTGTCCTGACTACCTTCTGCCCACATAACATCAGCAACTAGGGAGCTTGGGGGGCAGGGATGGAATTTTGTTTGTTTGGGCCTCTCAGTCCAAAAGATATTCCATGCTCCTCAGTGTGGATTTCAGGTCATCAGTGCCAACATTCAGCATTATCCAAACTTTATGCAGTTAACTTGGACCACACAAATAGTTATCTTGAAGTTAAGCAATTTACTTAACCAGTTAACTGTAGGATCACATTAGTAGTGCTCTGACTTAACCGCAACAGTCAAGCCATCTGCTTAAAGTTCACTGGATTAGTGTTCCAGTTAACTTTAAGAAGATTTCTTAATGCTGAATTTACACTCTTTGGTGAACAGATTGATGATTTGTGTGCAGACTCATTATGTCTTCAATGGACAACAACGCGTATACTTTTACTTGCATACAGCATGGGCAGTTTTAAAAATAACCCATGTTTTGCGAAAATAGCTTTGGGAAAATTACCCTCTCCATATTTATTATCACATGTTCTTCTTTATTATCTGACCTCAAACTTTTCTTAGGGGCCCTGTTACGAAGCGGCGCTAAGTCCAATGCGGGCTTACTGCTCGCTAAAAGGGAAGTACCACCAAGCTACTGCAGCAGCCCGGCAGTAATTCCCTCCCCTAGCGTGCACCATTTCTGGCACTGCAAAAATATTTACATTTTTGTAGCACTGGTGTGTACCCAGTGGTAATTGGACAGTGCCATGCGCTGCCCAGTTACCGCAGGTTTAGTGCGGGAACCCCTACCACCATCTCAATGGGTGGTGGTAAGTGCTCCTCCCCGAAATGGCTGCGCAGCAAGTGATTCACTTGCCACATGGCCAATTCTTTAAGAAAAGGGAAACCTGTCTTTTACCCGCTATGGGAAAAGGGGGCCTCAGCGTGCAACAAAAACACGCACTGACATCAGCGTAGGCCCCCTTTTGCTACAGCTTTGTAAAAGGACCCCCTTAATTTGCTGTAATTTGGGGTATTTTTACTTGACATAAGATGATTAAAATTTCAGATTAAGCAGTGAAGGTTATTGAAGTGGTGTACATTCAGGCACAGCAGGTACTTTTCCGTTCTTGGAGGGCTCACACAAAAAAAATCACAAACAGCAGAAGTGGAATTTGAACCTGGATCCCTGATTCTTAACCCACTGCTCTAACCATTAGGCTACTCCTCTGGTCTGCATGGACACCTGTGTGGCAGCATAGGAACATCCATTTTATAAAGTGGATGTTCCTATGCTGCCACACAGACGTCCATGTCCCTTGGTTTTCCCCCATTCATAATTTGGATGTTTCAGTTTGCAAAATGGATGTCCATGCTGGATGTTTCCAGTACATGGATGTCCATCTCACATGTATTTTAGCACAGGCTGTTCTAAAATACATGTGAGATGGACATTCATTTGTGACTTTCTGTCTTGAACATCCATATTCTGAGTTGAACATCCTTTCTAAGATGCCGCTCAATGTGAATATATCTAAAAAATGATTCATAATGTTGTTTTATTGATATTAAAATATAAATGCTTACTTAAGCAAAGAAAGTACCTTAAAGTAGTCAATGAGTGCTTTTGAATACTTTACAGCATGATTTCGTTTGAGTCGAAACATCCTCCAGTACAGAAGTGCCAAACACCGATAACTATAAAAGCAAAGCAAAACAATAATATCATATAGAGATAACATTGTTTTTAAAATAAGTCAAAACGTTTTGCCATTAATGATATTAAAACAAGAGCTTTATACTAATTTCATCTAGAAGGCAATTCTTTGTTTAATTTTCCTTTTCAAGTCTTTGCTACACATAGACATGACAAATGAATTTGATTCCAAGAGTAAATAGCATACTGCTTTTAAATGTTTTGCCACAAGCCTAGATTATTCTAGACTGTTTGCCTTTTTATTTATTTATTTTTAAACCAGTGGTTTCCAGTTAATATGGAAGCTGGGATACAAGGAACTAGCTTCTACTGCAGTAGTTAATACTGTCCTGGAGGCACACCTAACCAGTCTGGTTTTAAGGCGATTTATAATTAATGTGCACAAAATCAAGCTGTATGTGTTGGAGCTCCAGTACATGTGAATATGTCTAATATGGGTCTCCTGAAAAGTTGATCACCTAGGTATGCAGTGCAAGGTTGAGAATAACTGCTTTACTCGGTCATGACGTCACAAGCCTTCATGTCACAACTGCCCAAAGTGTCCCCTCATTTTACAAACCCTCCTCCCAATCATCAATAACAACAGCCATAGCACTGTATGCTTCTGAAACCTAATAAAGTAAAGTAAAAGCAGATCAATTCCAAACAAACAAGTAGATAAAAGAGAAGTGGTTTATTAAAACAATTATCTGAGGTGATCTCGTTTCGCCCTCAGGCTACATCAGGGGTATAAAGACTAAAAGGTGGTAGGACTAAACATACTCCTAATAGTATAAATCAAACCACTCAACACACTTCTCGCCGTGACCTGTTCCACTCATCTCTGTAAACATTTGTTCATCTCTATCTTCATTCTGTCCTGACAGATGGTAGTACAGCCCTACCAGTATACTCTTTCCCTTCACACATGGAATTTCTATAGTAACATAGTAACTAATGACAAATAAAGACTTGTATAGTCCATTGAGTCTGTCCAACAAGGTAGCCAAAGTTGTTTCTGGCACTCTGCACAAGTTACACTTCTTCATGATTAAACACTGGCATAATAAACAGGGCAGTCAGTAACTGGTCACATTGCTAACCTGTATGGTCCATCCAGTCTGCCCAACAAGGTAAACTCATTATATATGGTATGATGTGATACATCATGAGGGGCATTTTCGAAAGAAACGTCCAAGCTGCGATTTGGACGTCTTTGTAAAATGTCCAAATCCGGGGGCGGGGAAAAACGTATTTTCGAAACAAGATGGACGTCCATTTTTTGTTTCAAAAATACTGTCAGAAACGTCCAAATCCAAGGACGTCCTTAAATTTGGACGTCCTTGGATTTGGATGTCTTTGACTTTCAGCAATTTTCAAAGCCAAAGATGACCAAGTCATTTGGACGTGGGAGGAGCTAGCATTTCTAGTGCACTGGTCCCCCTGACATGCCAGGTCACCAACCAGGCACCCTAGGGGGCACTGCAGTGGACTTCATAAACAGGGCCCTTAGTGATTTAAGCTAGATAATTGAAATATGGAGGAAAAAGGTAAAGGGCTAGGATTAACTGGAATAGACAGGAATAGTTAGAGGTGAAATGAGGTAAAAATTAATGCCATGAGTTTATTTGAGAAGAGTGCTTATTTCCTTAAAGGCTAGACTGAAGAAGTGAATTTTCAATAGACTTCGGAATAACAATTAATCATCGGTGCATTTGATGGTTTTAGGTTACTTTCTTACAATTTAGGAAACAGGAAATACATCATCATAGGAAAGCGGGACACTGAGTGAGGGAAGGGAGAAGCTGGAGGCGAGCCCACTGTGCTGTCTTCTTCACTGCTGTCGCTGCGACTGAAAATAAAAGGTTTAAACACGGGGGGAAGAAGGAACGGAGAGGAGGGCTGTCGGGGAGCTGAGGGCGGGACGGAGGGACCGAGAGCTGCCTGCAGCATTGCACTTGCCCTGCATTTGGGGGGGGGGGGCAATGCCCTCCTCGCCCCCCAAACTACGCCCATGATTATTACCTCTACAAATGTAGAAAAGACCAGTGAATCAAGCCCTAAAGGATTTGTTTTCAAGAACTGAAAGACAGAAGGAGTTTTAAGAATAAATACATTTACAAACCATAAGGCAGCCAGTTGTTTGTCCTCTGGAGTGGTGTTAGAGCCTGAGTACATTTTTAACCTCATTGCATATCTTGAAAAAGAAAAAAAGAGTGAAATCAGTATAATATATTAGGACAAGTTTGGGTAGATACTGTTATCTACAGCAGTTATAACTAGCTTGGTAAGAACATTCCTGGGAAATATGAATAATATGGCTGATATGATTAACACTATTATAAAATTTAAAATACTGAACAAAAACAGGCATGAACACTCTATAAAAAGGATAAATTAGTTCTTACCTGCTAATTTTAATTTCTTGAGTTCTTCCAGACCAGTCCAAATGCTTGGGTTTCTGTGGCACTGGCAGCAAATGGAGACTGAGAAAAATTGAGCTTTGATGTTATCGCTTAAGAACCCTGTACAGCTCCATGGCCAGTCAGTATTTATCATAGCAAACCAGAAGAGCAAAGGCAATTAAAAGAAAAAACTCCCCTAGGAACTAATAAACTGCTCAACAGAGAACCACCAACAAAGTATAAAGCTCTCTAGACTAAAGATCCAACAGGAATAATTAATTAGCCAAAATCAAAATCTTTATGCTTCAGTAGATAGAAAACAAACTGATGCTAAGAATTGTAGGTGGGTTCTGACTGGTCTGGAGGGACTCAAGGAGAGAAATTTAGCAGGTATGAATTAATTTACCCTTCCTTATCATCTCACCAGAGCAGTCTAGATGTTTGAGGTGTACCAAACCACTACTTACTGAGGGTGGGACACAAATCTCTGCCGCTAACACTCTGGCCACAAGGACCGCATCACTTCAAGCTTGAACATCCAATCTGTAGTGACAGACAAAAGAATTCATAGATATCCAGGTTGCCACAAGTTTCATGAGGAGGAACTATGCAGTGCTCTGCCCAAGAAGCTGATAGACCCCTTGTAGAATAAGCTTTCAAAACTTCTGAAACTGGATGACCATGGAGAATATATGCAGAAGCAATAGCCTCTTTAACCTATCAAAAAATTGTAGCTTTTGATGCTGCTTCTCCTTTTAGGGCTCCACCAAAAAGAATAAAGAGTTTATCTGATTTTCTTATTGCCTTCATACTCTTTAGGTACTTCAACATGCATCCAATTTGTGCATGGCAATTGCACTACTCTCATTTTTAAGATCCTGAAAAACAGGTAGAGAGATAGTTTGATTCAGATGGAAAGATGACACCACTTTGGGAAGAAAGGATAGAACCAGTTTAACTACAACCTTTCCATTACTAAAGGCCAAAAAGGGTTCTCTATACAGGACCTATAATTCTAAAATTCACCTAGTTGAAGAAATAGCTACAAGAAAAACTGTCTTAAGGCTAATATCTTTTAGGGATGCGGAATCCAGAAGTTCAGAAGCAGGCTGAACTAAAGTAGACAACAACTAAGGTTAAATCCCAGGGGGAAATCAACAGACGATGTAGTAGATTGATAAGTTTAACCCAGTTGAAAAAATGTACCCCATCTGGATGCAAAAGAAACTTCTTTCCTTTCACTAGGGGCCCTGTTTACAAAGGTACGCTAGTGTTTTTAGTGTGTGCTAACAATGTAGATGCCTATAATATTCCTATGGGCGTCTACATGGATAGCAGGCGCTAATTTTTAGCGTGCATTAAAAACACTAGCATGCCTTTGTAAAGAGGGCCCTAGACCTCTAAAACAGGAAAAAGCAGCTAGTTGTACCTTCAATAAGGTGAACACCAGCCTCTTGTCCAAATCATCTTGCACGAAATTAAAAATATCTGGAACAGAAGAATGCAGAGGAAAAACACACTTATCGTGAAACCAATTCTCAGAAATCCTCATGTATGCTAATAAAATAGCTACCTTGTTACATTCTAGAAAATGGTCTGTCACCTTACTTGAATAGCCTTTCTTCTTTAGCTTTTCCCTCTCAAGAGCCAAGCCATAAGACAAAACTTGACGCGTCCAGCATGTTGATCGGGCCTTAAATCAACAGAAGCTCCTTGCTTATCAGAAAGAGAGGATCCTCTATTTTCAGACACATCAAGTCCCTGCACCAGGGTCTTCTTGACCAATCTAGAGCAAAGAACACTAGACCCTTAATGCTTCCCTATTTATTGAATGACTCTGCCTATGAGTGGCAGGGCAGAAATACATCTAGAACATACCGCAGCAGACTAGGATATAAGAATAACAAAATTGTATTAGAACAAATGCACAATGTGTCCATATTTCACCTCCCAGAGGCTGCGTCAGGGGCTGTATTTTCCACTAAAAAATACACATAAACTCAAATAAAAATTGTCACAGATCACAGAAACATATATCTCATGTTTAGACAAACATAATAAATAGTAAATTAGATAAAATAAAAACAAGTACACCCAAATCAATCAAATGAAAATTAATATACATAAAACATATATGTTAATGCATTCAAAAGGAATAAATATCTGTCAAACTCCATCTAAAATTATTCACATAAAAACATATATGCTAATGCAATCACAGGCCATAAATATATGCCAGACTTCATCCAAATAATTAATTAACCACAAATAAAATAATATAACCCCAAAACATAGAAATGGACCATTTATTTGATAAAACAACTATACAGAAGGGCATGTACCTACTAGTGTCCCAAAGGGCACATACACCTAATAGCTGGTAACATATACACACACAGCAGCAAGAATTTGGGCATTTGTTCCAATAAACTTGTGTTGTTTTTATATCCTGGTCTGTTCGAGGATTGTTTATGCGCAGATCATTGTCTCTGTAAATGAATTCTCTGTAAACCTGGAGGATGTAATGGGGCAGTTCTACAAACTGAAGAGTAGCAAATCTCCTGGACCGGATGGTATTCATCCCAGAGTACTGATAGAACTGAAAAATTAGCTTGTGGAGCTATTGTTAGTAATATGTAATTTATCCTTAAAATCGAGCATGGTACCGGAAGATTGGAGGGTGGCCAATGTAACGTCAATTTTTAAAAAAGGTTCCAGAGGAGATCCGTGAAATTATAGACCAGTTGTTGCAGGAATGGATGCATGAATTTGTGATGCTTCAGGAGTCAGACAGCACACACCAGTATGAGAGAAAAATCTTCTTTATTTGCCAGCAAACAAAGCAGGACATCAGTTCTAGCTCTCTTCTCTTCTCTCTCAGCTCTCTGGGTCTTTCTTCTTATGCTGTCTTCTCCTCCTTCTGTCTGTTCCTTCTGTCCTTCTCTTTCTTCTGAGCTCCTTCTGACGTAAACTGCTTCTGCTCCTACTTAAATAGGGTCCTAAGCCCTCCTCCTAGCCTAGCCCCCTATACTCCCAATTGGTTAAGGAATAGATTGGTCACTTTGCCTCAACCAATCATTACTTTTGAAATATCAGTTACATAGGTTCCAGACATCCTAAACTGACCTCTGACCTGGGGCCCCTCAAGCCAGACATTTGGTCTCCAGTCTCTTACATGTTATTATGATTGATTTCTCATATTCCTAGTACTAACTGCTAACTAAACTCTGGCATTCATTAAAGGGGTCAAAAGCCAATCTTACTTAATAGCATACATATCAGGTTATTACTTCCAGGAGGCCAGTCCTACACTTAGCTATAATTAATCAAGACTTTTCCTGACCTTCTTCACCTATCAGCTTATACATTGAACCAGCCAGAACTATGGCTAAGTCAAACCACATGTTGGCCTCTTCACTACAGTCTTTGCTTTAGAAACATCAGACAAAGAATTGATACAGAATTTAAAAAGGTTTCCTACCTATTAACTACACAGAATCAGTATTTCTTATAAGACATATTCTAAATATCAAAAACTTGTAAATACTAATCTATTGCCTCTCTCTCTCTAAATAGTATTTTCTATCTAAGCATTTTTCTATTTAATCCTAAACAAACTGCCTGCTTACAAAACTATTCAGTATGCCTAATAATGTACAGATGTTGAGCCAGCTTTCATCATTCACCAGGGTGAAAGAAATTCCTGTCTCTGACCTTTTTAACCCTTTTGCTCGACAGCTAGAGTTCAATATAATCTGAACCATCTGGCATACCTTCACTTGCTAGCAGAACTGAGAATTTAAACTTCAAGCTTTTAATATCATTTCTTATGTATCAGAGTTAACACTTTCTTTGCCCACTGCCTCATTCCCCCCTTTGAGACTAAAATCAGCTTATGCAGAGATAAGTCTCACTACTCAAACTCTGGAGATTATAGTGATCCTAACTGGGAATAGACTTGTGAATCACCATTACCCTACTTGTTAAGGTCCGACGGCATACTGCCGAAGCACATGAGGCCAGGAAACAAAACAAAAACCCTGCTAAAACTAAGACTATTAGGGAAATGAACAAGGGACGTATCCAGGAGGTCAATGACCACCACCAGGAGGTAAGGTCTAATCCTCCTCGGTAATCCTCCACATTAAGGCTGGCCAACTGTAGGACTTTATCCATAGCATGCCTAACTACATGCGTCCTATTTATGACAATAGTACAGCACTCTGAAGAATTTAGCACTGTGCAGAGGCCACCCTGAGCTGCAAAGAGGTAGTCAAGGCCCATACGATTATACCGAGAAACTATACTTAATTCATTAATTTGATCCTGCAATGCATTGACTACCACGTTCAGCTCATGAACTAAAACATGGAGTAGGGACTGAAGTCTCCGAGTAGCCATACCTAGTTCAGTAATACCCGCTACCGGGCCTCCAATTGGAATCCAGGCCGTGGCAGAAAGGGCTACAAGTCTCTTTTTAGTCAGAGGATAAGTAGAATTAATATACTGGAGGGCTAATTCAATCGCCTCATCCTCTGTGGCAACGGAGGAAGGTAAGGACAAAGCCTCTCGCTTAGAGCGGTGCGGGGATAGTGGCTTAAGAGGAATAACTTTAGGAAAATAATTCAAGGTTACCAATACACAAAAATCATATGTGGCGGGAAGAATCATGTGGAGGACATTATCACAGAGCCAGTAATGACCAAGGAGAGGGTGAGGAAAGTTCCCAATAAATGTTGGCTCAGGCTGGACAGGGTACTTAGGGTGCCCATAATGCGAGCCCCTATCCCAGGGGGAACGAAGACGAAATGGAGACTTTGCACACCATAGGCGCCAATCCCCAATTGTGACAGGCTGCTCATTTGTTAGTAACTCTTCATACCCCGGGGACTTATGAAAGTAGAAAATAAGCTTGGACACTATAGTCTTCTCAGTGGTACGCTTAGGAGCCAGATAATCACCTGGGTCATAATCTACAGGTATGGTAGCAGGGCACATAGGAGTACCTGGAGAAACTACCCACACAGATTCTCCTTTTTCTGGGAGAACATTAGTATAATTACAGGGAATGGGAAGAACAGTTGAGATGCTTCTTGTTAAACAAAACACTCCAGAGGCTGGATAGGGAGACGTAAAAACTGGCCTTAGAGAAGATTCAGAGGGGGAAGTAGCATTATAAAAGGACCACCAAGTATAATCCTGGCTCCAAGGACCTGAACTCGAAAAATAGGGAGGTATAAGAGCTGGGAGTTGCACAGGGACAGGTACAGCTGGGACATCTGTGGTATAAGGAGAAAATCGGGAACACACAATACAAGGGGAAGTAATCTTTGCCTGGCTAATTAGTTCCTGGACAGAGTGTAACCAAAGGTTGGAGCGAGTTGGGGTATTAGGAACAAGGAGGCAAGGAGTAGAAAACAACAAAAGCATCCAAACTACTAACATTTTCTTTCTTCCTAATCTAAAACAAATACAGCAAACTAATTAAGCAATAATATTTCAACAGTCTGTGCTAATCACAGATTACTCTCATATAGTGTTCTCAGTCTTTGAGTTCTTATACCAGTTGGGATAAACCCTCAACTGATAAGGATCAAGCTTTCAAATTCCAAGAAAGCCAAAATCTGGACAGAAAGAGTCTCAGTATGAAGCCGAAGTTCAGCAGCTCCTGCAGCATGCAGTTGACCCTTCTTTTCAGCTAGTAGATTCTTTGGTTCGGGTCAAGCGCAACTTCAATGGCTCCGCTGGATCTCTTTCTGCTCTCCACTGTCTAGGCTCCGTCTGATCCGTGCTGGGCTCAGTCTGGTCAGCAGACTTAATTCGAGACCAATGGACCCATGGAGTAATCCCTGCGACCTTCACAGCTGTAGGAGTAGAAAGCAAAACAGTAAAAGGTCCTTTCCATCGGGGCCCCAAAGGCTGGAGCTTCCAGTCTTTCACCCAAACTCTATCCCCTGGCAGGAAGGAATGTACCTGAGCCTGGAAGGGGACAGGGTTTATTTCTCTCACATAAGACTGAAGCTCAGAAATTATCTTACCCAGGAGGGCTACCTGCTCCTGCACCTGGGCAGACCCTAAAATCCCTATGTCTCCCTTAATTCCCTGTAAAATGGCTGGGGGCTTCCCATACACAATTTCAAAGGGAGAGAGGGCTGTTCCTTTAGTTGGGGTGCATCGGAGGCGAAAGAGGGCTAGTGGCAATGCCTGTGGCCATTTCAATTGGGTTTCCTGACAAATCTTTGCTAGGCTATTTTTCAAGGTTCTGTTTGCTCGCTCAACCTGCCCTGAACTCTGGGGACGGTAGGCACAATGCAATTTCCAGGTAATGCGCAAAGCGCGGGACAGGGCCTGAAGTGTAGCTTCAACAAAGGCGGGACCATTATCTGAACCTATGGCAAGGGGCAGTCCATACCTGGGGATGACATCCCTAAGGAGGGCTCGAGCTACTTCTGTGGCTTTCTCAGTGACTGTAGGATATGCTTCCACCCACCCAGAAAAGGTACAGACCATGACTAAGAGGTATCGGAACCTACCACTCCTGGGCATTTCTGTGAAGTCTATAACTAGGGACTCAAAGGGTGTTAGTCCTCTAGACTGAACTCCTGGTGGAATACGGGGTCCCTGACGGGCATTATTCTGGGCACAGAGAGTACATCGGGCAGAGGCAGTGGCAACCAGACTATCCAATCCTTCCAGCACCACTACTCGATTGAGTAGACGGGCTAGTGCTGTTTTCCCTAAGTGTGATAGGTCATGAGCTTGAGACACTACAGGCCAAGCTAGGTGGCGTGGCACCAGAACTCTGGTATCAGGGAGATGTAACCAGCCATCAGGTCTCCTTACTGCACCTTCTTCTTGAGCCCATTTCTCTTCCACTTGGGTATACATAGGCGTCCATTCTTGCAGTCGGATTTGGAACAGGGGAGTCACAGTACTTGCTGGGGGTCCTCGAGCAGCTTCCTTGGCCACCCGATCAGCATGGCGGTTCCCTCGGGCCACTGGAGTATCTATTCTTTGGTGTCCCCTGCAGTGAATAACAGCTACCTTCTTAGGGGCCCACACAGCCTCTAGCAGCTGAAGTATTTCAGGTCCATACTTAACAGGTTGGCCTGCAGCATTTATGAGTCCCTTTTCCTTATACAAAGCTCCATGAGCATGTAGGGTTGTGAAGGCATACTTAGAATCAGTATAAATGTTGGTTACCAGTCCTGCTGCTAACTCCAGAGCTCGTATGAGGGCCACAAGTTCTGCTTTCTGGGCTGAAGTTCCTTGGGGCAGGGCTCTTGCTTCTATCACCTTGTCCTCTGTCACCACAGCATAGCCTGCCAATCGCTTGGAGTTCTCCACATAACTGCTTCCATCTGTGAAATAAATTACATCTGGGTCCCTCCAAGGAACATCTTTAAGATCTGGTCGACTGGAGTACACCTCATCCATAGTTTGGATACAGTCATGATCTGGTGGTCCCTCAGATGCTGGCAAAAGAGTAGCAGGATTGAATGTAGCCACTGTTTCCAGGTGTATCCGTGGATTCTCACACAAGCTGGCTTGGTACTTAACCATGCGGTTATTTGTAAACCAGTGGTTGCCCTTATACTCCATGAGGGTGAGAACTGCGTGGGGGACTTTAACAACCAGTTCTTGCCCCAAGGTCAACTTATCAGCTTCCTGGACCAGTAAGGCTGTTGCTGCAATGGCCCTCATGCAGGCTGGCCATCCTTTAGCCACTCCATCCAGCTGTTTAGACAGGTATGCAACAGGCCTCTGCCAGGATCCCATCATCTGGGTCAGCACACCCAGAGCAACCCCCTGTCGCTCATGGACATACAATGAGAAAGGTTTCTCCACATCAGGAAGGCCTAACGCAGGGGCTTGGAGTAGGGCTTTCTTTATGGCAATGAAGGATTGTTGAGCAGTAGGTCCCCATTCAAATGGTTCCTTTTCACCCCCCTTTGTGGCTTGGTAAAGGGGTTTCGCCATCAATGCAAAATTTGGAATCCAAATTCTGCAGAATCCAGCTGCTCCCAGGAATTCCCTAACTTCTCTTCTGGACTTGGGTTGGGGAATTGCAGCTACCGTTTGCTTCCTACTAGCATCCAGTCTCCGACTTCCCTGGGAAATACAAAAGCCCAGATACTTCACTTCTGACTGACAAAGTTGGGCCTTTGAGCGTGAGACCTTATAGCCTGCATCCAAGAGTAGCTCCAGCAATTCTCTGGTAGCCTCAAAACACTCTTCCTGGGTCACTGCTGCAATCAGGAGGTCATCTACATACTGGAGTAAAACTCGCCTGGAAGGCTCAGATTTAAAAGTCTTAAGGTCTTGCCCTAGGGCTGTCCCAAAAATGGTGGGGGAATTCTTGAACCCCTGTGGCAGGCGGGTCCATGTATACTGAAGCTTCCTTCCTGTTACTGGGTTTTCCCATTGAAAGGCAAAAAGCAGTTGACTGGCGGGGGCCACCCGAATACAAAAGAAGGCATCTTTTAGGTCTAGTGTTGTGAAATGGGTAGCCCCAGAAGGTATCAATCCTAGCAGGACATATGGATTAGGCACTACAGGGTGTAATGAGATAGTGGATTTGTTAACCACTCGTAAGTCTTGGACTGGCCGGTAGTCCTCAGTCCCTGGCTTCTGAACTGGCAATAGTGGCGTATTCCATGGAGACTGGCAAGGACGAATAATTCCATAGGATAACAGACGATTCAAATGTGCTTGAATCCCTTCCAGAGCCTTTCTGGGAATTGGGTATTGACGAAGATGGATTGGCCGGGCACTTGGAAGTAAATCTACATGTACAGGAGGAATATTTCGGGCCAACCCTGGGGGATTATCTTCTGCCCATACCCCACTAACCCGAAAGCTGTCTGCCAGGGGTAGGTCAACTTGGCCCTGCGACTGATGCAGCCGCCATTCTTCTTCAAGAGGGCAACAGAAACTCAATATACCCTTAGGGCTGGATATCGGGGGCCGAAAGGAGACTGAAGTCTGGCCATCAGAGTCAAAAGAAATTTGGGCCCTAAGCTTGGACAGCAGGTCTCGACCTAACAAAGGGATTGGACAGTCTGGCATATACAGGAATTCATGAGTGACTATGTGTGAGCCTAATTGGCATCTACGGGTTGTCAGGAAGGGCCTCCGGTTCTGCACCCCCGTGGCTCCCACCACTCGGACAGTTTTTCCAGACACAGGCGCTAATCGCTCCGTCACAACAGAATGTTCAGCTCCTGTATCAATCATAAATGGAATTGAGCGGCTCCCTATAGTTAGCTTGACCATAGGTTCCTGGGAGCCCAGTTTGTAGGAACCCGGTCTGTCCTATTCGTCCCATTCTGCCATCTCGGCTATCCCGATGATGTCAGATTCAGGAGGCTCATATCTTCCCTCTCGAACTCGGCCTCGGCTTCCTCGATCTCCTGGTCCCCTTCTCAGTCCCTGGCGCCTCTGGGGGCATTCATCTTTCCAGTGCCCTCTTTCCTTACAATAGGCACACTGATCCCTCTCCAATCTTGGTCTGGGATTCTCCCCCCTTGGCCGGGATTGATTGAAGGAATCTCGGGGCCTGACTGGTGGTCCGGGGTCCCACTTTGGCTTCCCATTAGCTAGAGGTCGACCTCGGTTAAGGGTGGAATTAGTAATGGCTGCCGCTAAAAGGTCGGCCTTCTTCTGCATCTTCCGGTCAGCCTCTCGGCGCACCTCCTGATCTCTATTAATGAAAACCTTGGTTGCGATCTCAATTAGCTGGGTGGTATTCATCCCTGCGAATCCCTCCTGACGCTGCAACTTCTTCCGGATATCTGGCATACTCTGGGCCACCAATGCACTATTCACCATTCTCTGGTTTTCTTGGGCTTCAGGGTCAAATGGGGTGTATGTTCTGTAGGCTTCAATTAGTCGCTCTAAAAAGGCCCCAGGGGATTCAGTTGCCCCTTGGAGAATTTCAGAGACCTTTGCCAGATTAATGGGCCTCTTTATGCCTTTCCTCATACCTTCCAGCAAGTCCCGGCAATAGCCAGACAACAGTTCATAGTGCTGCCCATCATTTGGATCCCAATCTGGAGCTGCGCGAGGAAACCGAGCTCTAACCCATCCCTCTGGGTCTTGTGTCCCCCCGGGGACACGCTCTCGCGTGATGGCCTCAGCATTTTGCAAAATCTTCCGCCTCTCCTCAGTTGTGAAGAGGGTCAGGAGAAGTTGTTGACAATCAGTCCAGGTTGGGTTATGGGTGGCCATAATGCTAGCCACTAGGTCCACCACTGCCTGAGGCTTTTCAGTATAAGAGGGGTAATGCGTCTTCCAATTCAGGAGATCGGTGGTTGTGAAGGGTACATACTGGTAGGCCTGTGCCTGTATAACCTGACCCTGATTATTAGGATCCGGTCGAGTGGTAGTTACCTGGCGGAGGGGCAGAACTCTCGAGGAGGTGGGAATGGAACCTGAGGTAGAGCTAGGAGCTACCCTCCTATCATGCTCAAAGGTGATTGCAGCAGGTCTAACCCATTCAGTGGAGGTATGTTGAACCCCTGAGGGATGGGGAGGGGTACTCATAGACTGAGAGGTGGTCACAGGTGAGTCAGTCCATTGAAAGGGATGCCGGGCCCCTGATGAGTGGGTAGGGGTATTAGAGGGAGAGGCTGGGCTGTCAGGAGTTGAGGAGTCAGGGAGTGGAACCCAAAGCGGGTCTTCAGAGGTTAACAGGAGAGGATGTGGCACAGAAGGGTAGAGGCCGGGTGAAAAGTCCAACCTAGGGTGTGGCAGGTTTGGCACAGGAGGGGAAGAACTATCCGGAGAAGCCTGTGCTGGAGAAGCTTGGGCTGGACGGCGTGGATCTCTGGGGGTAGCACGGAACCCCAACAATGGGCCATAAGGTGGTGGCTCAAGGTCTGAGGGGTCATCAGAGAGTATGGGTTTCTCGGACAGGGTAGGGGCGGAAGCCACCGATTGGGTGGTAAGCTTCCTAGGGCTCTTTCCCTCTTCTAGTTTAGATTTTCTAATCTTTCTTTGAACACGGCCTAACATGAATTTTACTGGGGATCCCATATAAGTTTTCAACCACGAGGGAGGGTCAGTCACAAGGCTGTCCCAGGAAT
This sequence comes from Microcaecilia unicolor, assembly GCF_901765095.1. Classification (NCBI taxonomy): domain Eukaryota; kingdom Metazoa; phylum Chordata; class Amphibia; order Gymnophiona; family Siphonopidae; genus Microcaecilia; species Microcaecilia unicolor. Next base: position 251,838,807 of record NC_044034.1, read on the forward strand.
CTATATAAGGGAGTTGTTCAGAATATTCTGGTTCTCCTACAACTATGCTGTAGACCTTCCGGATTACTTCAATATCTAAGCTGCCACTAGGGGGCCACCCCACTCCCATAGATGGCCACTCAACTTCACACAAGGTTCTTAGAGTACTTGAGCTTAAAGTCTGTCCATAGTCATTAATTAAAAAGCCTTTTTTAAAGTTTTTAAGCATACAATCTAGGGGGGTAGCAATTTGTCTAGACGATTTCCCACCCATAATGCTTACAGTTACAACACACAAAGAGGGGGGGAATTTTTGAGAATGCAGTAAGGGGTCTGCACTCTCGAGACACTAGGTAGACAGACAACAATCGCTTCCTTCCGTTGCTGACCAATTGAACTCGTGTTAATTGGAAATGCAGCTATAAGAAGTCCGCACTCAATAATCATTCACGCATCACACATTCCATACAGAAAATCCCACCCAACAATTTCAGATTTCTCAGATACAGATAAGCTCAAGCGTTTTCGCTTCTAATCTCCTCTAGATTAGAAGGTACTAGGGCCTTCGCTGAGAGTTGATCAGGCTCTCCTTCCCTCCTTCTTGAGGGGCTGGTTTATAACTTCCTAGCTAGGATTACAATACAAAATACAGAATACATACCCGGCGAATGTTCTCCAGTCAGTTGGGTGCTGGGATTAATGCAGGATTCATCCCACCGCTGCCACCAAGAATTGTTGCAGGAATGGATGCATGAATTTGTGATGCTTCAGGAGTCAGACAGCACACACCAGTATGAGAGAAAAATCTTCTTTATTTGCCAGCAAACAAAGCAGGACATCAGTTCTAGCTCTCTTCTCTTCTCTCTCAGCTCTCTGGGTCTTTCTTCTTATGCTGTCTTCTCCTCCTTCTGTCTGTTCCTTCTGTCCTTCTCTTTCTTCTGAGCTCCTTCTGACGTAAACTGCTTCTGCTCCTACTTAAATAGGGTCCTAAGCCCTCCTCCTAGCCTAGCCCCCTTTACTCCCAATTGGTTAAGGAATAGATTGGTCACTTTGCCTCAACCAATCATTACTTTTGAAATATCAGTTACATAGGTTCCAGACATCCTAAACTGACCTCTGACCTGGGGCCCCTCAAGCCAGACATTTGGTCTCCAGTCTCTTACATGTTATTATGATTGATTTCTCATATTCCTAGTACTAACTGCTAACTAAACTCTGGCATTCATTAAAGGGGTCAAAAGCCAATCTTACTTAATAGCATACATATCAGGTTATTACTTCCAGGAGGCCAGTCCTACACTTAGCTATAATTAATCAAGACTTTTCCTGACCTTCTTCACCTATCAGCTTATACATTGAACCAGCCAGAACTATGGCTAAGTCAAACCACATGTTGGCCTCTTCACTACAGTCTTTGCTTTAGAAACATCAGACAAAGAATTGATACAGAATTTAAAAAGGTTTCCTACCTATTAACTACACAGAATCAGTATTTCTTATAAGACATATTCTAAATATCAAAAACTTGTAAATACTAATCTATTGCCTCTCTCTCTCTAAATAGTATTTTCTATCTAAGCATTTTTCTATTTAATCCTAAACAAACTGCCTGCTTACAAAACTATTCAGTATGCCTAATAATGTACAGATGTTGAGCCAGCTTTCATCATTCACCAGGGTGAAAGAAATTCCTGTCTCTGACCTTTTTAACCCTTTTGCTCGACAGCTAGAGTTCAATATAATCTGAACCATCTGGCATACCTTCACTTGCTAGCAGAACTGAGAATTTAAACTTCAAGCTTTTAATATCATTTCTTATGTATCAGAGTTAACACTTTCTTTGCCCACTGCCTCACAGTGAGTCTGACGTCGATGCCGGGCAAAATGGTAGAGACTATTATTAAGAACAAAATTACAGAGCAGATTCAAAAGCATGGATTAATGAGACAAAGTCAACATGGATTTAGTGAAGGGAAATCTTGCCTCACCAATCTACTACATTTCTTTGAAGGGGTGAACAAACATGTGGATAAAGGGGAGCCGGTTGATATTGTGTATCTGGATTTTCAGAAGGCGTTTGACAAAGTACACCATGAAAGACTCCAGAGGAAATTGGAGAGTCATGGGATAGGAGGTAGTGTTCTATTGTGGATTAAAAACTGGTTAAAAGATAGAAAACAGAGAGTAGGGTTAAATGGTCAGTATTCTCAATGGAGAAGGGTAGTTAGTGGGGTTCCCCAGGGGGCTGGGCTGGGACCGCCGCTTTTTAACATATTTATAAATGACCTAGAGATGGGAGTAACTAGTGAGGTAATTAAATTTGCTGATGACACAAAGTTATTCAAAGTCGTTAAATCGCGGGAGGATTGTGAAAAATTACAAGAGGACCTTACTGTCACAATCTGTCACACTGGTCAGGAAAAGTGAGCCCTTGGGCCACTACTGATAACCGGCAGCGGCAGGAGAACCACCCAAACAGGCAGCAAGGTGGACCACAGACAGACGGGCACAGGCAGGACTGGAGCAGTTGGACTGGAACAGAAGCAATAAGCAGGAGAATAGTCCACAAATGAAGCAGAGTCTTACTGGCAGGCAGCAAAGCAGAATAAACCAGGAAACAAGCAGAGTCTTGGGTAGGCAGCAAACAGTAGCATAAACCAGGAAACAAGCAGGGTCTTGGGAAGGCAGCAAATGGTTGAATAAACCAGGAAACAAGCAGAGTCTTGGGTAGGCAGCAAATAGTAGAATAAACCAGGAAACAAGCAGGGTCTAGCTGAAACTGAAAGTAACAAGGTTAGCACTGCAATGAACTCTCACCGATGAAAACTCTTCTGAGGACCTCTGTTGCAAAGGCAAACTAAAAAGTTTCCAGGTGGTTAATAAAGGCAAAATACCAGGGAGGTCACCAGGTAAGGGTGCTGCTTAATTCCAAAAATCCCAACAGTCTGGAAGACTGGAAGATCCGGACCAGACCGGAATGATTTCTGGAACATGGGAAACAGCAAGCAGATAGTCCATCGCAGCCACCAGGTTTGACCACAAGGTGGCAAAATGAATGAGAGCATGAAACATGGGCACAATCGTGGCACTTACGAGACTGGGAGACTGGGCGTCTAAATGGCAGATGACGTTTAATGTGAGCAAGTGCAAAGTGATGCATGTGGGAAAGAGGAACCCGAATTATAGCTACATCATGCAAGGTTCCACGTTAGGAGTAACAGACCAAGAAAGGGATTTAGGTGTCATTGATGATGATACGTTGAAACCTTCTGCTCAGTGTGCTGCTGCGGCTAAGAAAGCAAATAGAATGTTAGATATTATTAGGAAAGGAATGGAAAACAAAAATGAGGATGCTATAATGCCTTTGTATCGCCCCATGGTGCGACTGTACCTCAAATATTGTGTTCAATTCTGGTTGCCATATCTCAAAAAAGATATAGTGGAATTAGAAAAGGTGCAGAGAAGGGTGACGAAAATGATAAAGGGGATGGGACAACTTCCCTGTGAGGAAAGGCTAAATTGGTTAGGGCTCTTCAGCTTGGAGAAAAGGCAGCTGAGGGGAGATATGATAGAGGTCTATAAAATAATGAGTGGAGTTGAACGGGTAGATGTGAAGCGTCTGTTTACGCTTTCCAAAAATACTAGAACTAGGGGGAATGCGATGAAGCTACAATGTAGTAAATTTAAAACGAATCGGAGAAATTTTTCTTCACACAACGTGTAATTAAACTCTGGAATTCGTTGCCAGCGAATGTGGTAAAGGCGGTTAGCTTAGCAGAGTTTAAAAAAGGTTTGAACGGCTTCCTAAAGGAAAAGTCCATAGACCATTATTAAATGGACTTGGGGAAAATCCACTATTTCTGGGATAAGCAGTATAAAATGTTTTGTACTTTTTTGGGGATTTTGCCAGGTATTTGTGACCTCGATTGGCCAATGTTGGAAACAGGATGCTGGGCTTGATGGACCTTTGGTCTTTCCCAGTATGGCAATACTTACAGTATGTACTTATGTACTCTGCTGTAAGGGCAGATGTACATACAGAAGACCCAACTGTGGCCATGGTCTAATTAAGGCATCTATTCTTTTTGACTTCCAATTCTTTTTCTGCTTGAAAAAGGGTAGAAACTTTGCATTCGGGCTTCATCAGATAACCCTAATGGTGTACCACTTCCAAGAAAGCATCCTCCACTAGACTCCATTCACCTGAATCCACAGAACTCCTCATGAGGTAATCCACCTGGATATTTTGGGTCCCAGCTACATGTGCCACTGACTCAGATGTCTTTCAGATTCTCTTTCACCTAATCTATCAATATCTGCACCTCTTCTGCCACTTTCAGACTTCTTATTCTTCTCTGTTTGTTGACATAGGCTACTGTCATTAATCATCCATGCCTCCAAATATTGACTGAACATTGAGTTCCACCAAGGACCACTGATCTTGTGCCCATCTATTGAGACAATGTATCCCCCAACCCATGAGACTTGCATCTGTGCTTAAAAGGTTTCAATTTGGGATTTCAAAACTCTTTTGTTTGGACAGATTGTTGCTGCAGAGATACTTTATCTGACTTCTGGTGCTAGTGGCACTATGAATTGGAACTCTTGACTCAGTGGAGATTATCAAGAGAGTAGAGATCTCTGTTAAAGAATCATGTGCATCCTGGTCCATGGCACTAACTCTAAGGTCACAGCCATTGATCCCAACACTTGAAAGTAGTACTACACCATTGGTTTGCAAAGAGTGAGAAGGTTTCTCTTCTGAGATTGTAGCTTTTCCCTTCTCACCCCAGAAAGAAACACTTTGCCTTGGAAAACGTCAAACTTTGACCCCAAATATTACAATGTTTGGGATGGAGTAAGGATACTCTTGGAGAAATTGACAACTCATCCCAAATCTTGTAAGAAGTGCACTACTTGCTGTGTTACTGTTCAGCTTTCTTGAAATGAGTTCACCCTTATTTACCAGGGCAGACCAAAAGTCCCTTTTTGTGTAAGGGACATCATCACCTTTGTAAACCTTGAGCTCTTTGAGCAGGGACTGTCTTTCTTCTATGTTTGTGCAGCGCTGTGTATGCCTTGTAGCGCTATAGAAATGCTAAATAGTAGTAGTAGTAGTAGTAAACCTATGTGGTACTGTGGCAAATCTGAACGGTAGAGCACAGAACTGGAAATGGTGTCTCAAGATTGCGAACCTCAGGTAACATTGATGAGACTTTCTTATGGGGATGTGTAGATAAGCTTCCATTAAATCTAAAGAAGTAGAAACTCTCCTTGCTGCACTGCCACAATCACCAAAGTTTCCATTTGAAAATTTGGAACCCTGAGAAATTAGTTGACTGCTTGGAGATCAAGAATTGGATGGAAAGTGCTTCTTTCTTTGAAATTACAAAATAAATTGAATAATGTCCTGTTCTCTCTTCTGGAGCTGGAACTGGAACCACTGCTTCTAACTGAAGTAACCTGAATAAGATCTGTTGGACTGCTACCACTTTTAGGCGAGAACAACAAGGCTATTCCAGAAATGCCTTAGGAAGAGGGTGAGCAAACTCCAGAGTGTAACTATTCCAAATAATTTCCCACCTTTGGTAAAATGACTTAGTTGACTTCCCACTAAAGACAGAAGAAAGCAAGCCTACACACCTTCACTGTGAACTGTTTGTAGTACCCGACATTCCTGTGAAGAAATCTTGGCCTCCTCTATGGCTACCTTGAAAGGACTGACCTCTTAAAGGACATGTACTGTGCAGAGTAGCATTCACACTTCTTGTTCTATATCCCCTGGATTCCCTAAAGCATCTTCTAGATGAAAAACCTCTAAAAGAAGGTTTGGGGTGATTTTCTGAAACCTTAGGAACCTTGGACTCAAAGACTTTTTAAACAATTTTTCTAAATCCTCACTGAAAAGCAAACCTCCTTTAAAAGGTAATCTATTGAGATGCATTTGAGAATAATATCTGCAGACCAATTTCTGAATCAGAGACAACGCTAATCAGCTACAAGGAGAGCTTTTTTTTTCTTCGTTTTTTGCCAAAGCTACAATTAAATCATATAAAGCATCCACCAAATAGGTCACATCCAAATCTAAAAAGGTGGAACCTTGATCACCCCCCAACTGCATAGCTTTTTCCGCCAATTGTTCTGACCACCTAAAATATGTCCGGGTTACGTGGCCTCCACAGACAGCCACCTGCAAGGCTAACATAGAGATTTCAAATGCTTGCTGCAAAAGAGACTCAATCCTGCAGTCCTGGGGATCTTTCAACACAGTACCCTGCTCAACAGGATAGTAGTTTTTTTTGTTACAGCCGAAACCACTGTATCTACCTTAGACAGCTATAGTATTTCAAACTGCTAAGATATTATCAGATAAAACCTAGCCATAGACTGCCTAATATAAAAACTTGCAGCTGGAACCTCCCATTCCATAGAAATTATATCATTTATCACCTGAAGGATAGGGAACACCTTGGAAGGCTTTCTGATACCAACCTGGGAAACCAACCTAGGAATCAGAACCAAAGTTGGGCTTATCTACCAAAATCTTAAGAGTGGACAAAACCTGGGAAATTAAAGTAGCCAAGCCCCCCTTACCAAAAATATAGATCACAGAAGGATCCTCTGTCAGTGGAACTTCATCCCCCTCAGAAAGCCCAAACTATTACTCTACCAAATTTAAATTTAGCTCCTCCTCCACTCCAGAGACTACAGAAAACCTATCATCTTGATCTTCTACCCTTTCCAACCTGGGCTGCTTAACTGCTACATTAGGAGAACAAGCAGGATCTCTGCCCATACAAAAGGTCTGTGCAACAAAAGGATAAATTCAAGCAAGAAATTCTGAGCAAACCTAAGTTCTGTGAGCTACCCACCTAGAAAAGGGTCTGTCGCTGCCAGAGGGGAGGGAGACAAGTGAAGAGGCTCATTTCTGGCAGCAACTGCCACAGATGCTGCAACATGGCAGTGATTCCCACCAAAACTGGGTCTGCAACTGCTTTCTCACATTAACTGTCAGCTGTGCTCGGCTGGAGGAACCAGAGCAATGTTCATCCAATGGTCCTTTGGCACTGAAAGAAAAGGAAACCAAAGGTTTCTCCACACACTGTAGGCATTTTCCTCCCACTGCTGTAGCTGATGTTTGTGCTCCACAAAAAAACAGCACTTGTTTTTATTCTGCAACATTGCCATAGTGAACACACACCAGATACCTTGCACAGAAGCTTGTCTGACAAGAAAACCAATGGAGTAAAACACAACAACAACAAAAAAACCCAAGCCTTTCCAGAACGGCCTTTTTTTTTCTTCAGGTAAACCACAATGGATACATAAAGATCAAAGAAGCATTAACACAGGCAACTGCTGGTCAAACTGTCTGTTCAGCAGAAATTAAGTCTGGGCACTCAAGGGAAAGATCCAAGGTACAAGAAAACCCTAACTCCTTAAGAAAAGGATTTTTTTTTTTGGGGGGGGGGGTGAAGGGACCCCCCATGTGTTACACCCCTAAACTCCTAACAGAAATTGCCCAGGAAACCTACCACCTGCTGGAGACTGAGAAATACTGACTGGCCAGGGCATTGCACAGGGTTCTTAAGTGATGACATTACAGCTCAGTCTCCAACTGCTGGAAGGACAGCACAAACCCAAGCATCGGGACTGATTTGATAGGATAATAAGGATTATTTGCCTCTCCTAATACCTGTGGGGCTAAAACCCCTACATAGCACTATGCAGCTTTGCCAACCCGATATGAAAAATACAGATTCTGGCTAACTTAAATTTCATGTAAAGGCTAATTGTTCTAATAGGCCTCAGACTTGCATGCAGACAGGAAGGACACTGTCAGATATTGTCAAGGTTGCAGGTGGCCAAGACGAACAACAACTGCACATTGTTTGTTGGAACAAGCAGTTCACGGTCAGAATGTCTCTGCAGCATGATGTATGTGGTACAGTGTTTTGGTTCCCCAAATCACAACATTGGGAATCAACAAACATGTCATTCCAAGCTTTGAGTTCATTCCATCCAAGAAATGGTATAAGAAGTCTCTGCACAGATATAAAGTTATCTGGACAGTATCTGGAGCAGTTTCTAACTGCTAATAGGGGAACAGATGACAGCTAGGTCCGAGCTTACTGTAACATGAAGATAGGCCATGTTTAATGAGCTCAGGATATCTGCCTGCCTGCTCCAGCTTCCATTTCCTGTCATCACCATTCAGAGAAAGAGAGAGATAGCACTCAACAGCCCTGCCTGCTCATCCTATCTCCATCCAGAGAGAGATGGCACTTGACAGCTCCCTGATGGCCGTCTCTTCTGGTGTGTGGGAGAGAGAGAGGTCCCTTTATCATTCAGATTGTAAACTGTCTATATCATAGTGCTGGGAAGCATAGCCCCCCCCCCCCCCCCCCCCCCCCCCCCCCCCCCCCGTATAAGAGGCTTGGATCAGCTGTTTCTATAGAAATGCTAAATAGTAGTAGTAGTAGTTCTCTGGGGAGTCCAATCTTAAATAGCAGCAGCTGCAGTGAAAGCCATCTCTAGCTGTTTGTAACCAGAGCAGGGGGGAGGGGGGTTAGCTGGGCTTGTCCTGGGTTGCCATGGAGATATTTAACTAGGCTGAATTCCTGCACATGAGCACTTCATACCAAAGAGACGTGCCTGAAATTTTAAAAGTGCTAAAAATAAGTTTTAAAAGTATTTGAAAGATCATTTTATTTTCATTATAGTGTTTGGAATATGTCCACTTTGAGAATCAGGTGCTCAACATTAAAAGTTTATATTTATTTACTTATATATTTATTTTAGTTACATTTGTACCAGGGGCGTATCTGGAATCCGGCGGTAGGAGGGGCCAGAGCCAGAGAGGGGGGCACAGCCGAACTGGATTCAACGAATCAGCACTGCAGCGTTACTTCCTTGAAGCACATGGCCACGGAGGAAGACGAAATATGGAGATTGCGGGTTGGACCTCGGCTGGCGGGGGTTGGGGCCCCCCGCCAGCAAAAGTAAGCAGCGGGGGAGGGTTGACGGCGGGGAGGGGGGCCAGGGCGAAATCTGCGGGGGCCCAGGCCCCTGTGGCCCCACGCAGATACGCCCCTGATTTGTACCCCGCGCTTTCCCACTCCTGGCAGGCTCAATGCGGCTTACATATACAGGTACTTATTTGTACCTGGGGCAATGGAGGGTTAAGTGACTTGCCCAGAGTCGCAAGGAGCTGCCTGTGCCTGAAGTGGGAATTGAACTCAGTTCCTCAGTTCCCCAGGACCAGAGTCCACCACCCTAACCACTAGGCCACTCCTCCAAATGTATAGCATTTTATCCCACATTAAACATGAATTAGGATGTTTTGTGGCTCTACATGAGAATTGTGATATTATGATCCCTTGTTTCATATTGTTGACGGTCTGCATTTTCCGTATGGGTGGTATATTGGTGTATTAGTTCTGCCCAGTGTAATATTTATGGTACAATAAGGTTCTGAGTGTGTTTTTGCACAAAGTTGTGCATAGTGTTTTGCAGTTGAGCGATTGTGCTTAGAATATGTTTTCAGCAACCACTTTATTCTTTGACATATGATACATATCTAATATCTAAATTTAATAAAAGGTATTAATTGTGACTTTTATTTTTATTTATTTTTCTGTGGGTTATCAGACAATTATGGATTTAAGCTCCACCCCTGGCCCCACCCATAACCCCGCCCCCTTTAGCCTCCCCAAACAGTTGGGCCACCGACCGCCTATGCTGGGAAGATAGTAGTCCTTACTTTAGGACTTAGGTATATAGTGTGCATTCTCTTTACCTTGTTCTAATAGGTACATAATTACCCATTGCTCCAACCATCAGTCTAAGTATTCTAGCATTTATAGGTTGTCTCTGACTTATATTATTTTTCATGCTGACAACAATAAATTGCCTTCTACTTTTATCTGAGCCTTGTGTCAGTCTTTATTAGTATACTAGCCGTTACGCCCATTAAAACGGGCGAGATTTCCAGCTACCCTCCTCGCCGCCGCCACTCCCTCACCCCTCCGTGCCGGGCCCCCTGCACTGACCTGACATTGCCTCTCACCTCCGTGTGAAAGCGCTGCAAGCAGCAGCAGATCACTCTGCTGCTGCCTGCAGCACTTCCACACGGAGGTGAGAGGCGCTATCAGGTCAGTGCAGGGGGCCCGATAAGGAGGGGGGTGGGAGCGGCGGCGGGGATGGGGGGGAGGGTGGTGTGCGCGATGTTCGTTTCCAGGCTCCAGCGGCAGCGGCAGCATCCAACAGTCCGACTCTGTTTCCCTCTCTGTTCCGCCCTCTGACATCATCACGTCTTGACACGAGGGTGGGGCAGAGAGGGAAGTCTCTACTGCACATTTGCAGGTGAGTCGGTCACTTGCCATTTATATGTTTGATCTTTAGGCTGTAGGATTTGGGTCTATAGGTAGAGGGAAGTCTTGTTACACCTATCTAAATACCAGAGTTGTACCTTTTTATATTTTTCCTTTCATCTATACTTAAGTGTCACGTCCGTGGCCGTGACCACCTTCAGACTTACCCTGTTTCTGGGAGTCAGTGTCTGTGCTGGCTTCTGCTTGTCTCTGTGTCTGTGTCTGTCCTAGGTTCTCTCTGGCTCTGTGTGCTGATTGCCCTCAGGGTTGCCAGGTAGAAATTTTTTTTCCAGCCCAATCCGGGCTAGAAACCAGCCCAAAACCCGCCCAAACACAAACCCCGCCCCTGACACCCCCACCCCCGCGTCACCGGCCCCGCCTCCCACGTCATCGGGCCCGCCTCCCCGTCATCAGCCCCGCCTCCCACGTCATCGGGCCCGCCTCCCCGTCATCAGCCCCGCCTCCCCGTCATCGGCCCCGCCCCCCACGTCATCGGCCCCGCCCAAAACGTCACTAACCCCGCCCAAAAACGTCACTAACCCCGCCCCCCGCGGCCGAAAAAAATCAAAAAGCCGCCCAAAAAGCCGCCCGGAAGCCTAAAAAACCGCCCAAAAAACCGCAACCCGCCGCGGGCAAAAATTTCCCGCGGCGGGTCGCGGAAAACCGCCCAATTGGGCGGTAAAACCGCCCACCTGGCAACACTGATTGCCCTACTGAACCTCACCTGTGTGGGCTATGCCTCTTCCAAGATGGCTGCCGCCTCTTCGTCTCTGCCAGTGTCCAAGATGGCTCCCGCTGTTACTTTCTATGGGATGCCTGCTCTGAGTGTCAAGCCTCTGTTTGGTTGCAAGGTGATGGCTGCAGCTGTAGCTCTGGTGTTGAGGGCTTTATTAATCACTTGGAGACTACAGTCCTGGCCTTTGCATCTCATCACATCTCATCTGATCTCATCTAAAGGTCCTGCTGTATAGAGTGCTCTGTACACAGTTTCAGTGTTTGCTCTGAGTGAGTTTCTATGTTTGTGTATACTAGCTAGCTTAGGCACCGTGTGGCTTGTAAGCCTGTGCATAGCTCTGCTAGCTCTCTGTGTTTGTTTCCAGTGTATGACTAGTTAGCTTAGGCACCGTCTGGCTTGTTGCCTGTGCATAGCTCTGCTAGCTCTCTGTGTTTGTTTCCAGTGTATGACTAGTTAGCTTAGGCACCGTCTGGCTTGTTGCCTGTGCATAGCTCTACTAGTTCTCTGTGTTTGTTTCCAGGGTATGACTAGTTAGCTTAGGCACCGTCTGGCTTGTTGCCTGTGCATAGCTCTACTAGTTCTCTGTGTTTGTTTCCAGGGTATGACTAGTTAGCTTAGGCACCGTCTGGCTTGTTGCCTGTGCATAGCTCTACTAGTTCTCTGTGTTTGTTTCCAGGGTATGACTAGTTAGCTTAGGCACCGTCTGGCTTGTTGCCTGTGCATAGCTCTACTAGTTCTCTGTGTTTGTTTCCAGTGCATGACTAGCAGCTTAGGCACCGTCTGGCTTGTAGCCTGTGCATAGCTCTGCTAGTTCTCTGTGTTTGTTTCCAAGTGATAGACTAGCCAGCTTAGGCACCGTGTGGCTTGTAGCCTGTGCATAGCTCTGCTAGTTCTCTGTGTTTGTTTCCAAGTGATAGACTAGCCAGCTTAGGCACCGTGTGGCTTGTAGCCTGTGCATAGCTCTGCTAGTTCTCTGTGTTTGTTTCCAGTGATAGACTAGCCAGCTTAGGCACCGTCTGGCTTGTAGCCTGTGCATAGCTCTGCTAGTTCTCTGTGTTTGTTTCCAGTGATAGACTAGCCAGCTTAGGCACCGTCTGGCTTGTAGCCTGTGCATAGCTCTGCTAGTTCTCTGTGTTTGTTTCCAAGTGATAGACTAGCCAGCTTAGGCACCGTCTGGCTTGTAGCCTGTGCATAGCTCTGCTAGTTCTCTGTGTTTGTTTCCAGTGATAGACTAGCCAGCTTAGGCACCGTCTGGCTTGTAGCCTGTGCATAGCTCTGCTAGTTTTCTGTGTTTGTTTCCAGTGATAGACTAGCCAGCTTAGGCACCGTGTGGCTTGTAGCCTGTGCATAGCTCTGCTAGTTCACTGTGGTTGTTCCTAGTGTTAGACTAGCCGCCCTTGCTAGTCCCTATCCCAAGACTGAGTTTGTTCCTAGTGTTAGACTGGCCGCCCTTGCTAGTCACTATCCCAAGACTGAGTTTGTTCCTAGGGTTAGACTAGCCACCCTTGCTAGTCCCTATCCCAAGACTGTGTTTGTTCCTAGTGTTAGACTGGCCGCCCTTGCTAGTCCCTATCCCAAGACTGTGTTTGTTCCTAGTGTTAGACTGGCCGCCCTTGCTAGTCACTATCCCTAGACTGTGTTTGTTCCTAGTGTTAGACTAGCCGCCCTTGCTAGCCTCTCTCCCAAGACTGTGTTTGTTCCTAGTGTTCAGCTAGCCGTCCTGCTAGCCCTTCTACAGTGTTGTGTCTCCTGCTAGCCGTCCTGCTAGCTACCTCCGGAGACAGTGTTGTGTCTCCTGCTAGCCGTCCTGCTAGCCACCTCCAGAGACAGTGTTGAATCCTGCCGACTGCCAGAACCCGGACAGACCCTGCTTGTCTGCCTTGCCTTCGCCTAGGTGCCAGGGGGCACCCCTGGACCTTCATTCCTGCTGTTCCTGTAAGTCCTACCGGCTGCCAGAACCTGAGGGCTCAACCCGAGGGGGAGGCAGTCAAGTGTAGGTGAAGTCTAGGTCCAGGGTGTTCCAGTTCCGCGGGTTCCGTTCCAGTGTGTTCCAGTCCAGCGGGTTCCACTCCTGTATGTTTCAGTCCAGTGGGGCCACCCCAGTGTGTCCAGTTCAGTGGGCCCCACTCCAGTGCGCACCCGTCCGGTGCGTTCCAGTTCCGAGTGTTCCGGTGTAGAACTCCAGTCCGGAGTTCCGGTCCAGTCTTATCTCCTCTCTACCTGGAAGGTGATTTTGCCTAAAGGACTCACAAACCCCGCGCTCCCGGGGAAGAAGCCTGAAGGTATGCCAAGGTCCTCGAGAGCGCGTCAAGCGCGAGAGACGCGACATTAAGAGTGTATGTCCCCTAATTGCCTGCCCTCCACCTGAGGTATGGTAATTGTAATAGCCCCAAAATTGGAGGTTCCACTAAGATATTGATAAGCTAATAGCTTTTACTTTGTGTGTACATACTAATCTGTGACAGATAGAAGGTATTTAATAGCTTTGACAGCTTCAGGGCTATCTCACATGTCTGTTTTGTCTCTGTGCATTAGCCTCCTACCCAGTGTTACGAGTGCATTCCCTCTGCTTTGCAGTAGGACACCAGTGATTTACCTTCTGTCTTAAATCTACTCTTACATTTCATGGATAAGACTAGCATTTATATTTCACGGCTCTAAAGGCACATAGGTTAATCACTTGTGCTTTCTTTATTACCAACTACTAAAGTAAAGTTCTTTGAGTAAACATCTTTCTTTCTTTATTTAAAAACTTTTATTCCGCTCAATCCAAAGCTCTCAGCAGATTACATAATCACATGCATAATATAAAAATAAACTAAAACATACAAAAACATTACAAAATATCTTAGAAATCAAAATTCTTTGGCAGCAGTGTTTCCTAGGCTTATCATGTGGGTTCCCTGCTAGTCTGAAGGGACTCTATCTACGTATGTCAGAAGAGATATTGAATGCTGATTTTTTTTTTTACACAAATAACTAGCAGCCTAGCTGTGGCAAATTTTAGAAAAAATCAGATTGTGACCTAACTAGGCAGGAATTAGAAATTACAAATGCCTTGTTAGAAGAAGCACAAAGTGCCTGGCAGGACATGCAGAACACTTGCCAATTGTTGAGTTTAGAAAAGGATAAGATTGCACAGTACTTCTATAATACGTTAGAACATTTACAATACATTTCCTCAAAGGCTGAGTCTACATTTGACACTTTAATACTAACTAATTACTGGGTAGAATCTCAATTGGCCTTAGAATTCTTAACAGATTTGTTTGTTCAGTATCAAAACCTGAAAGCTAACTTTTTTCAGAGCTCCATATTCATTGAAAAAATTGCAGGCGAGAATTCAGACTTTATTTTGCAGAGGTCAAAAGTTACATCAGTCTGTCTCTCAGAAGATGGCCCAACTCAGTGTGATTGAATTTTAAATAGAATCTTTAATTCAACTGCATGTTAGCTGTCCATTTAAATTTTGCGAACAGTAATTGTTCCTTTCACTTACAAAAGAATCAATTCACCACTAATTTGTTTTTCTCTTTGCTACATAAACATAGCATAGAAAGTCAATTCATCTTTTAAAAGCACAAGTGAGAATGTTCACCAATATAAGTCACCGCCAGAAGAACCAGCCAAATCATCAGCGGAAAAATATGAGTGATTCAAGTGCCTTTCCATACACTTCATTCAGATTCAGAAAACATCTCCTAACCTGAGTCATCATTAGTTAGAGCCAATTCTCTGAGGTAAGCATTTTTAGTCCTTCCCTTTCTCATAGGAGATAGCCCTACTCCTTGAGTGTTGGGAAAATGTTTATTAAGGGGTTATAAATATACTAGTGTCTCCCTTGTCTATATGGGCCCCTTCTCTAGTCCTATAGTATACTTAGAATAAGGTTTCCCCCATATCTGACTAGAATCTCTAAAAAGCTTTCAGCTAAATTACTGAGGCATTGTTTTCTCCTTGATTTTGTTAACAAACAGTGATATGGAGGATATCAGACGGACAATTTTTGTCTGAATCATCATGCTTGCATTAACTCTGATTGTCCTCTAGAGGGCAATATCGCTTCATGTTAAGAAGGCATTATGTACCCTTGTGCACCAACTTAATATTACAGTTCCTATTTTAGATCAATGCCAAACATTTATGTAGGTATTGGTCTTAGACATGGAAGGAATCCATTACCTCATTGTTATACCTTTTCTGAGTTGATTGACTAACATCATTATTTTCCTTAAGCTGTGTGATTAATACATCTTAATAAATCTAAAGCATTTCTAAGCTATAACGACTTCACCCTCAAAGATTCCCTTTTCTGTTTTCATCTCCGCTGAATCAGAGAAGAATAAGTAATGCCCTAATTGAAATTCTTTCCTTAAAAAAAAAAAAGCTTGTCTAAGGAATTTACAGTTGTGAAGTACTAGGGTCAATAAGGCATCTGTGTCTGTTTAAACAAGTTACCAAATGTGCCATGTTAAAATAATAAGACCTGACACGAGTAAACGTTTGTGACGTTTCAGCTCTCATATGTTAGATCCTTATTGCTTATGGCTGTACTTCCAGAACCCCCCCCTGTTTACAAAGCTGCGCTTGCGGCTGGTGGTGCAGTAATGCTGACACAGCCCATTCACTTTGAATGCTGTGCGGCTTTGTCAACAGGGGCCTAAATGTTTAAACGTTTCCATGGCTCTTGACTTAATCAGATAAATAAATACAAGACCAAAAATGTAAAACATTTAATAGTCTTGTGATTAACCAAAGTACCACTTTTAAATCTTTAATAACATACAAGAAACCACTTTGTATACAAAGGTTAAACAACAAAAATCATAAGCTAAGTTTTATCTGAGGCAAAGATAATTACCACTGTCAAAGGTTAAATTAAAATAACTCATTCTGACAAGCTCTATTTTCACAGGAATTAAGAATTCTTCTACATCCAGCTATGTGAAAAATATGTCATCACTAACCTATACTTTTTCAGCAGGGGTTTTGGTCTTCCCCTCTTGAAAGGAGATTTACTTCTAGACATGCCGATTCATTGCCTGAAACTGTTACCAGCTAAGGGAATGGGTGAGTTCCAGGGTCGGACTGACCATTCGGGCAACCGGGCAATGCCTGGGGACCCAGAGGCTCTACTTGGTTGCCCACCACCACTGCCACACACTACAGTCCCCCAGAGCACTGGTGGTCAAGTGGCTACTGCCGCTATTCTCCCTGGTGCCGCTGTGATTTAAAAATGGCTGCCGAGACTCCCTGTGGCAGTCTTGTGAGACTGTCGAGACCCGCAAGACTACTGCGAGAAGTCTCGGCAGTCATTTTGAAAAGAAGGCACTGGGCAGAGTAGCGGCAGCAGGCAGGCAGGCAGGAAAGAGTGAGGTTCTTTCCTGCCCCCGAAGAAGCCACTAGACCTCCAGGGCCCTTCATGGTAGGGGGCGGTAGTGTGTGTGGGAGGGCAGTGGTAGTGTGTATGGGGGTAGCAGTAGTGTATGTGTGGGGCGGTGGTACTGTGGGAGGGTGGCATTAGCATGGGCAATCATTCCTCCTTTTGTTACACTCATCTTCTAAATGCATATTAATGTCTCCCATAATTGAGCTATAAGAACTAGCTATAGAGTTTTTAAAAATAAATTCACTAAACAAGGATATGCCTTAGACCACTTGGCAGGAGGAGAATAACAAAGTATAAAAGTTAAAGTACCTGTTAAAGTATAGTCCTTAAGTTGACATGCAAAAATGTCTATATCTGGAGTGCTGAGGGAATCATAAGTACATAAGTAATGCCACACTGGGAAAAGACCAAGGGTCTATCGAGCCCAGCATCCTGTCCACGACAGCTGCCAATCCAGGCTAAGGGCACCTGGCAAGCTTCCCAAACATACAAACATTCTATACATGTTATTCCTGGAATTGTGGATTTTTCCCAAGTCCATTTAGTAATGGTTTATGGATTTGTCCTTTAGGAAAACGTCTAACCTCCTTTTAAACTCTGCCAAGCTAACTGCCTTCACCACGTTCTCCGGCAACGAATTCCAGAGTTGAATTATGCGTTGGGTGAAGAAAAATTTCTCCGATTTGTTTTAAATTTACTACCATGTAGTTTCATCGCATGCCCCCTAGTCCTAGTATTTTTGGAAAGCGTGAACAGACGCTTCACATCCACCTATTCCACTCCACTCATTATTTTATATACCTCTATCATGTCTCCCCTCAGCCATCTCTTCTCCAAGCTGAAAAGCCCTAGCCTCTTTAGTCTTTCTTCATAGGGAAGTCGTCCCATCCCCGCTATTATTTTAGTCGCCCTTCGCTGCACCTTTTCCAATTCCACTATATCTTTCTTGAGATGCGGCGACCAGAATTGAACACAATACTCAAGGTGCGGTTCAACGCATAATTAAACTCTGGAATTCGTTGCCGGAGAATGTGGTGGTGAAGGCGGTTAGCTTGACAGAGTTTAAAAAGGGATTAGACGGTTTCCTAAAGGACAAGTCCATAAACCACTACTAAATGGACTTGGGAAAAATCCACAATTCCAGGAATAACATGTATAGAATGTTTGTATTTTTGGGAAGTTGCCAGGTGCCCTTGGCCTGGATTGGCCACTGTCGTGGACAGGATGCTGGGCTCGATCGACCCTTGGTCTTTTCCCAGTGTGGCATTACTTATGTACTTATGTAACAGAGCATGCTTTCACACCCTGTTGGAAAAACGTGATGGTAAGTGCAGGAATTGCTGGTCTTCAGAGCCCATTTCGTGAAGGAAACAGTACTACAGTATGACAGAGCTAGGCACATGGTAATAAGTCATCTGAACTACTGTAACGCACTATACGCTGGCTGCAAAGAACAGACTATCAAAAAACTCCAAACAGCCCAGAATACCGCCGCCAGACTCATATTTTGAAAAACTAAATATGAAAGTGCAAAACCCCTAAGAGAGAAACTTCACTGGCATCCACTCAAGGAACACATTGCGTTCAAGATTTGAACGATTGTACACAAAATTATTCACGCAGACGTCCCAATCTACATTCTAAACCTTGTGGACTTGCCTCCCAGAAATGCCACAAGATCATCCTGCAAATTTCTCAATCTGCACTTCCCCAGCTGTAAAGGACTAAAATACAAGCTGATACACGCCACCACCTTCTCCTACATGAGCATGCAGTTGTGGAATGCATTACCCACAGCCCTAAAAGCTATTGACGAAATAACTAACTTCCGCAAATCATTGAAGACACATCT
This sequence comes from Microcaecilia unicolor, assembly GCF_901765095.1. Lineage (NCBI taxonomy): Eukaryota > Metazoa > Chordata > Amphibia > Gymnophiona > Siphonopidae > Microcaecilia > Microcaecilia unicolor. The sequence goes on from NC_044034.1 coordinate 251,857,136, forward strand.
CTTCAACAAGGCCTACAAAGAGAACCCATAACCTGTTTATTTTCTCAGAATCTGCCTTTGCTAATCAGGCAGTGGATGCCTTTGAACGCACTTATCATTTCTATAGTGCTTCTAGACGTACACAGCGCTGTACACTTGAACATGAAGAGCCAGTCCTTGCTCAACAGAGCTTACAATCTAATTAGGACAAACAGGACAAACAAGAGATAAGAGAATATTAAAGTGAGGATGATAAAATAAGGATTCTGAACAAGTGAATAAGAGTTAGGAGTTAAAAGCAGCATTAAAAAGGTGGGCTTTTAGCTTAGATTTGAAGACGGTCAGAGATGAAGCTTGGCGTACCGGCTCAGGAAGTCTATTCCAGGCATATGGTGCAGCAAAATAAAAGGAACGGAGTCTGGGGTTATCGGTGGAGGAAAAGAGTGCAGATAAGAGAGATTTACCCAGTGAACGGAGTTCCCGGGGAGGAGTGTAGGGAGAGATGAGAGCGGAGAGGTACTGAGGAGCTGCAGATTGAATGCACTTATAAGTCAATATACACACATATATTCAATCCTACTCCATTTCAGAGAACTCAGTTATGAATTTCATATAGAAAAGGAACAGCATAGCTACTCCCATCATCAAGGAATTCAGCTTCTGAAGTCTAGGGACATGTAGAAAATCCTTTAATTTTCTATTTTGAAGAAATGTCTTTCCTTCCGTGTAAGTTTTGTTTGATAGCATCATAGTCCCTGAATACATACGGTTTTGCTGACGTGATCTACAGGTATATCCAGGCATGGCATAATTTTAAATTCTGACATCAGTTACCTCGTTAACCTTTGCACAAACTGTTTTTTTGGTTTAAAAGAACACGTGGAGAATATCTGAATTTAGTACCCACACAATGTCCAACAGGGATTTTTTTTTCATTTCAAACCACCAAAATAACCAAATAAAATCGTTTTCATGGTACAGAGAAAAACAATACCTAACAAAAGCTTCACTAACATCCAGACCCCACCATTCGGAATAACCCTTGCAATCAGAATCTTCTTTTGCATTTGAAACAAACTATTGGAAAACACTAGAGGTGATGTCCAAGTAAACAGGCTGCTGCTGCAGGAAACAGGGGCCTCTTTCTCGACCTGTTTCTCCCGGTACTTTCACCTCCACAACACCACATCGGTCCACCAAGCACCAAATAAATCAGTAACTGGGCCTGGAGAGCCAGGTGGAAGTGCCTGCCTCTCCCACCCCATCAAGAGCAGCACAACCCGGCAGAGTACGTCCATCACCCATTCTGCCTACCCCTACCACTCAGTCACTACTTACAGGAAAGGTCCGTAGGTGCACCTTGGTGCCCGTGCTTTTGCTGAAGTTCGACATGTTCAGCGGCTTTGCAGGGGGGACAGGGAGGGAGATGAGGCGGCCGTCTACAACTCTGCGCATCCTTTAACTGAAGCCTGGCAGCCAGGGAAGAAGAGGCGACGCGTTGAGAAACCATCCTGAGGGCTGAGAGCGCCGCCTATGACCGTGAGTGCCGGTGCTGCAGGAGCGAAGCGGGCAGAGTTGTGGCGCGCCGTGCGGGGTCCCCTTAGGCGCGAGACCCCATGCGGCCGCCTTGGCCTAAGACCGGCCCTGTCACGGCCCGCAACAGCAGCGATACTGGTCTGGTCTGGCAGAAGCCAGAAGACTTTCCTGTGTGCCACTGTGGCGCCTTTCTGTGCATGGGGAGGGGAGTGGGGGTTCAGACAAGGCAAGGCAGCGAGAGTGAAACTGGATGGTCGGACTTGCAGGAAGGGCAGGATCAGGACCTATATACTTCGGTGCACTTTAAACAAAAAAAAGGTTGGTACTGTGAAGGAGGGCTTCTGGCAGCAGTGCAGGCTGCATGTGGATGAGCAGAGCAGCGAGCCACAGCAGAAAGGCTGTGTACTCCCACTGTTAACCTGCGCCTATCAGGATAAATTGGGTGGGCCTGGGCCCACCCAGGCCCACCCGTAGCTACGCCCCTGGTCCAACCTATGGCCCCCAAGGCAGAACCTGGCCCACCATGTGATTTTTTTCTGGCCCTTGGAAACTTGGCAATTCTTGTGGTGCTTACAGCAGGATTTCTGCTTTCCTGCTGTGACTCAGCTCTCTGTAAGCAAGAGCCATATGGTGCCAGAAGTTTAGGCTTATCTCAGAGTTTCAAGTCTTGTGAGACTTGAAACCATGAGACCAACCTGTCAGACTTGTGAGTTCTTGTATCAAGTAGAGCGCTGCTGAGCCCGGTACTTGGACCAGGTTCTGCTTGGCTGCTGGACAACCCCGGGTTTCACCTGTGCTGACCGCTGTTCCCCAGAAGTTGAGCCCCTAGGTGTGGGCGGCCTGCAGGACTTACGGGATGGAGCTGGAAGCAGGGTGAGGAATGTATCGGCCAGGCAGGCAGCAGGTCAAGAGAGTAATCCAGGTACAAGCGGAAGTCAGTAGGCAGGCGGCAGGCGAAGAGTGATCCAGATACAGGCGAAAGTCAGTAGGCAGGCAAGAGAGTAATCCAGGTACAGGCAAGTCAGTAGGCAGGCAGCAGGCAAGAGAGTAATCCAGGTACAGGCAAGTCAGTAGGCAGGCGGCTTGCAAGAGATTAATCCAGGTACAGGCAAGTCAGTAGGCAGGCGGCAGGCAAGAGAGTAATCCAGGTACAGGCAAGTCAGCAGCGAGGGACCAGAAAATAAGAAGTAGACTACAGAGTTAGTAACACTTACCAAAGTAGAAGCTGAAGCAATGAAGCAGGGGAAGAGCTTCCCAGAAATAGTGCTGGCGTCTGATGTCAGCAGGAACCAGCTGGGGAGGACAGCTGTCATTGGCCAATGGTAGTGAGGGAAAGGGAGCAGGAGACCGCCTGCGGAGGCCAATCCCCGTGGAGCAAGGAGGCGGGGCCATGGCCCACAGCAGACCGCAAGATGGAGTGCCAGAGGAGAGATATTGGCGTGTGTGCGAGCACCGCGCCGCCAAGAGAAGCGTCGGACCCGCTACGGAGGTGAGGAGCGTGACACAGCCTGAACTTCCAGCACCGAATGGCTCAAGTTTGCAGAGAGCGAATTCATGGAGAGGAAGCAGGTATCACACTATTTGTTTCTGCGGCTGAAGCCAGTTGAGGGAAAAGAAATTGAGTGAAGGCTGGGGGAGGGGGTGGTTACATGAATGAGAGAGACTGGGTAAAGGCTGGGGAGGGGGTGATGCACTGTTTTATTTTGCCATTATTTGATGAATCATGCGGCAAAATATGATGGTTCATGTTTTGGCTCTCTGAATGTTACAAAATATAAAATGTGGACCCCAACAGAAAAAGGTTGGACAAGTGAGCAAGTGATGGAAACAAGATGCTGGGCTTGATGGACCTTTGGTCTGTCCCAGTATGGCAATACTTACGTACTTACTTAGCATGCTGTACATGATAGGATGAATTCTCTTTTCAAAAGGAAGACTCTAGCATCACTTTTGATGAACTATATTTGCAAATCCCCATTTCTTATGAATTCCGTAAGGTAACAAAGTGATGGCCAGAATGCAATGTGAAATGTAATACCAAAAGCGATTCAGGTACTAGCCAATATGTGATTTATATAAAAGTGACTAAAAAATTGGGGAGCATAATACTTCAAAAATGTGGGTCAAAAATAAACCTTTATTAAATAAGAGTTATGCCACTTTAAGGGTCTGAGAGCTGTGAGAGGTATCTTTAAGGTAACCTAAACAAGATGTACCAGAATAGGAGTTCAATCAAAGGATTTGAGAAAATGAACTATCTCAAAATTCCCTGAAATGCATTATATAGACATTGCAGAGGAATGGAAAAAAAGGATGAAGCTATCTGAGAAAGTGTCTTTCTGTCAATCCACTAGATGAAACAGTGTTAAAAGGTTTTAAACAATTGATGATTAGAAGCTAGCATTTTTTAAAAATGTGCGCTCATCAACATCATTGGCTAGTTTTGAAAGTACTGTCCAGTTTCGTTTGATTATGCATATATTCTTACCTTATGAGTTCAACTGTTTCTGCATACATTGTGTAAGGAGATTTAGACTCCACAGGACCATGTTCCATTGCACTTCCACACTCGATGAATAATAATGCTGCTTCAGTGTAATGCAATGCTTTGTCAAATTTCTCCAGCTTGGCAGAAAAAAAGGTGTGGAATTAATATGAAAGTACTATAGAATGCAGAATTCATATATATGACTAGGGATGATAGGAGTAAAGACAATATTTTACATTGCAAATCATTTTTTCATGCTATTATTTCAAATAATTATACCAGGATTTCTGTTTCCTGTTTACATATGAAGACATTTGAGGATAATTTTAATTTGTAAAACACCCTGATTGTTATGTGTAGTAGCGCGGTTTAACAAGAAATGAATAAACATAAGCTTAGTTTTAGAAAGAATTTTTTCAGGTACAGGCCTTTTCATGCACATTAAAGAGCTTTCATAAAATTAGCTAAGTGGTTAGGAGTGTAAAAGTACATGCAGTGGGTGCCAAGAAGACACATACTTTTATGTAGCTTGCATGTAAGCTAGAGATGTGCATTCAATTGAAACAACATGGGAAATGTCCCCAACTTATCTATTCTATAAAGGCTATGCTCCTAAATGTATGCTCCTAAAATCTAAATTATGAGCATACGCTATGCTCCAAAATAGTTTATGCTTGTAATGTATGAGCATAAATTTAGGAGCGTAAATTATGCTCATAAATTAGGAGCATAAATTTTAGGCATGTAAATTTAGGACCATAAACTTCAAAACTGCATGTGCAAATCTGGGCACATGCCCAAATTGTGCACGCAATTTAATTGCTTAATGAGCCAATCAGCGCTGATAATTGGGCACTAACAATTACTGGCAGTAATTGGCAATAATTGGAATTTATGTACACATGTTTATAGTTGCTATTCTCTAAAGATGCAAGCGTAACTTTTTCTGCATAGATCTGAAAAGGGGTGTGGCCATGGAAGGGGCCTTGGCAGCTCAAGGGTGTTTCTAGGATTTGCACGCAGTGTTACAGAATTTGGGGGTCTGTACCTAATTTAGGCACAGGGATTTATACCAGGTTTCAGTGCCCAAAACTAGGTGTGGATCCTGGCAGTAAGCGCTGTTCTATAAATGGTGCCCAACTTGGAGTGCCATTTATAGAATAGCGCTTAGCATATATTTTTTGTGGTGCCCAAACCCATTTACAGAATTAAGTCCTTTGTGTTGCTTTTTTGCTTCAAATGACAGGAAAAAACCTAAAATTTGTGTCATTAGTAGTCACACTCTTCCAAAAGAGTTCGCACTCTTCTGCAAAACTAGATGCACTATAAAGGAAGAATGTGCACTCTTCTATAAGAGTGCACATTCTTTGTGAATTATGCACACTCTCTGTGAATAGTGGACAGTTTCAGTACAGTGCACGCTCTTTTTAGAAGATTCCGCATTCTTTCCGAAAGAGTGTACATTATTAATGATATTGCTCCTATAATGAAAAAAAAATGAGCAAAACAAAAATTTCATTAATCTTATATGGAAACATGACCCTAATGGTAGTACCGAGAGACCACTGCTAGAGGTAAGCAGTGCCATTTTGGAAGAAGGTGCCAACAAGGGCTGGAGTGAATGAGGATGGGGGGCAGGGGGGTTTAGACAGGAGAGCAGACTACTGCGTATGGATGGTCAGCTATTAGGAGGGGCCATTAGGGTTTAGGGATACTGTTTGGGCTGGCAGGGCTTGATGGGGGGAGCATGAGGGATTTTCTGATTGGGGGGGGGGGTGCTCTAGCCACCTCTTTTACTGCCTGTTACATGGTGACCCAATGCTCCCAAGTGAACAATAAATTTGCTTGAGAGGTGGCTCACAAGTAGCATTATTCCTTTACTATAGGAGTCAGCAGCCCTGCAGTATTGAGATATCACAGACTGGTGATTCTTGTGGTAAATCAAGGTGTGTTAAAAGCACCTTTTACCACACCTTTATACCTTCCCCTCTAAATGTCAACAGCCTTTATACTGCAATAGAGTTACAGGTGAAGTGGAGATCTGAAAATCAGCAGTAACTTTGTACTATCAAGTGGCTGTACTATAGAATTTGTTGCCTTTAGAAATTCATAGTAATTTTATTATTTGCCATTTTGCAAAACTTTAAAAACTTGGCTATGGGTTCAGGAGGGGGCTTGTCAAGATGGCAGCATGCTGCTGACCATGGCTGAGCTCTTTTGACAGTTGCTCTGAATTAACGGTTTTCCTCAATCCTGATGCCTCATACTAAACGTAAAGGGACGGTTAAGGCTGATTCCTCGATGGCCAGAACCTCCTCTCCACAGCAGCAATCAATTGAAAGGTTCACCACGAGAACCCCCGCCCAAAACACCGGGAGGAGTCCTGCTGTTGCTCTAGGAGGAGGAGACCCTGGAGACTTCAGGCTGGATGTCACTCTCTCTCCCCCGGTTCTCAACCCACTGCTTCTCCCAGAAGGTCGCTTGTCTCAATGGAGGTCTCCCGAATTGGAATGCGTTGAGGGTAAGCCTCTGGATTGAGGCATTGAGAAGGCGAGTCCTGATGGAGGTTTGAGGCCTGCTTGTGTCTTAACTGAGCGCATTGCGCCAACAAAGAAGCCAGAGACGGTAACATTGGAGAGCATATGGGAAGCTCTCCAACAATTGGATACTAAAGTGGCCAAATCTACGGCTGAAGTTTCAGCTTTAGTGAGTACTGTTGACATTCTATCTAATTCTTTAGAAGGCATTAAGACAGAATTTAATACTCTACTACTACTACTATAAATCACTTCTATAACGCTACCAGTCGTACGCAGCACTTTACAATTGAACATGAAGAAGACAGTCCCTGCTCAAAAGAGCTTACAATCTAAATCAGGACAAACAGACAGGACCAAAAAGGAGAAGGGAAGGACAGACAGAAGGACACATAAGGATAAGATAAAAGTTACAAGTCAGGAGTTGAAAGCAGCATCAAACAGGTAGGCCTTTAGCCCAGATTTGAAGGCAGCCAGGGATGGAGCTAGACGTAATGGCTCAGGAAGTCTATTCCAGGCATAAGGTGCGGTGAGATAAAAGGAGAGGAGTCTGGAGTTAGCAATGGAGGAGAAAGGTGCAATTAGGAGAGATTTGCCTAGTGAATGGAGTTCTAGGGAAGGAGTGTAGGGAGAGATGAGGGTGGAGAGGTAGTGAGGGGCTGCAGAGTGAATGCACTTATAGGTCAACAAAAGGAGCGTGAATTGTATACGGAAACGGATAGGGAGCCAGTGAAGTGATTTCAGGAGAGGGCTGATATGGGCATAACGACTTTGGCGAAATATTAGTCGTGCAGCACAGTTTTGAACAGATTGAAAAGGAGAGAGATGGCTGAGTGGAAGACCTGAGAGAAGCAAGTTGCAGTAGTCTAAGCGAGAGGCGATGAGAGTTTGGATGAGGGTTCTGATAGCGTGTTCAGAAAGGAAAGGGCGAATTCTGGCGATGTTATAAAGGAAGAAACGACAGGTTTTAGCAATCTGTTGAATATGGGCAGAGAAGGAGAGGGAGGAGTCGAAGATGACCCCAAGGTTGCGAGCAGATGAGACAGGAAGAATGAGCGTGTTGTCGACAGAAATAGAGAATGGGGGAAGGGGAGAGGTTGGTTTAGAAGGGAAGATAAGGAGTTCAGTTTTGGACATATTGAGTTTCAGGTGGCGATGAAACATCCAGGTAGCAATGTCAGAGAGGCAGGCAGATACCTTGGACTGGATTTCTGCCGAGATTACTGGTGTGGAGAGGTAGATCTGGGAGTCATCAGCGTAAAGGTGATACTGAAAGCCGTGTGATGAGATCAAAGCACCAAGGGAGGAAGTATAGATGGAGAAAAGGAGAGGTCCTAGAACAGATCCTTGAGGTACACCCACTGACAGCGGGATAGAGGAAGAGGAGGAACCACCAGAGTATACACTAAAAGTACGCTGTGAGAGATAAGAAGAGAACCAGGAGAGAGCAGAATTCCGAAATCCAAGTGAGGACAGCGTGTCAAGGAGTAGGCTGTGATCAACAGTATCAAAGGCAGCAGAAAGATCGAGAAGGAGGAGGATAGAATAGAGCCCTTTGGATTTAGCCAGGAATAGATAATTGGAGACTTTAGTAAGTTGAATGAAGGGAATGAAAGCCAGATTGGAGTGGATCAAGAATAGGTTGAGAATAAAGAAAGTCGAAGCAGTGACGGTGGACTGCACATTCTAGTAACTTGGATAAGAAAGGAAGGAGGGAGATGGAGCGATAGTTGGAAGGAGAGGTAGGATCCAGAGAAGGTTTTTTGAGGAGTGGGGTGACTACAGCATGCTTAAAGGCATCAGGGACAGTCTCAGTGGAAAGTGACAGATTGAAGATATGACAGATGAAAGGGGTGACACCAGGAGAGATAGTGTTGAGTAGGTGAGTGGGAATAGGGTCAGAGGAGCAGGTGGTTAGTTTTGAGGATTGAAGAAGAAGTAAAGTTTCTTCAGTGATTTCAGAAAAGGAAGAAAAGGAGGTAGGGGTAAGAGGGTTGGGAGAGTGGACTAAGGGAAGAAGGGGTGGAGGAGAGCTGGTTGTGAATTCAAGTTTTATCTTGTGAACCTTATCGTGAAAGTAATCAGCCAAAGTCTGGGGAGAAAGTGAAGGGGGAGTTGGAGGAGAAGGCGCTTTGAGGAGAGAGTTAAGCATGGCAAAGAGACGTTTAGGGTTTGAAGTAGTAGTCCTGCTTGGCAAGTTGGAGAGCAAACTGGAAAGAGGTCAGCAAGAACTTGAAGTGTATGAAGTCAGCATGGGCACGAGATTTAAGCCAGAGGCGTTCAGCAGAGCGGGCACAAGAGCGTAGGTGATGGATTGTAGGGGTCAGCCAAGGTTGAGGTTTGGTACATTTAACAGGACGAGACACGGGAGGAGCGAGAGTGTCCAGAGCAGATGACAGAATAGTATTATAGGAAGAGACAGCCTCATTGACGGACTTGGTTGACATAGCAGTAGAGAAGAGATTTGAGATGTTGGAGGACAGAATTTAATACTCAAGTGATTACAATCAAAGAAGATGTTAAGAAGTTACAAGACTTCTCAGCTATAATGATAAAAGACAAAATGATATTGCATCGAAAAATTGAGCAGATTGAAAATTACAACAGCAGATTAAATCTTCGCTTTTTGAACTTTCCAAAATCCCCGGGTGTTACCTCTTTGGAAGCGTTCAAGAAATATTTGCTTGAAATTTTGAAATTTACCCCGGAAACTATTCCTCCGATAAACCGGATATTCTATATACCAAATAAAAGACTCTCGGAGGAACCCTTGGAAATGATTCATCAAGAAAGTAAGAGAGATTTATTGAATATATCTGAATTATTAGAAGCATCATTGTCTGAAGATTCTGAAAGAGTGACTTTATTGGTCTCATTCGTATTCGAGCAAGAAGCGGTGAAGCGTTTATCCCTTCGAAATCTACAAATTATGTTTTATGGAAAAAAAATTTGGATATTTCCTGATGTTACAAAACAAACACAAGAAAGGAGGAAGGCTTTTTTGTCTCTAAGAATGGAAACTTTGGCAATAGGGGCATCTTTCTATCTTAACTATCCATGTAAATATGTAGTTAAGTATATTGGGTTAAAATATGTATTTTTTCTTCCAGAACAATTATGTGCCTTTATAGATTTAAAAAAGGTGACCACAGGTAATATCCAATAGTTGAGATTAGTAATGGTTAGGGTGGGGATATAGCGTGTTAAGCATTTTTGAAGTTATTTCTTTAAGCTTGTCTCCCGAGTATTTTTATGTACACATCCCCCCATAGGTGGTCTAAAGAGGAATAATAATTCTTTTTTTTCCTTATTGTGAAGTATGTTGGCTTATATAATTTACTTTCTGCTTTTCTTGTTTAAGGATTTGACTTGTAAAAATAGTTGTATAATAACAATAAATAAAGACAAAAAAACTTCGCTATTTGAGAAGTTTCTTGGAGCTAGTTGATTTATTGTCAGGTTATAATACGTACTTTGCTGGATGGTTGTGGTCCAGTATCTTATTTATGTAATCTACATCAAACTGATTAGGTATTTGTGGACTAGAAGCAATGTATAGTATAGTAACTATTGGACAGGAGGAAAATTTAGTTGTGTCTAGACTTAGCTTTAAGATGTGGTTGAACAGCAAGGCACAAACAGCTTGGAGGGAGGTGGCTTGCTTGAGGGATGGTATTCCAGCTGGGAAGTTTTTGAGACTGAGAAGATTGTCATTCGAAGGAGACATTTGATAAACATGCAGCACATTTACATCGCAGACTCACGCATAGAGGTTATCCTGGGAAGATACTTAGAAGAGCATATAAGCAAGCTAGAAATGTTTCACAACAATGGTTAAGACATCCTCAGAATTCTACACGTAAACATCAAGATCAGATTGTATGTGTACTACCGTTCTCTTCAGAGGCTAAGCACATCAAGCAAATTATTCGCAAACACTGGCCAATTTTAAGTTTACATGATGTACCTAGGCACATATGTTTCGCACATACTAGAGCCTGTAATTTGGCTGAAACATTCAATAGGAGACACGAGCAAGATTTTTCCAGTAGTCAGGATGGCCACAATCAGTGTGTCCATTGTGTATATTGCAGATATGCTTTGGTCACGACAGTTGTTAAGAATCCTATTACTGGTAAAAATTATGTGATAAAGTATTCCACGAATTGTGAAACAGCTCGTGTGGTATATGGCATATGTTGCCCTTGTAAAAAATGGTACATTGGCCAAACCAAAAGGAGACTAAAAGACCGCATTGCGGAGCATGTGAGTAATTTGCGGGTGCAGAAACATGAAGCTCTGCTGGTTTCGCATTGGGCGGATCTCAAACATGAAATACGAGATCTGTCCTTTGTAGTGTTATATCAATTACCTAACACCTTTAGTGGGGATGTAGTATCTGCATTAATTCAAAAAGAGCAGCGCTTTATTTTTCAGTGGCGCATAGTAATCCCATCAGGGCTAAACAAGGAGATTGATTGGTGGGCTTTGTCCCACCTCTCGGGGATTTAAATTCATGAAATGCAGTATGGGTGCATTTACTGCGCATGCACCGGCGTTCTGGCCGTCTGAGGGAGAGGAGTGTAAGCTGTTCCTGCCTGAAGGTAGTCGTTATATGATTTATAATTTTTGAGAAGTTTATTAGTAAGTCAGTAATGAACAAATGTATATTAAGATAGTAAGTTCTGCATTCACATAGGGATTGATTTTAGTTACACGGGACATTTTGATTTTTGTTTTTAGAATGGTGTTCCCCTGAAGACGCTACAGCGAAACATGCTTGCATGTAGGGCACCAACAGAGGATGACAACTGGGAACTGGGTTAAAAACTCCATTTTGATTTATTTCACTGCACGTTTTTAAAGTGACTGAGATCGCTTCTAGATAGTTGGACCATCTTGTCAAGCACCAAGATAAGTGGTTTTTCTATGAGTCTGTGAACTACATATAAAAGAAATTATTTCCATCTTATTAGAAATATAATATAACATAGGATAGGCAGGAGGTGGAGTGCAATGATGTACTAAATGAGAAAAACACACTGTAAGACTGCAAGTCAGTCTAGAAATGTTTTTCCAGTCACTGAGCACTATTTGAATGCAAAAGAAAAATAAAAAAAAAGGTTTGTTTGGAGAGTTTGTGCTATTTTAATATTGCACTGCACGTAATATAAAGCATATATACAGCATATTAAGGGTTTATTGGTTTATATCTAGGTAATAAATAGAAACCCTGAAGGGATAGTTATACCCCAGTAGTGAATACTATTAAAGTTTAACTACCTATTAACACAGGGGAATAATGCCTCAAATTAGAGTACGGAACCTTAAATCAAACATAACAAATGTATTCCAATATTATCATGAACCGGATTTTTAATTTACTAATACATGTACATATAATAACAAAACCCACATTAGGTTTCCCGAGCTCCCTTACTTCTGTCTCGCATCCACTCAAACACACTCCCCCATACACCCTAATTAATCATTCAACCCCAAACACCATTAGTTAATAAGTGCATATTGACTAGAATTTATAAAAATTCAATCTACTTCACTAAACAGTGATCAAATTCAGAGATCGTAACAGTTCAAAGTCCAAAACCATAAAGGGAAATTACTCCCGCTAAGTTTCTTTACTAGTGGTGAGGAGAAGATGAATGTATAAAATTTCAAGCCTTCACAGTTATTCAAGTTCCAAAAACCTTTAGATGACTTTGGTTCAAAACAAGATCAGCTTGAACGGATGTAGCTCCAGCATTTATTTGTGCTTGACTGAAGGAGAGGCTCTGTGAGATCCACCAAAACCCACAGGGGGGGGGGGGGGGTGCGCAATCTGCCCTAGGTGGCAGCCAACCAAGGAACACCACTGCAATATAAGCACTTACATGCAGATGTGCCTAAGCGCTATTCTGTAAATACCTGTGTAACTTATATAGCATATATTTGTAAGGGAAGGGGGGTGTACACATGGTGGGAACATGGCCGGGGCTCCCACTTACACATGCAACTTACACAATATTGTAAGCTGCGTGTGTCCCTACCGCACTTAGGTACCCACACTTATGCTAACCATGGCTGGTGTAGCTGTGGGCACCTAATTGTTAGGCATGCTGATACACAAGGCATTGCTAGTATTTTATATCGGAACCTGGGCACCCAGGGTTTATTTTATAGAATAGGATCCTATCACATGGCCCTGGGGTGCCTAAATGGAAGCATCCAGTTGTAGACTTGCTCCCATTATTTCTTTGCTGTATGCCTTACTGTCTAGATCAGAGTTGATCTCACACTTACCTGCTTGCATTGATTTCAAACTATCCTGTTTGGTGTTCAAGATTTTACATGGTCATGCACCATTTCACTGTAGTAATTTGATTTCATATGATACAAACAGGCATATGAATAGATCCACTGATCTTTTCTTGTTGACATTTCCTTCATTTAGAGGTACTCTTTTTGAGAAGAAATTCTTTGAGAATCTTCTTTTTTATTTCAAGCAGTTCAGGTTTGGAATAACTTTCCATTAAATATAAAATCTCAAACATCCTACTTATCTTTCAGAAACTATTGAAAACATGTCTTTTTGAGAAGTATTTTTTGATGTAAGTTTTTGACTGTCACTGATACATTCAACAACCTTCCAGTGGAAATAAAGGAGACAAGAACTTTATCTGAATTAAGAAAGCACTGGATAAGCATAGAGGATCTTTGAGGGAGAGGAAGGGATTGTAGAACTTAGGAGTTGATATGGATGGGCAGATGGGATAGCCCAAATGGCCCTTATCTGCCATTTTCTATGGGCATCCTCCTTCCCCATCAAAATACTCTAACACCTTTCCCATTTACTGGCACTGCACATCTGCTCCCTGTTCTTCCACTACCATCCTGGAAGCAACAGTCTCCTTTTTCTTGCATCTCCCTTGCCAACAAAGATGAACGCCCTCTCCCTAGACTCCTCCAGCCATTCATCTCATCTATGGGTTTAAATGAGGCAGGGCAATCCTCGATTGCTTCTGTCCTACTGCTTACTTTCCAAAATAGTGCCAACACACCTGAGACCAGTGCCATTTTGCTGTATGGATTGAATGGTTGGTGCCATTAAAAAAAAACAGAAGCAGCAAGAAGCGAGTGACAAGGGATTGCTTTTGCCTTATTTAAACCTGAGAATGGCGTAGGAAGGGAATAGAGGGATTTGGGGAGGGGCAAGGAGCTACTTATTTTACCAGTTGGTGATTCGCAAGGAAAGGGGGGATACATGGCTTTCAGGATCATAGCAGTGGCAGAAGTGACATTTTCCATATCACTCTGTTCAGTTGAAAGAAGAGGGCTAGAAAGAAAAGTTACGTGGGCTGGAGATTCCCCACTCTTGATTTATATCTATCCATCCATCCATCTACCTATATATATATATATATATATATATATACATACACCCTATCTCTATCCATCTATATACATACACCCTATCTCTATCTATCTATCTATCTATCTATCTATCTATCTATCTATCTATCTATCTATCTATCTATCACATTCACTTTATTTGATATACTGCCCACACAAACGGGATAAGTGATTTACAATTAAATAAAATCTTGAGGGGGTGGGGTTAGACCGTTAACTACAGACAATTATCATACAAGCAAAAAAAAACCCATAAAACAAATTTTGATTTGAGGGAAGATTATATTTAGGGAAGTATTACAATAGTTACATGAGGCTAGTAGGGAAGGGAAGAAACACGAGGAAGGGAAGAACTAAGTACTTCTAGAAGGGAACAGCCTGCAAGAGTCATTATAAAGAAAGTGAAGCTGTAGAATGTTTGGAAAGGCAAGTGAACAATAATATGCCTTAAGATGGGATTTGAATTTATCATAAGATTTTTCCGATCTAAGGTAAAGTGGAGACTATTCCAGAAAGCTGGGGTAGATACACTAAAACAAGATGCTCTAGTAGTGTCTACAAAAGCTTGATAAAATGAGGGCACATGTTGAAGTTGAAGTGCTGAATGAATCATCCTTTGTAAGGGATAAAACAGCTTGCTAAGAATATGGGAAAAATAGAAGACTGAATTTGGTGGCAAAGAATATTAATCTTGTATGGAATTTTATAAACGGTTGGAAGTCAATGTTCAGAGGACAAAAGAGGTGTAATGAGATCCTATTTATTATAGCCATGCATATGTTTGACTGCAGTATTTTCTGTACTTTGGAGTCTATTGAGCAGATAGGCGGGTAGCTCATTTAGAAATGAATTACACTAATCTAATTTAGCAAGGACCATCGCATGTATTGGGATCCGTATTGATGATGATTCTAGGAGTGAGCATATTGACTGTATCCATCTTAAGGCAAAGAATGATGAAGAAACCACATTTAAAATTTGAGGTTGAAAAGAAAGAGTGTCATTACTAGTGACACCTAGAATTTTAGTGGTTTTATGAACAGGAAGAGGGACCCCTTAGATATTAAAAACTGGCTTATCCTTAGTAGGGGTCCTGTTTGAAAAATCATAGCCACTGATTTTGAAGTGTTAAATTTTAATTTATCTGCCAACCAGTCAGCTACAGCATTTTTGAGAAATGAGAAGTTGAATATCATCAGCATATATAAAAAAAGTAAATTCAAGTGACCGTAAAAGAAGAGTTAAGGGTGCTAAGAAAAAAAGTTTGCTCACTTGCTCTCTCTCTCTCTATATATATACACATCATATTTAGATCCTTTAAGTTTCATCTGACAGGGATTTTAGTGCAAACCATTTTGGCAAACCTTCTCTATACACTTTCAAGAGTACACCATTGAGAACTGGACACAAACTCCAGAGGAAGTTTCACCAACAACTTGTACAGAGGCAATATCAACTCCTTTCTTCTGTTACCTATGTCTCCCCTTATGTTATAGCCACTTACTTATCTGTCACACTCTTTTGCTACTTTTAAAAATATTTATCATTTCTTCTAATACCACTAATATGTTTTTGTACTCTAATCTTTAATCATTTGGCAGTGTATCCTAAATATTGTTTTCCACGGGTAAAGGAAGAAAATATAGTACATGGTGAAATTTATGAAGGCTTGCGTCTTAAGTATCAATCCACAAAGAGAGCTCTGAACTTATGATTTATTTAGGGGTCCTTTTACTAAGGTGCGCTGAAAAATGACCCACAGTAGTGTAGACACATGTTTTGGGCGTGCGCAGAATTATTTTTCAGCACACCTACAAAAAAAATGCCTTTTTAAAATATTTGCTGAAAATGAATGTACGGCAAAATGAAAATTGCCACGCATCTATTTTGGGTCTGAGACCTTACCGCCATCCATTGACCTAGTGGTAAAGTCTCACATGGTAATCGGGCAGTAATGACCTACGCGTGTCAAATGCCACTTGGCGCGCGTCCAATAAACGGGTCAAAAAATAAAAATGATTTTTCAGACGCGCATATAGGACATGCACCAAAAATGAAATTACCGCAAGAGCCACGCAGTAGCCGGGTAGTAACTCCATTTTGGCGCACGTTGGGCATGCATAGACGCATAAGCAGCTTAGTAAAAGGGCCCCTTAAAGTTGTATATACCACCCTTCCTGTGTACATCACAGGGTGGTTTACAATAAAATAACTTCTGTTCGTTGCCACATATTTGTATATATTTAATCTAGAACAAGTAAAAAGAATAGCATAAACAAAATTAGCTTATTATATATGAGGCAGATATTCAGGGGTCCTTTTACAAAGGTGCGCTGAAAAATGGCTTGCGGTATTGTAGGCACGAGTTTTGGGCGCATGCTGGTCCATTTTTTAGCGCGCCAGTAAAAAAGGCCGAAAATGGATGTGCGGCAAAATAAAAAGTGCCGCAAGTCCATTTTGGGTCTGAGACCTTACCACCAGCCATTGACCTAGTGGTAAAGAATCTGGGCGGTAATGACCTACACGCATCAAATGCCACTTGACGCGTGTCCGTTATGTGCACAAGCAAATAAAAAATATTTTTCAGATGCATGTAGCGGATGCGCACCAAAATTGAAATTACCACAAGGGCCATGCAGTAACCGAGCGGTAACTCCAATTAGGCGTGCGTTCGGCGCGCATAGGCACCTATGCGGCTTAGTAAAAGGCTCCTCAATGACCTATCTTGAACAGAAGAGAAAGAACCCCCAGCACCAACTCCTTTTCTGGAGAGCAGGGAAGGGAATCCTCTGCAGGGTTTTTTTCTTTCCTTTCATTTTCATAACTCAAAGACTTGCAAAAAAAGGAGATGGATGAATGCAGAACATTTTTTTTACAGCCTCAGGCTGGAATGGAGATTGAGCATGGGACATGTGTGGTAATTCACATTATTGATAGTGTAGGCTACCAATGTTCCCTCTAAGCTGTGCAAGAATCCTCTATCTACATTCCTGCCAGTGGCAGGGCTGTTGCAGTATCACATTTTCAATAGCTAGGGATAGGAAAGCACTGCAGGACTCCAGGGAAATTGCCTGTCTCCAGCGATTGAAAACATGGTATTGAAACACCACCTCCACCACAGCAAAGTGGTTGGAAGACTCCCTCACAGCTTAGAAGGAACATTGCAGATCACCAGATTACTGAACCAGCTCAAAGTGACTTGCCCAAGGTCAGGAATATCAATAGAGGAGCTGGCATCAGAACTTGAGTTTCTCTTATTTTTAGATCATTTCATTAACCAGTAGACTATTCCTTTCTTGGGTGTTTTCTTTTGAAAATATACTTTCAGGATCAGGGGTTCAAGGTACCTATGGTTTTGCAAGTTCTCCGTAAATTTTTAAAAATTACCTTTATAATATAACATTATGCTTTTTTCAATTAGTTAACAGTGCAATGATTATTTTGTACAACAAATAGGAACATGTTAACTAGTAAATGACGGCAGATAAAGACTTGTATGGTCTATCCAGTCTGCCCAACAAGGCCACCAGAGTTGGCACTTCTTTGTGATTAAACTAAAATTGGGCAACCAACAATTCTCCACCATGCCACCCCCATAGAGGCATTTATAAGTGATACAATCTTGGAACACTATACCGTGTCAATAGTCCGAAAAATAGTTTTGTTATTATGGTTGCAGCATAGTCATGTCCATTATCAAACAAAATTTTACCTGCTAATTTCAAGCTTAAGATGTCTTCTCCTTCCCCACTGATATATTCAGCACATATGGGGGTCTTTTACAAAGGCGCAGTAGCGTTTTTAGCGTGCACTAATCATTATCGTTTAGCGCACACTTACTTTTAGCAGTCGCTAAAAACACTAGCGCCTTTGTAAATGGCCCACCTAATCATGTAATAGTTTTGCATTTTGAAAGATAGCCCTAGAGAGGAAGCATGGTGTAAAAAACATAACTGGAGTCTTTCAGTTTCTGGGATTATCAATCATGCTTTGCAGTGTGTTTTAGCAGATGGACTTTTTTTTAAAGGTGTTTTAAGATCTGCCAAGAAATTTGAAAAATCACATAAGGGTCTCTGAGGGCCCAATATTCAAAGCTATGTATCCAGATAGCAGGTACTGCCTACCCAGTTAAGTTGTGCCCCCTTTTACTAAGGGCCCAACGCAGGCTTACCGATTGCTAAACAGGAAGTACTGCTGGGCTACTGCAGCAACCCAGCAGTAGTTCCCACCCATAGTGCGCCATCATATCTGGTGCTACAAAAATATATTTATTTTTGTAGTGCTGGAGTGCCTGATTACCACCAGGCTAGCGCGGGAGCCATTACCCCCACCTCAATGGGTGCTTTACTTGCCCCACGGCCATTTCCTGCAGGAAAGAGAGACTTCCCTTTTACCCGCTGTGGTAAAAGGGGGCCTTGGTGCACGTGAAAAACAACCTGGTAAAAAGGGACCTAAGTGACTTACCCAGAGTCACAAGGAGCTGCAGTGGGAATCGAACCTGGTTCCCCACTGGCATTGGATATCACCGTTATCCAGATCCGATTGGTAGTGGCTAGTATATCCAGATATTCAATGCCTATATATGGATAGAGGCTGGCACTGAATATTTGGGTATATCTTCACCAACATTAAAAAAAACATCAAGCCTGGAGTTTAAATATTACCCAATCTATTTTTTATTTATTTAGTTATAAAAATTACAATAATGTAAACACAATACAAATTTGCAAATCAGGGACTTCCAAATAAACTGGATTCCTACGTGTGTTTTAATGACGTTGCAGAATAAGTTGTAGGTAATACCCTTTTGTTATATGTAATGCCTCCTAACTTGACTAAAGTAATATGTTTGCTGTGCTGGTCCACTTAGAGAAGCAGGAGAAACATTTCTTGACTTTTAGTTCTATAAAATGAAATGGACCAGCATATTTCAGAAACATACAGAGAGTCTTTACTTCTCTTATCATCTCATGCTGACTAGTGTCTATTGACTCTATTTAAAGTAGTAATTAAGGAACAGAAATAAAATGAAAATTCCATTTATCCAAGAATTTAACTTAGTGAGCCTTTAATGTATTTTGAAAGTTGTGGTTTGTTAGGTTAGGGACACTTGACTGCATAAACATTCTTTAATTTAACAAATTCAGTCATCCTTGTAATAGATTTTATAATTATGTTTGCCACATTACACTGATGATGGTCACATGCAAATGAAGTTCCAGCACAAAAATCATTTGGAATAATGTATCTGGAAAGAAAATATTCTCACCATCGCATCTGCTTTATGCTTCATCCGTTTAGCTTCTTGCATATAGTAATCTGCTCGATGAGGTCTACATGAGGAGCATAAAAATATATTGTATGAAAAGCAAATGCATTTTCCTGCTAAGTACTGCAATAAATGCTAAAGCAATTCTTTTTGTTGGGTGAAAATGTTTTGAAGAATATACTATTCTTATACATTTTAGGCTTGATTCTACCAAATTATTTCTGACCTCTAGAGGATGCTTATAGGCAAAAATCTGAGCAATGAGATATTTGGAGAAATTCAGCTGAAAGAAAAGGTATCTGGTTTAATATAAAGAAAGATATTCAGGGTATGGAGAAGAAGGTCACATTATGACCCTCATTTTACAAGTATTATTCGAGTTTAATACATGCATAAACACTCACTTAAACATTTATTTTGCATAAACATCTAAGTTCCCATTTTACAAAGCCTGGGATATGCACGTATTAAACCCAAGAACATTTTTGGGTGAAATAAGGGTGTAGCAAGTTCTTTAGACCCCATTTCAGAAAGGGACTACATGTCTATGTTCTAAAAGATCAACATTGGGACAATATCACAGAAGAATCATTTGCGCAGTGTTTTGCTCTGATTTTGGATTCTTTCACTTCCCTTCGTATAGATGATCAAGCTGCTAGTTTATTTTCATCTCTTGCATCAACATATGACTCTCTTGCCCCATTACAGCTGGCATTCTATTGTAAGACATAGGTAGCCGTAGTTTGGTCCTTCTTTGTATCTCTTAAAACACAAACTTCATTATGAAGAGCAAAAATAGCTTCATTCACGTACTTCCTCCAGTCTTCTTCTACAAAGCCTTTGCTTTGACTTACAAACACTCTATCCTTCTCGCAAAATGTGACTACTATTCTAAACAAATTCGCTTGGCTTGTTCTTCATTACAGCTTTATAACATATCTTGAACACTGACTACCTCTAAGCATATTGCACCATCTCCTTCTTTGATATCTGTTCAGATTCTAGCAGATTTCTTTCACACCAAAGTGACTACAATGCAGGCTTAAGTGCATATCTCCTCATTGACCTTAATGTTGTCTTCACCTATGGATCCAGAAGCCATTGGCTTACCATCATGCCGTAACGCCTTGTCTTCTATTACAGCTGTCTCTAAAGTGCTATATTCTATGAATCCCAAAACAGCTCCTCAGGATCCATTGCCCTCTATTTTGCTCAAGCGCTTGGGGTTTTTTCTACTTCCGTTTTTACATCATTTTATTGCTACTAGTTTGGCAACCAGTTCTGTTCCCGCTTCATGGAAATCTGCGGTTATCTTTCCACATCTTAAGGATTCAAAAAAAGACTGCTTCTGTTTGTTCCAATTAAAGGCCTATAGCTAATCCTCTATTTATTTCCAAAGTCATGGAAAATATAATTCATTCTCAGTTACAAGATTTCCTAGAAAAAACACATGCTTTGCACCCACATCAAAAAGGATTTTGTCAACACCATAGTACAGAGACTGCCTTACTAGGAATCATCACTACTATTCAGACTTTTATCGATCAAGGAAAAACTGCAATTTTGCTTTCATTGGATCTTTCTGCAGTGTTTGATCTTCTTGATTACTTGCTTCTCCTAACTTGGATTGCATACCACAAGCATTACAGGAACAGCTCTTCAATGGTTTGCATCATATCTCACTGGTTGGTCCTATACTGTACACCTCCAGGGAACTCAGTCAGAATCTTTTTCTTTCACCTGTGGAGTTTCTCAAGGGGCTATTTCGGCATCTACCCTATTTAACATATTCTTGTCTCCATTACTTAGTTTAACCAGAAAATCCAGACTAATTTGGATTAGCCGATTAACAATAAATTAAAAATAATCCTGAAAAATTCAGCAAACGTCGTCTGTCCACAAGGACAGATAAGATATTTTGATGAAACTCCTGTAAAAACACCGTCAGTCAAATCAAAAACCACCAAAGTGTGGTTGTATCTACTCAAATTCCCATTTTCCCCACCCCTCCTCAGCATTCATACCACTCATACTGGCCATAAATTCTACAGACTATCCTTTAACATTAGACTATGTGCTCTAGGAGGTAATGCTTCCTACACAGGTCCCCATCAGGGGCATATTTAAAATGCTCAGGGCCGCATAGTGGTAGAAGCCAGCATCTCCCCTTCCTTCCTCTGTCTCCCCCCCCCCACATGTGGGTCTGGCACCTCTCCAGTCCTCCCCCGCACAGTCCTCCAAAAGTGTGGAAGGTCGCTGGTAGAAGCACTGCTGAAAATAGACTGTCTCTGGTGTTCTAGCTGGCTCCGCCAAGGCCTGTCCTCTGCTGGGTCATGACCACAGGAAGTTACATCAGAGGTGGGACATGGAAGAGGAAAGTCCTGGTGAGGCTGGCCGGAGGCAGTCTGTTTTCATTTCTGAATCTTGCAGCGACCTCCTGTGTGTTTGGAGGACTGGTGGTGGTGGTGGTGGTGGGGGGTGCTGGAAAAGTGCCGGACATGTGGGAGGTGGGGGAGGAGGGGGTAATGGAGAGATGCCAGATCTGGGGGGCAGTGGAGCAGTAGAGATGCTGGACCTGGGAGCAGGGCCGCTGAGAAGGGGAGCAGGGAGGCAAGATTCTTTTGGGCTCAGCCTCCAAGGGGGGGGCCTGGTGCTGGCAGCCCAGGTGAGATCCAGCATCTTTCTGTCCATTCCAACCCCCTCCTCACGCCCCACTTTTGTGGAAACAGGAAGTTATTCACAGAAGGCGGGACATGGCAGGACCCATGGCAGGCATATTAACACCAGGCAAGTAGAAGACCGGGGAGGGCAGTGGTGGGGGTGTTTGCCCTGGGCCAGGGGAGAGAGAGATAGAGAGACCTGCCCCCCACATTTCCCCTGTAGGGGCTTTATGTTGCTAAAGGTGGGGGTTGCTTCAGAACCTGTGAACATATGGCCTAGTGTGGATATTCTTTCTATTGCTTCCAAGGGTATGGTTCCTCCTGGATCCCTGGGTTGACCAGACAATGCCTTCAAAATTTGGCACTATAAGCAGTTGCCTACATTGCTTATGTGCAAACCCAGGCCTGTCCATGAGCATCTCTTTCCTTTTTCCTCTATCCTTTCTGTGATAAGTTCCTCAGTATTATTCAGTTTTCAGATGCCAGTTCATTGCTATTCAATGAGGGGTGAAGAAGAGATTGAAGCTGCAGAACTACAGAACACAGAGGTGAGGTATTACTGAAGGGAATGATCTTCTTGCTCTGCTCAGAATTTGGTCAGGAGAAGTCAAAGCATACAATGGGGATAAGGCACTATTTATCTCATTTTGGCCATCTGTATATGCTCATACTATTTCCATTTATTTATTTACCATATATTCCTAATCAGTTAGAATATGAATAGGCTGAAAAGGATGTAAAAGGATGTTCCTGGTGAATGCAGTATGGACAAGTGTTTTAAGCTTCTTGCCCTTATTTAACAACTGACATTTGTATGCAAACATGCTTCATATGTGTCCTTTATAGATGTTGCTGATGTCATGAAGATTTCAAATAATGATATGAGGTAGACAATATATTACACCAATCAGAGAGGGGGCTGTCCTATGAAAAGTCTTGCAAAGAGATTCATTTGCCTTTTCTAAGGAACTTAGGAACTTTGAGGTAGAGGAGGTCTGTGGGGGATGCAAAGGGTTGTGGGGTCATATGCAGAGACTCTTTCAGGGCCTCAGAAAAGTGGGGCCATGTGCACAGTTGTTCAATGGTAGGATTTGATGAATGCTCTTTTTAATCAAAGAAGGTGAATGTTTTTATTCACTGAAGTAGCAGAATATCTTTCAGCAATGGTTTTAGGTTTTAAGTTTCAAGTTTTAGTGAATTGAGTTTTTAATTGGGTGCAGGATACACTTGCTGCCTTGCTCTATGGGGAAATCTGGCTCCATATTACAGTACCTTTTAATATGAGCACCTGGCTCACAGTTCAATTAATGAACACACATGTCATTTGCTAGCATAATATATATGTGAAATCTTTGTTAGCTGTCCCTACAGATCAGAAATTAAGGGTCCAGAGATAGACTTAAATAATTGCCTGGTGCATGAATCTTTTCTATCTCAGTAACAAAACAATCCAAAGAGCTGTAATAATTTCAAGCCTAATTAACACTTGATGCAACTGTGAACCATAAAACACCGAACAGATACATAATCAAGGAAAATATCACCTTAAGGAGTTAGCAATTGTGTTTTTATTTCACTTATTAAATTGTGACTATCCGACTTACAGTCTCATTAAACAAGAGATGGGAGTGTCTGTGTAGTAAAGAGGACTCAGGTCTTATTATAGGGGAGAGTATTTTTCAACATTTTTATTAGTGATGATATAAAAGGGCTAGCAAGAAAAATATGCTTGTTTCAAGATAGAATGAGAAATCTATAACACCACAGACATGCTGAAAGGCACAGATTAAAAAGAAAGATGACAATATAAAATTTGAAGAATGATTTAGGGCAGTGTTTCCCAACCTTTTTGCATTCGCGGACCAGCAAATTGGCTGAGAAAGTGTTTGTAAACCAAGGTTGGAGGCAGAAACAAAACCCAGCAGAATTTGGGCTTTTCTTCCCCCTCCCTCACTGTCCCTCCCCTCTCTACTCAACTTAAAAAAAAATACCTGAGGTGATGAGGATCCCAAACACCACCAGCTGAAGACCTCCCTCAATGGCATCAGAAATGCTGCTCTCTACCTTGCCAGTCTGCGACAGCTCCCTGAGCAGCCAACACTAGCACATGCTTAGGGACAAGGTGGATTACAGTAATATAACTAAGTATGCTTCTGATCTACAGCCAAATATAAACTATTAAAATCACATTTTCTTCAACTCATATTCTTAAAAATACATTATTACAGTTTTAAGAACATCTGAAATTAAACTGAGCCCCAAGAAACCAGACTCTGCAGGCAATGCAACACTAGAGAAAGAGACAACAGTGACACTGTCTGTTTCCCCCACCCTTACTATCCCAGCACCCCAGTGACTGCTATTTTCTAGGACCAACCATGGTGCTGCATTCTCTATACATGTAATCCAGAGGTGGCCGGTTCAAATCCCACTGCTGCTCCTTGTGATCTTGAGCAAGTCACTTAACCCTCCATTGCCTCAGGTACAAACCTAGATTGTGAGCCCTCCTGGGACAGAGAAATATCCAGTGTACTTGAATGTAACTCACCTTGAGCTACTACTGAAAAAGGTGTGAGCAAAATCTAAATAAATAAATAATACTCCAATCACATTAGAAATTAACAAATAATAAATCAAACAAAAAATGGAAAATTAGGTGACACCTTTTTATTGGACTAACATAATACATTTTTTGATTAGCTTTCAGAGCCCAAAACCTCCTTCCTCAGATCAGAACAGCATGCTGCTGTTTTAGTACGCTGTCCTGACCTGTGGAAGGAGGTTTTGGTTTCTGAAAGCTACTAAAAAATGTATTTAGTCTAATAAAGCGAATGCTACATACCTGTTGAAGGTATTCTCCGAGGACAGCAGGCTGATTGTTCTCACTGATGGGTGACGTCCACGGCAGCCCCTCCAATCGGAAAACGTTACTAGCAAAGGCCTTTGCTAGTCCTCGCGCGCTGATGCGCACTGCGCATGTGCGGCCGTCTTCCCGCCCGAACCGGCTCGTGTTCGTCAGTCCCATATGTAGCAAGACAAAACAAGGGAAGACACAACTCCAAAGGGGAGGCGGGCGGGTTTGTGAGAACAATCAGCTTGCTGTCCTCGGAGAATACCTTCTACAGGTATGTAGCATTCGCTTTCTCCGAGGACAAGCAGGCTGCTTGTTCTCACTGATGGGGTATCCCTAGCCCCCAGGCTCACTCAAAACAACAAACATGGTCAATTGGGCCTCGCAACGGCGAGGACATAACTGAGATTGACCTAACAACTTATCCAACTAACTGAGAGTGTAGCCTGGAACAGAATAAACATGGGCCTAGGGGGGTGGAGTTGGATTCTAAACCCCGAACAGATTCTGAAGCACTGACTGCCCGAACCGACTGTCGCGTCGGGTATCCTGCTGCAGGCAGTAATGAGATGTGAATGTGTGGACAGATGACCACGTCGCAGCTGTGCAGATCTCTTCAATAGTGGCTGACTTCAAGTGGTCCACTGACGCTGCCATGGCTCTAACATTATGAGCCGTGACATGACCCTCAAGAGCCAGCCCAGCCTGGGCGTAAGTGAAGGAAATGAAATCTGCTAGCCAATTGGATATGGTGCATTTCCCCACAGCCACTCCCCTCCTGTTGGGATCAAAAGAAACAAACAATTGGGCGGACTGTCTGTTGGGCTGTGTCCGCTCCAGATAGAAGGCCAATGCTCTTTTGCAGTCCAATGTGTGCAGCTGACGTTCAGCAGGGCAGGAATGAGGACGGGGAAAGAATGTTGGCTTCGCAGGCTGGGAGTGCACGTGTTCCCCTATCTCGACGATTGGTTGGTGAAGAACACATCCGAGGCAGGAGCTCTACAGTCCATGCAGATGACTATTCGCCTCCTGGAGCTACTGGGGTTTGTGATAAATTATTCAAAGTCCCATCTTCTCCCAGTACAGAGACTCAAATTCATAGGAGCTCTGCTGGATTCTCGGACGGCTCGTGCCTATCTCCCAGAGACGAGAGCCAACTACTTGTTGTCCCTCGTCTCGTGGGTGCGAGCGTCCCAGCAGATCACAGCTTGGCAGATGTTGAGATTGTTGGGCCACATGGCCTCCACAGTTCAGCCTGCTTGTCCTCGGAGAAAAAGGTATCACCTTATTTTCCATTTTTTTTTTATTATTAGAGTGGAATAACATGGCTACTACACTACTTCATCCAAATTAAAAATAAAATTCTTTTTTCTACTTTTGTTGTCCGGCCATTTAATTTTTCTATTCATGTTGGCTCCAATCTTCTGGTTTCTACTTTCTTCCATCTTCTCTTAACTCTCATGCAAGAGTTTCATGTCCATTTGTCATTTTTCTCTCTCCTCCTGTCTTCTTCACCTCCTGCACTACATCCATCTCTAATATTGTTTTTTCCTCTCAGTTCTTCCATTTATTTTTCCCCCTTTCTTCATTCATTCATACTATACAATTTCCCTCTTTTTTACTGTCTACCTACAAACGTCCATCTTTTTTGTCTCACCATGGCCCTCCCACTCCCCTTCCTCTTATTCCCAGTCTTTTACTAACTCTATCCTCTCCCCTTCCATCCAGCATATCCTTCTCTCTCCCCTTCTATCCAGTGTGTTTCCCCTCTCTCACTCCCCACTTCCATCCAGCATGTACCCCTTCTCTCTTTCTTCCTCCTTCCATCCACCATGTCCTCATCTCTGTCTCCCTCCACTTCCATCCAGTGTCTCCTCTCTCTTCCCTCCATCCAGCATCCCCCTCTCTTTCCCCTTCCATCCTGCATCTTTCTCTCTCTCCCCTTCTATCCAGCTTCTCCTCTCTCTCTTCACTTCCATCACATCTCCCCTCTCACTCCCTCCAACCAACCAGCATATCTCCCCTGTCTCCCATCTCTCACCCTTCTATCCAACATCTCCCTTCTCTCTCCCCCTTCCATCCAACATACCCCCCTCTGTCCCCTTCTATCTAGTCACTAGTGTGTCTCTCTCTCTTCACCTTCTATTCAGCATTTCCTCTCCCTTCCTCCTTGCATCCAGTGTCTTCCCAATCTCTGTTCCCTTCTATCATCTTTCCTTTCTCCACCTCCCTTCCATCCACACACCCTTTCTTTCTCTCCTCCTTCTTTCGATCAGTGTCTTTTTTCTCCTGTCCCCCTCGACATTGTCTGTTTCCCCCACTCTTGCTATCCCAGCTCCCCAGTGGCTGCTGTTTTCTAGGACCAACCATGGAGCTGCATTCTCTATACATGTAAGTGCTGACTCTGTCACTCTTACCCACTGCTTTTCAGAACAGGAAGTGATGTCGGAGGAGGGTGGGAATGGCAGAGCCAGCAGCTACGCGTATACAGGCTGTGGCCCTGCAGCTCTCTTATGTTCTTTTGCCATGGCTGCAGGTCTTTGGAAGCAGTGGCATAGCCAGAAGGCAATTTTTAGGTGGGCCAACAGATTGGATGGGTGGGCACTTGAGTTGCCAACTTTTTGAAAGAAGAAAAAAACAGCAACCTGATGCACCCATGCTCTGTTCCTACCCCACTCCATGCTCAACCTCTACCTCATTCCCAATAACTTCGGTGAGGGTAGCAGTGCAGGCTTCAGTGGCTGCAGGTCAAGTGAGAGCTAAGGGAAGTACAATAGACTGCACTCTTCAGCCCCTTTGAGCCATGGTCCTCCAACATACATATGGTACATTCCACATCCAGAGAACCTCCTGGCCTTATACCAACAATGAATACAGAGCAGAGCAATGACATTTCCTCATAAAACTCACCATACAAAGAAATTTTGGTTTCTAGTGTAATCTCAATAACAGACATTTAAAGTAATTTTTAAAAATCTATAAAACAAAAGTCACACAGAAACTAGAGCAAATCTACTATGCCAGCAGTAACTTCCAAAACAAGGATCCTATCTATGAAAAAGCAGTGCCTTAAATATTATAGTGGGGACCTTAAATACCAATACATTTATCGGGAAAGCTGAACAAGCCAAATTACTACAGAATGCTACATAGAAACTTCACGCTAACAGAATACCTCAGTCACACACACAGAACACAATTACCAAATACAGAATAAGTGACCACAAACTCTAGAAATATAAATGAAACAGAAACCCCAAGAAACCAGACTTTGCACGTAGTACAACACCAGAGAAACAAGAAAGAAAGGCATTTCCTCCTGTGGAAAATATAAAGACAGCACATGCCAGGGATGGTGTTAGGGGTTGCAACTAGGGCAATTGTGCTTGGTTCCCTGGCTAGAGAAAGCCCCAAGCCTGCTGGAAGCTGAAGGCGCAGGATAGTAATGGATTTGAGGTCCTCTCCTAGATTTCTGCCCTGGACCCCAGCAACACCAGCTCTGGCAAGATGTACGTTCCAAATCCAACATATTATATTCACAACACAGAAAATAAAATAATTTTCTGTGCCTTTTTGTTTTCTGATCATTTTATTTTTCAAATCATATTGGTCCCATTCTCTGGTTTCTGCTTCCCTCTGTATTCTCTTAACTCACTTGCCAGGGTCTCCTGTCTATTTGACATTTCCTCTTTCTCCATTTCTATCATCCATCTCCCATCTTTGTTTCCCTATATTTCCTTGTCCAGTATCTTCCCTGTGTTCATATCCACGCATCCATCATCAATCCTCTGTGCACCTATGCACTCCATGCCCAGCTTCTCCCTTCTGTGTTCCTATTATTCCCCCTTGTCTGGTATCTCCCCTCTGTGTCCTTATACTCCCTTCTTCAGAGTCCAGCAGTGTATCTCTATACCATATCCCCCTTACCCCCTTGTCAGGCATTGCCCCTCTGTGCCCACATGCCATCCCCATACAGCATCTCATATTTGTGTCCCTGTCCCCATGCTCCCACCTAATGCCCATCATCTTAATTCTGTATTTGTATACGTCCTTATGTCCTCTTTCTCCCTTCTCCACACCAATGTGTCCCTCTCCTCTCTGACCCCACCCCAATCAGCTTCTCTTCCTCTTTCTTCCCTTCCCCTTATGCATCTGGCTTTTTCTCCCACTGTAGGTTCAACATTTGACCCCCTTTTCCTTTATCCCTTTTCCAGCATCTCTCTCCATGCCCTCCAGCCCTCTTTGCAGGTCCACATCTCTCTCCCTTCCCTTCAGCCATCCCCTGCATATCTAGCATCTCTCTCCCTTCCCTTCAGCCATCCCCTGCATATCTAGCATCTCTCTCCCTTCCCCTCAGCCATCCTCTGCATATCCAGCATCTCTCTCCCTTCCCTCCAGCCTCCCTGTACATGTCCAGTACCTCTCTCCCTTTCATCTAGCCTCCTACATGTCCAGCACCTCTCTCCATTTTATCCACCCCCCTCGTATGTCTATCACTTCTCCCCTTCCCTACAACCCCCTGCATATCCAGCACCTCTCTCCTTTCCTCCAGCCCCCCTGCATAACCAGCACATCTCTCTTTCCCTCCAACCCCTCTGCATATCCAACCCCTCCCAGCATCTCTCCCCTTCCCTCCAACCCCCTGCATATCCAGCACCTCTCTCATTTCCCTCCAGCTCTCCTTGCAGGTCCACATCTCTATCCCATTCCTCCAGCCTTCCCCTGTATATCCAGCATCTCTCCCCCTTCCTTTCAACCCCCTGCATGTCCAGCATATCTCCCCTTCCCTCCAACCCCCCTACATACCCAGCACCTCTCTCCCTTCCCTCCAACCCCCCTACATATCCAGCACCTCTCTCCCTTTCCTCTAACCCCCCTACATATCCAGCACCTCTCTCCCTTTCCTCTAACCCCCCCTACATATCCAGCACCTCTCGCCCTTCTCTCTAACCCCCCCGTTCACAAGTCCAGTACCTCTCTCCATTCCCTCCAACCCCCCTCCCCCTCGCAAGTCCAGCACTTCTCCCTCCCCTTCAGTCCCCTCCCCTCCCAGGGCCAGGACCTCCAGCACTTCCATGTCTTCTTTCCCCCCCCCCCCCCACAAGTCCAGCACTTCCATGTCTTCCTTACCCTCCTGCAAGTCCAGCACCTCTGCACCTTCCTTACCCCCCCCTGCAAGTCCAGCTCTTCTCCCTTCCCTTCAGCCCCCTCCCCATGCAGGGCCAGCACCCCAACGTCTTTCTCACCCTCTCTCATCCCTGCCGCAGCACTTGCATTTAATGCTCTTGGTGCATTGTTCCGCCCTGCATAGACAGGAAGTTGCAGTGATGCAGAGAGAACGCCCCAGAGCAGGACACCGCATCTGTGAGTTGCTTCCAGGCAGCGCCGATAGCAAAGTGCAAGCACTGCAGTGGGGGTGGGAGAGGGTGAAGAAGACACGGAGGTGCTGGAACTGCGGGAGGGACTGGGTCCGGCTGAAGGGATGGTGGTGAATCTTATGTGGCTGTGCTTCTGGGTGGGCCTGAGGCAAAACTGGGTAGGCCTAAGGCAAAACTGCATGGGCCACCCATAGCTATGCCCCTGTTTGGAAGCAGTAATGGTGGCAGTGGGAGTGGGACAGCAGTGGAAGCAGAAGTGCAGTGGGAGCAGGAGGGCAGTGGAGAAGGCAGACCGGCAGAAAAGTTTTGCAGACTGGTGGTTGGGAAACGCTAATCTAGAGCAGTGCTCACTGAAAGAGTAGATGGGGCCAGTGGCCATCTGCCTCTTTCCCCCTCTCTAGATCCCCCCTCTCTAGAATTCTTGCTAGTGACACTATATCCATGTTAGTTTTCCTTTCTATAAGTTTGAACCATGTATTACCTAAATTCATTCACTATTCTCATAAGACTAAGATAGCAGTGTGGGAGATTGGGCACTGAGCAGCTCAAACTTATTCAGTCTTGTGGTGCTAGCAGAAC
The DNA here is from genome assembly GCF_901765095.1 of Microcaecilia unicolor. Classification (NCBI taxonomy): domain Eukaryota; kingdom Metazoa; phylum Chordata; class Amphibia; order Gymnophiona; family Siphonopidae; genus Microcaecilia; species Microcaecilia unicolor. The sequence continues at coordinate 251,887,823 of NC_044034.1, forward strand.
AGCTATTCCAGAGGTTGCACTGCTAACAAATCTATAGAGCAAATATAGAATTTTAAAAAACTGTGTGTTGGGGGGGGGGGGGGGGGAGGTGGAGAGCTAGCGTGAATGGATTGAAAATGGAGACAAGAAGGTGAAGGCTAACTGGGAAGTGTGGAAGAGGAGAGGAGATAGCATGAGGATGGGAATTGGAACTAGCTGGGAAAGAGTTGGAGGACAGTGTGTTGGGAAAGGGGATGTGAGGAACAGGGATAGAAAATATGTGAGGGAGATGGTCTTAGGAAAAGAGAAAATGTGTGGGGGATAGATGTTATTTTGGTTAGACAAATTGCTCTGAATGCATGAGCAGTGAGGTCGACTGTATTAGATGGGGAACCTCTGAGAACCGCTATATCAGTAGAGGAGCCCTCTATCCCGAACAGTGTGCTGTCTGCTTTGTCCAGCAATGATTTTGGATCCCACACAGAAGTTTTTTAGCCAACATGGGCCTACTAGAAAAATAGTGAAGATCACTGATCTAGGGCCTGGAAACTGGGTTTGTGGAGGATAATTCTATAACAGGGTGCTTATCCTATTCAGTAGAAATGTACATAAATTATGCCTATTTTATACAGAGAATGTATGCCATTTATATAATTATCCTCCTTCCCCCTTCCCCTCCCACCCTTCGAAAACAGATGCCCATACTTAAATTTGTTCTGAGGCTCATGCAAATGTCCCAGTTTATTTTATGCATATTTTACAACATTTATGCTTAGGTGCTAGTTCCACTCAAATGTTGGCTCATATATCCTGGGCAATTTTATAAACGCCTATTTCTGTGTAAACAATGTAGCATATAAGTAGTATGTGCATAGCATTCATCAAATTTGACAAATGCCACACACACCTCCAGTTTTCAGCCAATTAGAAGTGAGGACACACCCACTCCCCACCCATTTCGATGATGTTACTGCCCAAACCACACCCAAGCCATGCATACTCCCCACTCCCAGGGATGATGTCACTGGAAATGACGTCTCAACCACGCACAAACTCCACCCCTTTTGTATAACCATGCCTCTGGCTCAGCCTTATTTGCATAACCCCTCCCCAAACCCCACCCCTTTTGCATAGCTTCACCCAAACCAGTGCCCTTTTGGTGATGTCACAGGAAGTGTCTTAGCCACTCCCCTTTTCCAAGATGGCGACCACAACCATATGCATCACAACACTTCTTGTTTGCACTAATAGCTGCCATCTTGGATAGGGTCATGTGACAGGAAGAAATGTAAAAAAAAACCTCCAACACTGCCCCCTACCCAGGGGTGTGCTGGTAAATTTTTAACAACGGGCTCTCTCTCCAGGCATAGCTGGCCCTGAAATTTTGGGGGGGGGGGGGGGGATACATGCCTCTCTCTCCCCTCCCTTGTGTAGGCACGCTAGGCATACCTTTGCCGAGCCCCACCAGCCAATAAATGGACTGCCACCATTCTCTGCTGCTTGTTTCTGGCTCTGAGCAGCATGATGGAACCTTCTTGTGCTTGTATGAAAAGTCTCAGCCTGATGCTCAGAAACAAGGAGCAGGGAGCAGCAGCAGTCTATTTACTTGGCTGGTGGGGCCAGCATCACTGCCAGCAAAGTAAAAGAGAATTCAGGAGGGGGCCCAAGCCCACATTTTGGGAGTCAGTTGTTAAAGTAGCCATGGGGAGGCCTACTTTAACAACCGGCTCCGAAAATTCTTAAAAACTTAACAAACGGCTCTTGCGAGCCCGCTCTAGCACACCACTACCCCTACCACATCAGTGGAGTTTAGTCATGCATGCACACCTTAATTTTTTTTCCTCACAAGAAAGAAAATAGACATTTTACTTTTTCTTATAATTTTTTTCTTCCAAAAGCTTTAAAAGCTATTTCTTCACTTTTTTCTCAAAGGAAAATAAGTAGGCATTTGTTAAAGATGACACAGAAAAGGCCACCTTTTTAAGCTGGATCATATTTTTTTCAGTCTGCTGTACAAAGCCTGCCTGCTTTTTCACGAGAGATCACAACAGATGTTTTTTTCTGAACAATGGTGCAAAAAATATATATATAAAAGTCTGCCTGCTTTTAAAAAGGACAGACTTTCTTATTTGTTTTAAAGAAAAAAGGCAAAGCTGTTTGCTTTGCTGTTCTCTGTATGAGATCATTCTGTAGCCTCCACCCTGTGACCCCTCCCCTTAAGCTGGATTGTCTGATTTTTAAGAACAGCAGAGCGACCCCCCCTCCTCTCCCCCCCCCCTGCCTAGCTAGCAACAAAACTTATAGGGAGAACCACAACTCAGATGTAAGACAGATGAACTTAAAAGTTACAGACAAGCCAAGGCGGAATGATAGAATAAATGCTTTTCTGTTTTTTAGCAATCCATTCACACACAGGCAGAAGCCCCTGAGCCGTGCTCACTGCTTTTTTTCCCCAGAGATGGTAACAGAGCTGTTTTATGCTTTTTTAAGACCACAAGCCCCAGAACTAGTGTGAAGGCTACTTTTCAGAGCTAGAGAAAAAAGTTACAGATAAGCAAAACTTTTCCCCCTTCCTCCTAGCGCCCCCTCCTCATCTCCACTCCCCTTATATGGCTCCCTACCCACCCTATAGCATTAGTGTTGAAATGAGCGCTGCCCTATGAAATCATGTACAAAAAAATCCTAAACAGAATTTACTATGATCCAGAGGAGTGGCCTAGTGGTTAGGGTGGTGGACTTTGGTCCTGGGGAACTGAGGAAATGAGTTTGATTCCCACTTCAGGCACAGGCAGCTCCTTGTGACTCTGGGCAAGTCACTTAACCCTCCATTGCCCCATGTAAGCTGCATTGAGCCTGCCAAGAGTGGGAAAGCGCGGGGACAAATGTAACAAAATAAATTTGCATTCTCACTATGGCTACTGATGAGTTTGATGCTCACTTGCACCATCCCTTCCAGTGTATCATAGGGGGATCCTCAAATAGTGGTAAATGTTTTCTTTCTTAAAAGAATTGTTAGAACACCCCGATCATAGGTTCAGCATTAAACCCGATCAAATCGGGTTGGCAACCCATGTATGAAGAATTGTCAAACCGTTATCCGTTTATACATTGTATGGATTTGCTGCTGGTTACGTTTAACAATGACCTATTGTTTCTGCCCTATGAACTAAATCTGGTCATCATCGATGATTTTATGGAAACCGGTTATAAAAATGATGAGATTGAAAAAGCCTTTACCAAATATACACACCACAGAAATTTAAGTATTATATATATCGTCCAAAACATTTTTTGTCAAGGCAGAAAAATAAGCCCATCACCTTAAATACAAAATATATGGTGTTGTTTAATAATCTGAGAGATAAACAGCAGATATCTGTTCTTGCCAGACAATTGTACCCGGGCAAGACGCGTTTCTTTCTCAAGGCCTTGGAAGACACTACCAGAAAACTATATAGCTATCTCATTTGGATTTGAACGTGTTGACGACCAAGGCTTACAGATTGAGGAGGGACATCTTTCCCCCTGCGTTGACGGTCATAAAAAAGCGCCTATAAAAAGAAGTGATAAGCCACCACTTTTTCCACATGCTGTAATTGCGCTCTCACAGGCAACAACAGCTCTAGCCATCTGAAGAGGAACCTGGAGCTTTTGAAACTTTTAGTTCAGGCTTAGCCCCACTAGAGAAAGGCCATCCTTGATATCGCTTCGGATGATTTAATAGTGGCTATAATGGAGCTAGCCCTAAACACTCGGAAAGGTAACATACTGTTATCACAGCACCAGATTAGCATCCTAAAAAGATAAAGGCATGCAATAAAGAGTCTTGGGGACAAAAGGATACCTCTTAAAGAAGAAACTGGTGGTGCAGTCTGGGGATTTATTGAACCCTTGCTAAGCTTTGCCTTACTGCTGATCATGAGCCTTATCAGTAATGCAGTATGCTGAAAAGATGTACTTGGTCCTTAGCCAGCAGCTCGATATTTTAAGAGGTCCTCTGGGACCACATGAAAATATTAGAACAGATGCCATTCAAAGGCTTGATGAAGAAATGAGCGGTATTCTTCAAAGTTCTGGACTAACCGACTATGAAAAGGCCAAACATTATTTAGCCATATTACAGCGCTACCTGTTGTTTGCCAGACAGGGCAAAAGGGAAACAGAAAAAAAAATAAACCTTTATCTCCCCAAAGTCCTAAACAGATGGATGTGTCGCTAGATAGCGATGGACCCTGTTCTTCAGAAAGTGTTAAAAGGAATTGGTACGCATTACCAAATTACAAAAATTTCTTCAGGTATATTAGTGAAAGGAGAATGACTAAAAAGGGAATTGTGAGACTAAAAGATACAACGAAACGCTATGTAGATAATGATGAAGAAAAAGTCAATTTGCTAAATAGATACTTTTGTTCTGTTTTCACTGAAGAAAATCCTGGAGAAGGACCGAGAGGGACTGGCAAAAGTACACCTGAGAATGGAGTGGATAGAGCACCGTTCACGGAAGAGAGTGTGTATCAACAACTTGAAAAGCTAAAGGTGGACAAAGCCATGGGACTGGACGGGATCCACCCCAGAGTATTGAGGGAGCTCAGAGAGGTTCTGGCGGGTCCTCTTAAAGATTTGTTTAATAAATCCTTGGAGACGGGAGAGGTTCCGAGGGATTGGAGAACGGTGGATGTGGTCCCTCTTCACAAAAGTGGTGATAGGGAAGAAGCTGGAAACTACAGGCTGGTAAGCCTTACTTCGGTTATTGGAAAAGTAATGGAAGCCATGCTGAAGGAAAGGATAGTGAATTTCCTGGAAGCCAATAAGTTGCAAGATCCGAGACAACATGGTTTTACCAGAGAGAAATCGTGCCAAATGAATCTCATTGAATTCTTTGATTGGGTAACTGGAGAATTAAATCATTGACGTGCTATAGACGTAATCTACTTAGATTTTAGCAAAGCTTTTGACACGGTTCCCCACAGGAGGCTCTTAAATAAACTCGATGTGCTGAAGATAGGTCCCGAAGTGTTGAACTGGATTAGGAACTGGTTGACGTACAGACGACAGAGGGTGGTGGTAAATGGAGTTCGCTCGGAGGAGGGAAAGGTGAGTAGTGGAGTGCCACCGGGATCGGTGCTGGGGCCGATTCTGTTCAATATATTTGTGAGTGACATTGCCGTAGGGTTAGAAGGTAAAGTTTGCCTATTTGCGGATGATACTAAGATTTGTAACAGAGTGGACACCCGGGAGGGAGTGGAAAGCATGAAAAAGGATCTGAGGAAGCTAGAAGAATGGTCTAAGGTTTGGCAATTAAAATTCAATGCGAAGAAATGCAAAGTGATGCACTTAGGGAGTAGAAACCCAAGAGAGACTTATGTGTTAGGCGGTGAGAGTCTGATAGGTACTGAGGGGGAGAGGGATCTTGGGGTGATAGTATCCGAGGATCTGAAGGCGACGAAACAGTGTGACAAGACGGTGGCTGTAGCGAGAAGGTTGCTAGGCTCTATAGAGAGAGGTGTGATCAGCAGAAGAAAGGAAGTGTTGATGCCCCTGTACAAGTCGTTGGTGAGGCCCCACCTGGAGTATTGTGTTCAGTTTTGGAGGCCGTACCTTGCGAAGGATGTTAAAAAAATGGAAGCGGTGCAAAGAAAAGCTACGAGAATGGTACGGGATTTGCGTTCCAAGACGTATGAGGAGAGACTTGCGGACCTGAACATGTATACCCTGGAGGAAAGGAGGGACAGGGGTAGCGAATGATACATACCTGTAGCAGGTGTTCTCCGAGGACAGCAGGCTGATTGTTCTCACGACTGGGTTGACGTCCATGGCATGCCCCCACCAACCGGAAGAAAACTTCGCGGGCGGTCCCGCATGCAGGGCACGCCCACCGCGCATGCGCGGCCGCCTTCCCGCCCGTGCGCGACCGTTCCCGCTCAGTTGAATGACAAGCAAAAACATGAGTAAAACGCAACTCCAAAGGGGAGGAGGGAAGGTAGGTGAGAACAATCAGCCTGCTGTCCTCGGAGAACACCTGCTACAGGTATGTATCATTCGCTTTCTCCGAGGACAAGCAGGCTGCTTGTTCTCACGACTGGGGTATCCCTAGCTCTCAGGCTCACTCAAAACAAGAACCCAGGTCAATTGAACCTCGCAACGGCGAGGATATAACAGAAATTGACCTACGAAGAACAACTAACTGAGAGTGCAGCCTGACCAGAATAAATTCGGGTCCTGGAGGGTGGAGTTGGATTTAAACCCCAAACAGATTCTGCAGCACTGACTGCCCGAACTGACTGTCGTGTCGGGTATCCTGCTGGAAGCAGTAATGAGATGTGAATGTGTGGACAGATGACCATGTCGCAGCCTTGCAAATCTCTTCAATAGTGGCTGACTTCAAGTGAGCCACCGACGCTGCCATGGCAATGACACTATGAGCCGTGACATGACCCTCAAGAGTCAGCCCAGCCTGGGCGTAAGTGAAGGAAATGCAATCTGCTAGCCAATTGGAGATGGTGCGTTTCCCGACAGCGACCCCTTTCCTATTGGGGTCAAAAGAAATAAACAATTGGGCGGACTGTCTGTGGGGCTGTGTCCGCTCCAGATAGAAGGCCAATGCTCTCTTGCAGTCCAATGTGTGCAACTGACGTTCAGCAGGGCGGGTATGCAGTCTGGGAAAGAATGTTGGCAAGACAATTGACTGGTTAAGATGGAACTCCGACACCACCTTCGGCAGGAACTTAGGGTGAGTGCGGAGCACTACTCTGTTATGATGAAATTTAGTGTACGGAGCATGAGCTACCAGGGCTTGAAGCTCACTGACCCTACGAGCTGAAGTAACTGCCACAAGAAAATGACCTTCCAGGTCAAGTACTTCAGATGGCAGGAATTCAGTGGCTCAAAAGGAGGTTTCATCAGCTGGGTGAGGACGACGTTGAGATCCCATGACACTGCAGGAGGCTTGACAGGGGGCTTTGACAAAAGCAAGCCTCTCATGAATCGAATGACTAAAGGCTCTCCAGAAATGGCTTTACCCTCCACACGATAATGGTAAGCACTAATCGCACTAAGGTGATTCCTTACGGAGTTGGTCTTGAGGCCAGACTCTGATAAGTGCAGAAGGTATTCAAGCAGGTTCTGTGCAGGGCAAGAACGAGGTTCTATGGCCTTGCTCTCACACCAAACGACAAACCTCCTCCACTTGAAAAAGTAACTCTTTTTAGTGGAATCCTTCCTAGAGGCAAGCAAGACATGGGATACACCCTCAGACAGACCCAACGAAGCGAAGTCTACGCCCTCAACATACAGGCCGTGAGAGCCAGAGACTGTAGGTTGGGGTGCAGCAACGCTTCGTCGTTCTGCGAAATGAGAGTCAGAAAACACTCCAATCTCCACGGTTCTTCGGAGGACAACTCCAGAAGAAGAGGGAACCAGATCTGACGGGGCCAAAAAGGCGCAATCAGAATCATGGTGCCCCGGTCTTGCTTGAGCTTCAGTAAGGTCTTCCCCACCAAAGGTATGGGAGGATAAGCATACAGGAGGCCGGTCCCCCAATGAAGGAGAAAGGCATCCAACGCTAGCCTGCCGTGTGTCTGAAGTCTGGAACAGAACAGAGGCAGCTTGTGGTTGGTCTGAGAGGCGAAAAGGTCCACCGAGGGGGTGCCCCACTCTCGGAAGATCTTGCGTACCACTCTGGAATGGAGCGACCACTCGTGCGGTTGCATGACTCTGCTCAGTCTGTCGGCCAGACTGTTGTTTACGCCTGCCAGGTATGTGGCTTGGAGGAGCATGCTGAACTGGCAAGCCCACCGCCAAATCCCGACGGCTTCCTGACACAGGGGGCGAGATCCGGTGCCCCCCTGCTTGTTGATGTAATACATTGCAACCTGATTGTCTGTCCGAATTTGGATAATTTGACAGGACAGCCGATCTCTGAAAGCCTTCAGTGCGTTCCAGACCGCTCGGAGCTCCAGGAGGTTGATCTGAAGATCTTTTTCCTGGAGGGACTACAGTCCCTGGGTGTGAAGCCCATCGACATGAGCTCCCCACCCCAGGCGAGATGCATCCGTCGTTAGCACTTTCGTGGGCTGTGGAATTTGAAATGGACGTCCCAGGGTCAAATTGGTCCGAATGGTCCACCAGTGCAGTGAAGTGCGGCAACTGGTGGAGAGGTGGATGACATCTTCTAGATTCCCGGTGGCTTGAAGCCACTGGGAAGCTAGGGTCCATTGAGCAGATCTCATGTGAAGACGAGCCATGGGAGTCACATGAACTGTGGAGGCCATATGACCCAGAAGTCTCAACATCTGCCGAGCTGTGATCTGCTGAGACGCTCTGGTCCGGGAAGCCAGGGACAGGAGGTTGTTGGCCCTCGCTTCGGGAAGGAAGGCCTGAGCCATCTGAGTATTCAACAGAGCTCCTATGAATTCCAGAGACTGGGCTGGCTGGAGATGGGACTTTGGGTAATTTATCACAAACCCCAGCAGCTCCAGGAGGTGAATAGTGCACTGCATGGACCGGAGAGCTCCTGCCTCCGAGGTGTTCTTGACCAGCCAATCGTTGAGATATGGGAACACGTGCACTCCCAGCTTGCATAGATACGCCGCCACCACCACGAGGCACTTGGTGAACACCCGTGGGGCAGAGGCGAGCTCAAAGGGCAGCACACAATACTGAAAATGCCGTGTGCCCAGACGGAATCTGAGATACTGTCTGTGAGCTGGCAGTATCGGGATGTGGGTGTATGCATCCTTTAAATCCAGGGAACATAGCCAATCGTTTTTCTGAATCATTGGCAGAAGGGTGCCCAAGGAAAGCATCCTGAACTTTTCTTTGACCAGGAATTTGTTCAGGCCTCTCAGGTCTAGGATGGGGCGCATCCCCCCTGTTTTCTTTTCCACAAGGAAGTACCTGGAATAGAATCCCTGCCCTTCCTGCCCGGGTGGCACGGGCTCGACCGCATTGGCACTGAGAAGGGCGGAGAGTTCCTCTGCAAGTATTCGCTTGTGCTGGGAGCTGAAGGACTGAGCTCCCGGAGGACAATTTGGTGGAGGGGAGACCAAATTCAGGGCGTATCCGCACCGCACTATTGGAGAACCCACTGGTCGGAGGTTATAAGAGGCCACCTTTGGTGAAAAAATTTTAACCTCCCTCCGACTGGCAGATCGTCCGGTATGGACACTTTGATGGCGGCTATGTTCCCATGGATCCAGTCAAAAGCCCGTCCCCGGCTTTTGCTGTGGAGGCGCAGGGGGCTGCTTAGGCGCACGCTGTTGACGGGAATGAGCGCGCTGGGACTGTCCCTGTGCCTGATGAGGCCTTCGGGCCGGCTCGGTGTACCTACGCTTGTTATAGGCGTAGGGCGCAGCCTGCCTGGCCTGGGAAAAACGTCCACCTGCTGAGGTGGATGCTGAAGGCGCCCGGTGGGAGAGCTTGTCGAGAGCGGTTTCCCGCTGATGTAGTTGGTCCACCAACTGCTCGACCTTCTCACCAAAAATGTTATCCCCCCGGCAAGGGACGTCAGCCAGTCTCTGCTGGGTGCGGTTGTCTAGGTCAGAGGCACGCAGCCATGAGAGCCTGCGCATCACTATACCTTGGGCCGCAGCACGAGATGCCAAGTCACAGGTGTCATATATACCCCTGGACAGGAACTTTCTGCACGCCTTCAGCTGCCTGACCACCTCCTGAAAAGGCCTGGACTGCTCCGGGGGGAGCTTGTCGACCAGGTCCGCCAGTTGCTTCACATTATTCCGCATGTGGATGCTCGTGTAGAGCTGGTAAGACTGGATGCGGGTCACGAGCATGGAAGATTGGTAGGCCTTCCTCCCAAACGAGTCCAGAGTGCGAGACTCCCGCCCCGGGGGCGCCGAGGCGGTATCCCTCGTACTCCGTGCCCTCTTGAGAGCAGAGTCCACGACCGCCGAATTCATGAGGCAATTGGGGCCGCATTAACTCTGGGTCCGAGTGGATCCTGTATTGGGACTCCGCTTTCTTGGGGATGGTGGGGCTAGATAATGGTCTCAACCAGTTCCGAAGCAGTGTCTCTTTGAGGACATTGTGCCATGGTACCGTGGAGGACTCTCTAGGTGGTGATGGATAGTCGAGGACCTCGAGCATCTCAGCCCTCGGCTCATCCACAGAGACCACAGGAAAGGGAATGCAAATAGACATATCCCTGACGAAAGAGGCAAAGGAGAGGCTCTCAGGTGGCGAGAGCTTTCTCTCTGGTGAAGGAGTGGGGTCGGAGGGAAGACCCACAGACTCCTCTGAGGAGAAATATCTGGGGTCCTCCTCCTCCCCCCACGAGGCCTCTTCCTCGGTGTCGGACATGAGCTCCTGCAGTTCAGTCCTCAACCGGGCCCGGCTCGACATCGAGGCACTGAGGCCTCGGTGGCGTCGTCGAGCGGTGGACTCCCGCGCCGGCGGGGATGAAGCTCCCTCCATCGACGTCGACGGGGACTCCACCTGCGTGGCGGTCGAGACCGGCGCCGCAAGCGGCGTCAGCATCGAAGGCCTCGGCGCCGGGCTAGAGCACGCCGGCGCTGCCATCAATGGCGCTGAGGGTGCAAGCACCCCCAGCGCCGGCACAGTCTGGCACATCAGCCCTTCCAGGATCCCCGGAAGGATGGCTCGGAGGCACTCGTCCAGGCCCGCTGTCGGGAAAGGCGAGGGGGCCGGTAGAGGTGTTGGTGTCCGTTTCCGGAGACCGAGACACAAAGTACACGTCTTGGTATCGTGCTCTGGCCCGAGGCACTGGAGGCACCAAGCGTGAGTGTCGGTCTGCGAGATATGCCGGCCGCACCGACCACACTTTTTAAATCCACTCGGGACCTTCGAGGACATCGACGGAAAAATCGTGTCGGCGAAGTCAAAGTCGTCGATGGTGGCGGTAAAAATCACACCTCGAAAATAAATCGACCGCGCGGCCACAAGGCCGCAACGCGACACCCCCGCCAAGATACGAGGGAAAACAAAGTTAGCATTTTTTTTTTTAAGAAACTAAAAGAGAAAACGAAGAATCAACGAAAAAAGAGAAAATTTCGCGGCGAAAGCGCGATCCGGTTTCCGGGGCTGACAGAGAGAGAGACGAACGTGGCTCTCTCCAGCGCGGAAAACAAAAGACTGAGCGGGAACGGTCGCGCACGGGTGGGAAGGCGGCCGCGCATGCGCGGTGGGCGTGCCCTGTGTGCGGGACCGCCCGCAAAGTTTTCTTCCGGTTGGTGGGGGCTGCCGTGGATGTCAACCCAGTCGTGAGAACAAGCAGAATGCTTGTCCTCGGAGAAGATATGATACAGACATTCAAATATTTGAAAGGTATTAATCCGCAAACAAATCTTTTCCGGAGATGGGAAGGCGGTAGAACGAGAGGACATGAAATGAGGTTGAAGGGGGGGCAGCCTTAGGAAAGATGTCAGGAAGTATTTTTTCACTGAGAGGGTGGTGGATGCTTGGAATGCCCTCCCGCCGGAGGTGGTGGAGATGAAAACGGTAACGGAATTCAAACATGCGTGGGATATGCATAAAGGAATCCTGTGCAGAAGGAATGGATCCTCAGAAGCCTAGCCGAAATTGGGTGGCGGAGCAGGTGGGGGGAAGAGGGGTTGGTGGTTGGGAGGCGAGGATAGTGGAGAGGAGACTTATACGGTCTGTGCTAAAGCCGGTGATGGGAGGTGGGACTGGTGGTTGGGAGGCGGGAAGTACTGCTGCGCAGACTTGTACGGTCTGTGCCCTGAATAAGGCAGGTACAAATCAAGGTACAAATCAAGGTAAGGTTTACACATATGTTGTCTTGTTGGGCAGACTGGATGGACCGTGCAGGTCTTTTTCTGCCGTCATCTACTATGTTACTATGTTACTGTTACAGAAAAAACGCCAAAGTGTTGCTTGATAAGATATCCAAGAATAAGGATGTGGTGACCTGGGGTGCCAATGGGAATTTTGTGTATAAGGGGTACCCCGTCAGCGTTTCTAATCTGCTTTATCTAGTTTGCGGGGCTATGCAGACACACCGTCTTTCCCAATAAAGGAAACTCAGAGACTGGGAGGAGTTCATAAGCTCCATGGCTAAAATCAATATGCCCTCAATGGTAGTCGGCAATGCGAGCAACAGGCATTTGCTTGAACTTCTTAAAGAAAACCCTTCTGAAGATTCTGTGAAATTCACCACCCCTGTGAAACCCCAAGAAACTCACCCCTTAAAAAAGGAAACCTGTGAAATATGTTAGCCTCCCCTATAAGAAAACATTTGCATTGAACAGATGACAGTGGTTAAATATGTAATACGTGCAGTTGTAATAAAAATACTTTGTACACAGACACATGATGCAAGAAAGTGATTTCTTTGTTCAGAGTTTTATTTAGAAGCCGTATGGCACTCTTTGTAGGAAACACATTTCTGTAGGTTGCAAAATAGACTTTGAAAAGATCTACACACACACACAACTTATGTAAGTTTGTTGCTAGCTGGGGGGGGGGGGGGGGGGGGGGGTGAAGGAGAGGGGGATCACTCTGCCATTCTTAAAATAAAAAGCAGATGATCCAGCTTAAGGGCGGGGTCGTGGGGTGGAGGCTAAAGAATGATCTCACACAGAGAAGGACAAAGCAAACAGCTTTGCCGTTTGTGTTTAAAGCAAAGAGGAAAGCCTGACCTTTTTAAAAGCAGACAGACCTTTTTTTTTTCAGTGTTGTTTAGAAAAAAAAAACGTCCATTGCGATCTCTCTCGAAAAAGCAGGGAGGCTTTGTACAGCAGACTGAAACAAATATGCTCCAGCTTAAAAAGGTGTCCTTTTCTGTGTCTCTTTTTTGAAAAGCAAATGTCTACCTTCTTTCCTGTGAGAAAAAAGTGAAGAAACAGCTTTTAAAGCTTTTGAAAGAAAAGAATTATTATTTCCTTTCCTGTGAGAAAAAAAGGTTAAGGCATGCATGCACGACTAAATTCTGCCGAGGTGGTAGGGGGCAGTGTCGGGGTTTTTTTGATATCACTTCCTATCACGCAAACAGGAAGTGTTGTGATGCCAGAAGCGGAGCCAGGTTGACGGCGTGGGGGGAGGGAAAGCAGACTTCCGCCGGTGCCAGAGCATATTTTCAATCCAACACATTGAAAAAAAATAGGCCCCAGCGCCAGCAGAACTCCATTTGGGGGAGCGGCCGCTCCCCTGGCACCCCCCCTGGCTACGCACCTGTGTGATGCATACTGTGGTGGTAGCCATCTTGGAAAAGGGGCACGGCTACACATCACTTCCAATATTACCAAAAGGGGTGGGGTTTGGAGCAGGAGTATGCAAATAAGGCAGGGCAAGGGGCATAGTTATGCAAAAGGGGTGGGGTCAAGACATCATATCCATGACATCATCCATGGGGCGGGGAGTGGGCATGGCTAGGTAGTGGTTCAGATGGTGACATCATCAAAAGGGGTGGTGAGTGGGCATGGCTGAAACTGGAAGTGGGCATGGCACCTGTCAAATTTGACAAAAGCTAAGGACATATATTGCTACTCATATATGTATTACTTATACACCAGAAGCAATCTGGCTGTTAAAAATCATAAATGTGAGAACCAACCAGTGGCTTTCAAATAGTTGGAGGAGTGGCCTAGTGATTAGGGTGGTGGACTTTGGTCCTGAGGAACTGAGTTCGATTCCCACTTCAGGCACAGGCAGCTCCTTGTGACTCTGGGCAAGTCACTTAACCCTCCATTGCCCCATGTAAGCAGCATTGAGCCTGCCATGAGTGGAAAAGCGCAGGGTACAAATGTAACAAAAAAAAAGAAATTTACTGAAAGAGCAACGCTTGATAACAATGTGTGCTTATATTGTCCTACCATATAGGCATTTTAATAATAGCCCAACATGTTTTGGCAGCATACTGCCTGCATCTAGGGTACATTTGATACTTGTAATTGGGACATATTAACACACCTATAAATAATAAATCAAATAAGAACATACATACATAACAAAATCATTATAATTAAAATCAAAATGATTACTATAAAACTAAGACTCATAAAAAGAGACTCATTAAAAGAGTGGACATCTGCACATTAAAAGTAACACACTCAATAGGTAAAAAAAAAACCCCATGCAAAATAAATAAATAATAAACAATAAATAATCAATAAAAAGGAGGGGTATTACCTTGAAACAGGATTTTCAGTGGATAAAGGTTGCCTACATTGTGCTCCTCGAGGCATAAAGCATGACAGAGCAGCAAGGGAAATGTATTACCTTGGCCAACAAGTTGGATTAACTAGGATTTTTTTCACTCATCCAACTCTACAGTAACCATCATGCTTATCAGTACTTCAAGTATTTCTTTGTGCCAGACTATATTCATTGTGACTTTGTTGATATGTACTAAGCTCCTATTCAGTTTCTTCCACTTTACTGAGTTTTTTTTAGAAAGACCTACTTACATATCATCAGTGATGAGCTTTGGTCTTCTGCACTCTGAATGCCCATTAGAGAAGGGTAGCCACAGTTGCCTCTGGGATTGTTGCTTGTTGCAGAGAAGAAAATTATCTGAACAGTTGTGGAATGTCTTCTAAAAACAAAACAAAACAAAATTAACGAAGATTGAGAAAATGATCATTTAGTTGGGAAATCAATCAGTTCCTCTTTGTGAAACTAACTTTTGTTGAGACTGAGGGAGGAGGGAGCAGGACCAGTGTAGCAGACCAAACGTTGCCCTTAAAAAGAACAAAAATTTTTTTTAAATTGTAAATAGTAAGTATAAAACAGGTAAGAATTGCTCATTTTCATATGCTGATACTTATAGGTGATTACTTTAAAAAGTTTTCTGCATGTAAAACACAGAGTTGGTGCATGAGTATTGGGCACCCTATATGAACCTTCAGCCTTACGCCCTCCTCAGTTAATTTTCATGTACCTAGCTTGTTGGGTTCCCCCTCCAAGATTATGACAATTAAACTTTACAGTCATTGGAAGCACCAAACATAAACAAACTACCCTTCTCAATATTAGGGGTGCTCTGTACCCATTGGCACCCACAGAGCTGGCTCTGATGATAACCATGATGATCATCCTAAAGCCTATAAAAATGCATACATGGACATCATACTTTTAAATATTAAACTTTGTTTTGCAGATAAAAGAATGTGATAATGGTTCTTTGAGTTTTTGTGGCTTGACTGCGGCTTGTTGTGCTACCCCAGTTGAAAGTGCTGCCTGCACAACTGCCTAATCATTACCTAATAGTTAAGCTGGCCTTGAATTACACATGGAGAAAGGCTTTCATAAAATTGCATGTCTGCATATGCATGTAAAAAGTAGGCACACATAAAGAATGTACCTACTTTTTTGGGATCCGCACAAAGGTATTCCCAGTGGTGTAGTTTGGATGGAGTGGATGGAGTTGCAATGTAAACACAGTGAGGATACCTTTTGAAGGGAGTGTCTAGTATAAGAGAGCAATAAACTCCTAATGAGGTGCTATTTATGGAGGGGCATAATCGAACGGGGCGCATAATCGAACGGGGCGCCCAAGTTTTCCTGAGGGTGTCCTCGCAGGACGTCCCCACGAAGGGCTGGGGAAACCTGTATTATCGAAACAAGATGGGTGGCCATCTTTCGTTTCGATAATACGGTTGGGGACGCCCAAATCTCAACATTTAGGTCGACCTTAGAGATGGTCGACATAATTGTTGATATGTGGGGAAGCCAGCATTCGTAGTGCACTGGTCCCCCTGACATGCCAGGACAACAATCAGGCACCCTAGGGGGCCCTGCAGTGGACTAACTGATGCACTAACTGAACGGAAAAAGCCCTTCCCTTACTGATCCCTTAGCGATTTGGAAAGGAACGGGCAAGCATGAAGGAAATCGCATGCAAATGAGCTGCTCACTGTTAGCTCATTTGCACCCGATTTCCTTCCTTAGGAGGGGAAGCCAGTGCAGAGCAGCCAAGCATTATGCGTAGCTGCTCTGTGCATGCCAAAGACGGCTTCATACATGCAGACAAGCTGCGTATATAATAGCCATCTACAACCTTAGAAAAATGCAAGTCCAGGTGAAAACTCCAAGTGCTTGTCAGGGACGTATTTTTTTTTTTTTTTTTTAGAGTATAGGTGAAGGATGTGCTTTGCTATGCCTCTGTCCCTGTGATGGCAGTTGAGGATGTTCAAAGTGTGGATGTTTCTGTGAGAAGGATGTCCATGCCTGGATGTTTCTGAGAGGAGGACATCCATGCCTTTGCTAGGTCTCTGACACCCCTTTTATTTATTTGGATTTTGGATCACAAGTAGCAGCAGTGGGATTTGAACTGGCCACCTCTGGATTGCAAGACCAGTGTTCTAACCACTAGGCCACTCCTCCACTCCACTCCCTTGAAATTTGGCTGTCCCTTTGGGGGGGGGGGGCAGTTCAGGACGTCCAAAATGTTTGAAAGAAGGACGTTCATGCCTTCGCTATGCCTCCACTGACACACACATACCTCCCCCCCCCCCCCCCCCCAAGGACCTGCATACTGCTGCGATGGATCTGAGTATGACATTTCAGGCTGGCAAAAAAAGTTTTTAAAGTTGTATTTTTTGGGTGGGAGGTGGTTAGTGACCACTGGGGAGTCATCTGGTCAGTTCGGGCACCTTTTTGAGGCTTGGTCGTAAGAAAAAATGGACCAAGTCGGCCAAGTGCTCGTCAGGGACGCCCTTCTCTTTTCCATTATCGCACGAGGACGCCCATCTGTTAGGCACGCCCCAGTCCCGCCTTCACTACGCCTCCGACACGCCCCTGGGAACTTTGGTCGTCCCCGTGACGGGAAGCAGTTGGGGCGCCCAAAATCAGCTTTTGATTATGCTGATTTGGGCAACCCTGAGAGAAGGACACCCATCTCTCGATTTGTGTCGAAAGATGGGCGCCTTTCTCTTTCGAAAATAAGCCTGAAAGGCACCTATATGTCTCTAAAAAACACTAGTGTACCTGGCAGAAACAGTGCCCATATTGTAAGTTCAGACAATTATGTCCATTCCTATATTATTAAAGTACATAATTGTAAATGCTTCCTTTGCTCTGCCCAAACTCTGCACCTGAACACACCTGTAACAAGAAATAATTTATACTTGGGGATATTGCTCTAGAGCACTTGCTAATATTTATAAGTTTTAAGATATATATTGAATAATTCTCCACCAGTTACCCATTAAGGCAACAAGATTCACAATTGCAATGAATTAGAGGAATTAGATGCTATATTTATTGGATTACATTAACCTGCATTACCAGGTTTAAGATCATATGTAATGAACAGACCATATATTTAGCTTCAAAAGGGGTTTATTTAGAATACAACTGCAAGCAAGAGGTAGTTTCTTTTAAGGATCTGGGAACAGATAATTTGTGCCAAAATCAACAAAGTAACAGGTTTAAATCAAAGGTTTTTAACTTACAGAAAAGTCTTTGTTGCAGAATTGTTGAAGCTGAGAGAGTGAAGAAGGAATCCTCTCTGCTGAAGGAGTACTTTTTTTTTAAAGTTGGTTGCTGGAGCCTGGAGAGAAGTCTTGTCTGGATGTGTGTGTGTGGAGTTCAGCAGAGGAAACAGGTCCCAAGAGCAACAGATTCCCAAGAGAGTGAGCTGGGCTTTTTTCCAGGCTTTTTATACAGTCTGTTTGCAGGGAAATATGAGTGCATGTCCTGTGTGCATTTGCTTCCTGGTTTGCACTCGACCCTGAGTAGTTGCAAAGCATTGTGGTATCTGGTCTCATGTCTTATGACATCATAAGACTTCCTCCACAGGTTTTCTGTCTCCTTGTGTCTACTGGTTGCCTTTTGATCCTTTATTCACCCTCAGGAAGGCCTTTTGATCAGAGGAAGGGAGTAAGTTTAAAAACACTCTTTGAAGTAGCCTCTTACTTGTTTGAATAGTTCTTTTGTTAAGAGTCCTAGAGGTGTTAACTACCTTGCCAAGCTTTGGCTGTCAAACGTTTCCCAGGAAAAAGGGAGGGGGAGATGAAATCCAGGCTAGCTGATTTCAAAGCTGTATTTTTATATTGGTATCTGATTCAGCACAATTAATAACTCTGACAAACTTATATCATGTTACACACCTACCAGCAAAGTATACACCATCATGTCAAGGTGCATATCTATATGCAAGTCAGAATTTTATACTAGCCACCTATGCTTGTATTTATTTATTTAGTCATGACATTTATACCCCACATTAGCCTGAAATAGACTCAAGTTCAATGTGGCTTACAAACAAACAATAACGTGAATAAAACATAATAATGTACAGAATATAACAAAAATTACAATAAGTTCAAGAAGCAAATTAATACATATACAGTAAATAACCAGGAATTTAGACTATCTCAAAGACAAACAAATAATTAATTAATTAAGGGTGGATAGGTGAGAGCATAATTAGGCTGGACTAGATGGGAAACAAGATTAAGAAAAGGGTGTGGGTAAAATTCAAATAGTATTCCGAAAGCCAGACTGAAGAAATGTGTTTTTAGAAGACTTCTAAAAGTTAGGTAATCTTCTGTAAACTTGATTGATTTAGGAAGAGAATTCCAAATTTTGGTGCCTTGATAGGAGAAATTAGCAGAGTTAATTGTTTTATATATCACATTCTTACAGATAGGGAAATGTAAGACAAGATAATCTCTAGATGATGAAACAACATTATGAGGGTGTAAGTCAATAACATTATTCATATATGATGGGGCTTGACCAAAAAGAATTTGGTGAATGAAAATGCATAATTTGAAAGATATTGTATCTCTTATTAGTAACGAATGTAGCTCATATAAAAGAGGAATGACTGGCAAAGTGAGGAGATCTACATATAAGACGAGCAGCAGTATTTTGAGCTGTTTGTAATTTTTTTAGAAGACCAACTTTAAGTCCAGCATAGATGTAATTGCAATAGTCGAATTTGGTGAGGAAAAGGGATTGAACCAAAGTACGAAAGACAGATTTAGAGAAAAATGTTTTAGCTTCCAAAGTGAGTGAAAGATATTTGAAGTCAATTTAGAGACTTGGTTTTCAAGAGGAAACGATCTATTGTGACTCCCAAGATTTACATTGATGACTCAAGGGAATAGGTTTTGTTCTTAATAGTAACGTTACTAAGATTTATAGGATGGTGAGGGTTAGTTATAATTAGAAACTTAGTTTTATCTGTATTAAGTTTTAGTTGAAATTAGAAGCCCATGATTCCATATGTTTTATCTCTAGACTAATCGTGTGAGTTATGCCAAGTAATTCCTTAGAGAATGGAATATAAATGGTGACATCATCAGCATATATGTATGTCGAAAGACCATGTTTTTCTAAAAGTTGACCAAGAGGTATCATCATAATGTTAAACAAAATGGGGGAAAGAGGGGAACCCTGAAGGATCCCACAGCCAGGAGACCAAGTGGAAGAAAGTATACCTGACTGTTTGATTTGATACGACCTAGAACTTAAGAAGCCAGAAAACCATTTCAGGACAACTCCACAGATTCCATAATAGTCAACAATATTATGATCAACAGTATCAAAGGCACTCGATAGATCAAATTGAAGTATCAATATTTTGTTGCCAAAACTTAATTCTCTCCTAAAATTAGCTAAGAGGGTGGTAAGCACAGTTTCTGTACTGTAAGAGGGCCTAAAACCAGATTGTGAACTATGCAAAATGGCATGAAGGTGGAGATACTCCATAAGTTGGCGCATGACAAGTCCTTCCATTACTTTAACAAGAAGAGGAATTGAGGCTACTGGTCTATAGTTGGAAACTAAACTTAGGTTAGTTTGGGTAATTTTAGGTATAGGAGTCAAAATAATATTGCCATTGTTAGAGGGAAAGAAACCTTTAGACAACATCAAAGAAAGATTCAAGTGCAAATGACAAAAATAAATCAGGAGCTAACTTGAGATAAGTAGGGCATGTATCAAGCAGACAATGTGAATGTGTGTATTTGCATAAAGCGTGATTGACCTGATCAGTAGTGATTGGATGAAAAACGGACCAGATTCTATCTGCTTGAGAATGAGGCAGTAAAGGATCATGTAAATAGAGGAAATAGTCTATAGATGAAGGGATATCGTTAACTTGTAGTCTGATTTTAGCTGCTTTCTGTTTAAAATAAGTAGCCAATTGGTCAGCAGTAGGTGTGGGATCAGTTGAATTGGTTATTAGTTGAGTGTCCAATAAACTATTAACTAATGAGCAAAGTTTCCTCGGGTTGACTACTGTATCACCAATGAATTTGGAATAGTAGGAGGTTTTTGCCTTGGAGACCATACCTTTATAGATTTTCAAAGGTTTTTTTCCAAGCGATCCATTGTTCAGTGGATTGTCCTTAGCTCAAATTCTCTCCTGTCTCCTGCATTTACGTTTCATTTGTAAAAGATCATCATTGAATGTGGTTACATATGCACAGAAGTATTTTATAAAATGACTACCAATGAGTGCATGCACATATTTGCACCTTTTTTCAAGGCAGGTGTAAATTTGCACATGGGCATTTGTATGCTATTGGGGCAGGTCCTGGGAGCATATTTTATAAGTGCATAGAGGTGCCTGTGTTACGTTTATAAAATATATTGCTTTCACTGAGATTCACACATTAAAGTTGTCATAAATCCGATCATGTGAAACATGTTGGATACTAGTCCTCGAGCTGACATTGAAAGATGAGCAGAAAAACATTTATTTTGAAATAAATAAGAGTGAGTTTAAAAAATAAAAAGTTTAAATAGTTTAAAAAATTGAAGAGCATTTTAATTGGACTTATGATGACGTTGGTGTGTGAATCTCGGTGAAAGCAGTGTAACTCACAAGTGACACTTTTGAAGGTCCGATATATGTATTATCTAGTGAGAAAAGTTACTTATATATGATTTGAGTCCTCCTAGATTTAATAATTTGCCTGTTTGGGATTTATACCTTTATAAAATAAAGGTTACCCGTGGTGCAGCTTATTGAGTTTAAACTTTTGCTATTGGTGTTTTAGGTGCATCAGGGTATTGCTCCCATGGCTTTAGTTCATTGTTTGCAGTCCTATTGTCTGCCTAGTATTGCGGTCTCAAGACCAGAATTTGCTGGTTGTTCTGTCATTTCATCAAGTGCGATTGGAAGAAATTCGTAGCCAGGTTTTTGTTGTTGCTGGTCCCTGTTTGCGGAATTCTTTACCTTTGGCCATGTGCCAACTTGTGCCTATTTCTCAATTCAAGAAGCAGCTAAAAACTGGTTGTTTTGTAAGGCATTTGGCTGATGGGTGGGTTTTGAGGTTTTTTGGGTCTTTGCTGCTGGTGTGTTTTTGTATTGTGAGTTTATTTTATGAGTGCTTTATTGTACCTCGCCTAGATGGTTGGATAGGTGGGTTATACATGTATCAAATAAATAAATAGATAAGCTTAAAACAGGTGCCTTATTGGACTTCTCACACAGATGTCCTGTTGTAAAGTAACCCTCCACTGAGGGTAATTTTATAACACAGTGCCTAGGCAAGGAAGGCACATAGGTGCATATGTTGTGCTTGCTTTATACATGCAACATATGCAAATAGGTGCCTTTATAAGACTGCCTCCCTGAAAGCTTGTACAGCAGGGGTAGCAGGTGTTCTTTGTAGACAGCAGGGTTAATTAGGTGCACAAATGGGTGATGACAATGGATGGTGTCAGGATGGAACGGTTGTCCCAGAGCTCAGAAATAGTGGATAAGGTGCTCTTTTTGTTTGTATTTATGGCTCTTTTCTTTGTTGATATATGTGGGATTATAGATTTTATTTAATATTTTGTAATGACTCCTTGTAGATTGTTAGCCATATTGAACTCAAAATTGTGCGGGAAAATGTGGGGTATAAATGTCATAAATAAATAAATAAATTTTGAATTTCTCTTTTAGGAATAAAATATTGAGGTCCCAGGTGTGATGTAGTCTCCACCATCTACCTTGGAATGAGAAATTATCTGGTGTAGAACACCCAATTCCTCTCTGGCAATGGAATAGGTTCTATTGTCTTGGCTGGGAGCATTAGATGGGTCTCATTTTGATGAAGGTGGGTATGGGGCAGTGATAGGAGAGATCAGCTTAAAGACCTTTTGAGAAGAATGAATAGAAGTTAATGGTAATATCAGGACCTGTAGAAAAGCTGTATCCAACACCCTAGAGCAGGGGTTCTCAACCCAGTCCTTGGGACATACCCAGCCAGTCAGGGTTTCAGGATGCCCACAAATGAATATGTATGAGATACATTTGCATACAATGAAGGTAGGGAATGCAAATCTATCTCATGCATATTCATTGTAGGTATCCTGAAAAGCTGACTGGCTAGATGTGTTCCAAGGACTGGGTTGAGAACCCCTACCCTAGAGGCAGGACAGGGTGTGGTTTCAAGAAAAAAAATGACAGTATTTGGATAGTTCAGTCAAAACAATGTCAGTTTTGGGGCTTAACAGAAGCAATTTATTTTGACTGTCTTCTTTCTCTCTGGCAAGGTTTAGAGTAGGATTAGCATTGGGCCAACTGAGCTCCTTTTCTGAAATGAGAACCTTGTCTATTGAGTGATATTTGTTAAGCTTAGATGACAACATGTGCTCTGAGAGTAGAGCAGAAAGATGTTGTATCTTTGAAGGTATTGACTTTTCTTTAACTTTGTCACCAAAAAGGTTGTCCCTGGTGCAATGTATATCTGCCAGCTTTTGTAAGATCTGAATCTTATATCTAAGCAAGGCAGCTGGCTAAAATGCCAAAATTCAAGAAGAGATGTCAAAGACATCATAAGTTGAAGAAATCAGGTGAGCCGTACACTCAGACTCAGATAAAATCAGTTAGTTCAGTTTGAGTCTGAGCATGGGGGTAAAATCAAATTCCTTGAACCTTTTGAATCAAGGTATGCATATATTGCACCATATATATGCAGCAGGATGCTAAAAGGTGCTTTCCTATGCAGTTGCAGGAAAAACATCCTAGGCCTCTGCTCCAGAAAGGTGCCAATCAAGTTGGAGAAAAGTGGCCTAATAGAATTGAAGCTTGAACTTTTGGAAGGAAGTATAAAGGTCTGAGTTCAATGGTGGAGTCTGTTATTTCTTCACCAAGAAAGGGTCCAAATAAGGGTCCAAGAAAGGGTCCAACCCAGTCGTTGGAAATGTAAAGCTTTACTCTCACGCCCACAGGAGCTTTGGCTCTAGGGACCAAGGGGAAGGAGAGAAAACAGGGGTTGCCAGTCTTCTCCACAGCTGTCCCCTGGTGCATATTGAAAGAAGAGAGGCCAGTGCCCAAGAAGACTGAATAACTCAGGGGTTGCCAGTCTGATCCATAGCTGTCTCCTGAGGCCCAGTGTGTCACACATAAAAGGGGAGGGATGGGGTTATTGGGGAGACCTGAAGCTGATCCTCTGAAGAACAGAATAGATTGAAAACTGCTTCCAAAAGACAATCTTACAGGGAAAGTATCTGGAAGCTGGTGAATGCTGATACCTTAAAGTAACAGGAAATAGAACCTACCCAGGATCTTATCAATTTACCTGGAGAGAAAATATATACTGGGGAACATAGAGCCACAAAGGAGCAAGAGGGAGCACAGATGAACTGTTTGCCAACAAAAGAGAGAGGAATGAAATACTGGGATTAATCATTACCCAAAGAACTAAACTATCTTATAAAGGAGAGAGAGGCTTCTGATAAACATAAAGAAGGATAAAGGCATTATATCTGTCACTCTGCAAGGAGGTATGAAAGATGCATGAGCCTGATGTAGAAAGTACTGTTTAGAGGAGACCAATAATTGCTAATCAATTAAGATGGTTGGATTCTTCTGTAAGTACTTTACTTTGTTTGTTTGGATTATTTGCCTTATTGTTTTGCTATCTCCACTTTCTGTATATACTAGTACATTATTGGAGAACCTTATGAAAAGGAGTATTATTTTATTTAAGAACAGTCTCCCAGGACCTTTTTGCCTTTGCGCTTATTGTGCCTATTTACTACTACATTTTAAACCTCCCATTAGGGGCCCTTATTAGTCTGTGTTCATATACTGAGAAAGTTTGGGAGAATTGGTGTGTGTTTTAGACACAGATCACTAAATTGTGCAGCAGCCTCTGGGGTATTCCTTAGCCCCACTAATCTGATTAAATATAACTAACAGGAAGCAACCCTTGCCATCAGCATGGCACCCTGGATGATAATCCTTCCTAAGTGGTCCAAGAGCTTGCAATTCTTCCCTGATGGCATATTACAATAGTCCCTTCTGCTTCTTTTTTTTTTTTTTTTGCTTTCTTCATTGTTGATTCAGCTACCACAGATTTATGTGAAAACTGTCTTACTGAATTCAGGAGTTGGTTGCACCTTATATTTAAGGTCTAATTTCTTGGAGACTGTCTGTACCAGAGTTTGCCACCTATGAAGTTGATGTTCTTGCAGTAAATCATTAATCAGAACTGCTACTTGAGACCTTTGAAGCTTTCTGTTACGTCTGGGGAAGTGAGGCCTTGTGCCCCGGCTGAGCACGGCGAAGATGGAGCAGCACTGCGCTCGGTCAGGCAGCCAGACAACCCCTAGCTTCACCTGGGAAGCGACCACCGTTCTCTGGGAGTTGAGCCCCCAGGTGCAGGCGACCACCAGGACTTCTGGAACCGGTGGGGTGTACGGCCACCAACCAGACAGGCGGGGGAACTGACACAGTCCAAGGACCAGGAAGACAACAAAACAACAGAGTAGTCAGGAAACAATCCAAGGGTCAAAATACAGGAACCGGTAACAGATCACAGACGGGAACTACAACCTCTACAGCAATAGAAGCTGAAGCAAGGATTGACTGGAGGCAGGGCTTTAAATAGTGTAGGAATCAGTCTAAAACATGTGCAGCTGATTCAAGATGGCAGCCTCCATCAGAAGAGATGCTCTATGCCCAAATATGTACTTCCTTCCTGGGGCTGCCTAGCACCAAGATGGCCGCCCTTAGAGGCTGATCAAACTGCACTTCCCAAGATGGCCGCCCCCACAACTGAACCAACCAAGATGGCCGCCGCCAGGAGCAGCCAGGTAGGAGTGTAACACTTTCATAAATTTTAACAAGCCAAAGACACCAATTCTAGGTTCTGCTTTCTGGAGGAGAGGGAAATGAGCATGCCTTGATGTTCTGGGGTAAGAGATGCCTCCACAAATAGAGAATATACATTCTATTCCAAACATCATGATAACTATTTCAGAACTGACTACTTTCTGGTCTCAAATAAATTGATCTTGCAAGTCTTAAAGGTCGATATTCTCCCCATTTTGATTTCAGATCCTGCCGCTATTAGCATTGATATACAATTGAGAAATAATTTTTGTAATAAAACTCATTGGAGATTCAATAATGTCTTTTTATTAGATCCAGAATTTCTTAATCATATTGAAAACTTCACATCAGAATTTGTGCAATATAATTCAATAAATGATTATGATGTAGTCTTTCTGTGGGAAATGTATAAAACTGCACTATGTGGAGAAATACTTAGAGACTCTTTTACTAAGCAGTGGTAAGCCTACCACAGGCTTACCATGTGGCAATCTGAAACTACCGCTGGCCTAGCTTGGGCATCGGTGATAGTTCCACCCCTGCATGGCATTTCCGGTGCTATGGAAAATAGGTCCCTATTTTTTTACCATAGCAGTTACCTGGTGGTAATTGCTGCCTGGTTACCACGGGAACCCTTATTGCCACCTCAATGGGTGGTGGTAAGTACTCCTCCCACATGGCCCTGCAGTAAGTACAATCTTATCGCATGGCCATTTCTTTTTTCAGCCTTTTTACCCACTGTGGTAAAAAGGGCCTCAGCGTGTGGCAAAAATGGCCACCACCACTAGCTCAGGGCCCCTTTTACCACAGCTTAGTAAAAGGGCCCCTTAGCTATTCCTCTTGGAAAAAGAGAAAATACAATTTAGAAATGAAACAATTAGAAAGTAAGATTAAACAATTAGGATCCCAACATTGAAGTACCATATTATGCACAACTCTCACAAAATTAATTGCTACAAAATATATACAAAATATAAACTAGCAAATAAGATGGCTGGCTCAGATATATTCTTATAAAAAACTGGAAGATATATAGGAGAAAACGATGCAGGAAGAATGTTATCTCAATATTTTAAAGGAATATTTTTAAAAAATACAAATTGCCTCTATTAAGAACTTGGTACTAAAGTATGTACTAAATCAGAGGATATTGTGAGAGCTTTCACTGGCTTTTATGAACAGTTGTTTCAATCTAAATTTAATTCTTCTTCTGAGGAGATAGACTCCTTTCTTGAAAATATCACTCATCACCAACTTACTGCTAGACAACAATCATTATTAGGTGGAAATATCACAGAAAAAGAAATAATACATTCCATTAAATCACTACCGGCTAACAAGACCCCAGGTCCTGATTGCTACATCTCAGAGTTTTTAAAAAACCTTTCATAAAATTATTTCTCCACTTTTGTCCAAGTATTATAATTATCTTCATCAGTATCATTCTATTCAGTGCAATTTTGCAAATGTTACCATTACACTGATTCCCAAACCTGATTGAGATCTTATCCTGACTCAAAATTATAGACCAATGACTTTACTAAACCTTATTATAAAATTTTAACTAAAACTCTAGCATCTAGATTAAACAAAATATTAACCTTCATTATTCACTCAAACCAAATTGGTTTCATGAAACAGAGATATACAGAAAATAATCTCAGGCTATTTTGTGATCTTATTTTGGAGTATGCAGTATATAAAGTCTTATTAAACATAAATATTCTATATATGGCACTCAGATTTGCATGTGTAAATTAATTGCTTATCAAGCTCACTGACATCAATAATTGGGTGCAAACAACCAATTACTGATGTTAATTGGCACTCTAATATTTGCTTGTGAATTTGGCTGCATGCTATTCTATAATGCAGTGCGTTTAACTCCCATAGCATATATCTTGAAGGAGGCGTGGCCATGGCAGGAGCATGGGTGTGTCAGGGGGGCACTCTAATAATTTGCATGTGCAATTATAGAATATTGGGTCAGTGCATCTAAGTTAGGAACCAGCATTTACATTAGGTTTTAGCAGGTATAAGTCTGGCATCCAAAGTTAGGTGCAAGATCCACATCTTTTACAAAATAGCACTTAGTGCTGATTTTCTACGGCACCTAACTATGGAAGCCATTTATAGAATCTGGCCCATAGGAGCAAAACAAGCACTATAAACAGCACTATATGTTCCTATATAACAAAGGTATACGGCATTATCCAGCATTACCAACCTGACTTTAAAAATGCAGACTCAGACTTATTTCATCTTTCACTGCTAAAGCCTGTTGTTTAATGAGCCTCAGCCTTGCATACAGACAAAAGAATGCTGCCCAGAGTGCCAATGTACAAGAATAACAACATTGTCATCAGCACCAATGTCATGGCTAGATCAGCCAAGGACTCTTGGAATCTCCCTTGCAGCCAGAGAGAGGGTGTGCCTGGCAAAACTGGACATTGTTTATGAAACCTTGGCTCATTGTCAAGGTGACCCCTTCAACATGGTGCCAATGAGACAATCTTGTGGCCCTTGAAGCTACAACATCTGGGATAAACAAAGTTATGTGTGCATCACCCACATGTCCAGAATGCACATCATCAGCTCAGCTGCAGCTTGAGATTACTGTATAAAAAGGGGCTCATATCTGATACAAAAGGTTGTTGTGTTGACATTTCATCTGAGGTGCAGTCCCTGCTATCTGACTGACTATCTGAGGAATACTCTGCTATCTGCTAGATGTCTACATCAGGTTGTATAGTTGCCATGTATAGATGTTTTAAATGCTGTGGGGGTAGAGTAGCTAACTGAATTATAAGTCTGTATAGGATATTGTACGCTTACTCTGAACTGTTTCTGTGATAAGACCATTTCCTGTCTTCATTCCTGCAACGTTCATATTGTTCTGCTGCTATTGTAAATAAATAAGCACTCTATTTTTATAATACTTGGTTATGGAGTAGTTCTGTTATTATTTGGGCATTGTGAATTCAGGTCTAAAAATAAAAGTGAACACATTTGCTTCAGACACTACATTGTCTAATGCTGGAATGTGGCAAAGTCCCAAAAGGTTGTTATCTGTGTACGCCCCACAGGCCCATAGCATCTAACAAAGAAGAATCCTATGTAGCTGAACAAGCTTTTGACAGAATAGAATGGTCCTATCTTTTTAAAATCATAAACTGGTTCAATTTAGGTGATGACTTTTTAAACTGGCTTAAAATTCTTTATCATTCACAATCTCAAGAATTATGATCAATAATAATATCTCTAGTCCAATAAAATGTAATAAAGACAGTGTTGTCCTGTCTCTCCATTATTTTTTTATTTGGCTCTGGAACCATTGTTACTGGCTACCAGACAGAATTCTAATATTATAGGTTAGGCACAACTAATACTAAAATAAAAGTTGCTGCTTATACAGATGATCTTCCCTTATTCTTATCCCAGCCAGAATCATCCATCCAATATTTGATGAATACAGTTAATAAGAACATAAGCATAAACATAATAGCCATACTGGGTCAGACCAATAGTCCATTTAGCCCAGTATCCTGCTTCCAACAGTAGCCAATCCAGGTCACTAGTACCTGGCAGAAACCCAATTAGTAGCAACATTCCATGCAACCAATCCCAGAGCAAGCACTGACTTCCCCTATTTGCATCTCAATAACAGACTATGGACTTTTCTATTTTCTCTATATATAAAATTAACTGGGATAAATCTGAAATCATCTATACTCAAAAACTGTAGAGATTAACTTGGACTGCATGGAAGCTCCCACAAACCAACAAAACATCTCAAAACGTCCAACAATGAGTTTTTACACCTTGACTCTGCACATACTTGATATCATATATTTATATTCAAATATGTGAAAAAGGACCTCAGTAACCAAAGAATACAGACCCATAAATATTTAATCTGTATTTATACATTGGTTCATTTCTCATTGATCAGTCCTGAAAAAAATATTTATTTCAACAGTCCTAAACACAAAATTATAACTCGTTCCCAAAAATGAAGAAAATCATGCATCTAACCAATAATAAGCAATGAAAGGAAAGCCTCAAAGAACTCTAGGTGTAATAGCCCTTAGGAGCTAAAAGCACTTCATCATCGGCATAAAGCGAATGCTACATACCTGTAGAAGGTATTCTCCGAGGACAGCAGGCTGATTGTTCTCACTGATGGGTGACGTCCACGGCAGCCCCTCCAATCAGAAACTTCACTAGCAAAGGCCTTTGCTAGTCCTCGCGTGCCCATGCTCACCGCGCATGCGCGGCCGTCTTCCCGCCCGAACCGGCTCGTGTTCATCAGTCCCGTATGTAGCAAGACAAAGACAAGGGAAGACACAACTCCAAAGGGGAGGCGGGCGGGTTTGTGAGAACAATCAGCCTGCTGTCCTCGGAGAATACCTTCTACAGGTATGTAGCATTCGCTTTCTCCGAGGACAAGCAGGCTGCTTGTTCTCACTGATGGGGTATCCCTAGCCCCCAGGCTCACTCAAAACAACAAACATGGTCAATTGGGCCTCACAACGGCAAGGACATACAGTGGGGGAAATAAGTATTTGATCCCTTGCTGATTTTGTAAGTTTGCCCACTGACAAAGACATGAGCAGCCCATAATTGAAGGGTAGGTTATTGGTAACAGTGAGAGATAGCACATCACAAATTAAATCCGGAAAATCACATTGTGGAAAGTATATGAATTTATTTGCATTCTGCAGAGGGAAATAAGTATTTGATCCCCCACCAACCAGTAAGAGATCTGGCCCCTACAGACCAGGTAGATGCTCCAAATCAACTCGTTACCTGCATGACAGACAGCTGTCGGCAATGGTCACCTGTATGAAAGACACCTGTCCACAGACTCAGTGAATCAGTCAGACTCTAACCTCTACAAAATGGCCAAGAGCAAGGAGCTGTCTAAGGATGTCAGGGACAAGATCATACACCTGCACAAGGCTGGAATGGGCTACAAAACCATCAGTAAGACGCTGGGCGAGAAGGAGACAACTGTTGGTGCCATAGTAAGAAAATGGAAGAAGTACAAAATGACTGTCAATCGACAAAGATCTGGGGCTCCACGCAAAATCTCACCTCGTGGGGTATCCTTGATCATGAGGAAGGTTAGAAATCAGCCTACAACTACAAGGGGGGAACTTGTCAATGATCTCAAGGCAGCTGGGACCACTGTCACCACGAAAACCATTGGTAACACATTACGACATAACGGATTGCAATCCTGCAGTGCCCGCAAGGTCCTCCTACTCCGGAAGGCACATGTGACGGCCCGTCTGAAGTTTGCCAGTGAACACCTGGATGATGCC
Organism: Microcaecilia unicolor; assembly: GCF_901765095.1. Classification (NCBI taxonomy): domain Eukaryota; kingdom Metazoa; phylum Chordata; class Amphibia; order Gymnophiona; family Siphonopidae; genus Microcaecilia; species Microcaecilia unicolor. Next base: position 251,918,129 of record NC_044034.1, read on the forward strand.
GAGAGTGATTGGGAGAAGGTGCTGTGGTCAGATGAGACAAAAATTGAGCTCTTTGGCATGAACTCAACTCGCCGTGTTTGGAGGAAGAGAAATGCTGCCTATGACCCAAAGAACACCGTCCCCACTGTCAAGCATGGAGGTGGAAATGTTATGTTTTGGGGGTGTTTCTCTGCTAAGGGCACAGGACTACTTCACCGCATCAATGGGAGAATGGATGGGGCCATGTACCGTACAATTCTGAGTGACAACCTCCTTCCCTCCGCCAGGGCCTTAAAAATGGGTCGTGGCTGGGTCTTCCAGCATGACAATGACCCAAAACATACAGCCAAGGCAACAAAGGAGTGGCTCAGGAAGAAGCACATTAGGGTCATGGAGTGGCCTAGCCAGTCACCAGACCTTAATCCCATTGAAAACTTATGGAGGGAGCTGAAGCTGCGAGTTGCCAAGCGACAGCCCAGAACTCTTAATGATTTAGAGATGATCTGCAAAGAGGAGTGGACCAAAATTCCTCCTGACATGTGTGCAAACCTCATCATCAACTACAGAAGACGTCTGACCGCTGTGCTTGCCAACAAGGGTTTTGCCACCAAGTATTAGGTCTTGTTTGCCAGAGGGATCAAATACTTATTTCCCTCTGCAGAATGCAAATAAATTCATATACTTTCCAAAATGTGATTTTCCGGATTTAATTTGTGATGTGCTATCTCTCACTGTTACCAATAACCTACCCTTCAATTATGGGCTGCTCATGTCTTTGTCAGTGGGCAAACTTACAAAATCAGCAAGGGATCAAATACTTATTTCCCCCACTGTAACTGAGATTGACCTAACAATTTATTCCACTAACTGAGAGTGTAGCCTGGAACAGAATAAAACATGGGCCTAGGGGGGTGGAGTTGGATTCTAAACCCCGAACAGATTCTGAAGCACTGACTGCCCGAACCGACTGTCGCGTCGGGTATCCTGCTGCAGGCAGTAATGAGACGTGAATGTGCGGACAGATGACCACGTCGCAGCTTTGCAAATCTCTTCAATAGTGGCTGACTTCAAGTGGGCTACAGACGCTGCCATGGCTCTAACATTATGAGCCGTGACATGACCCTCAAGAGCCAGCCCAGCCTGGGCGTAAGTGAAGGAAATACAATCTGCTAGCCAATTGGATATGGTGCGTTTCCCCACAGCCACTCCCCTCCTGTTGGGATCAAAAGAAACAAACAATTGGGCAGACTGTCTGTTGGGCTGTGTCCGCTCCAGATAGAAGGCCAATGCTCTCTTGCAGTCCAATGTGTGCAGCTGACGTTCAGCAGGGCAGGAATGAGGATGGGGAAAGAATGTTGGCAAGACAATTGACTGGTTCAGATGGAACTCCGACACAACCTTTGGCAAGAACTTAGGGTGAGTGCGGAGGACTACTCTGTTATGATGAAATTTGGTTTAAGGGGCCTGGGCTACCAGGGCCTGAAGCTCACTGACTCTACGAGCTGAAGTAACTGCCACCAAGAAAATGACCTTCCAGGTCAAGTACTTCAGATGGCAAGAGTTCAGTGGCTCAAGGAGGTTTCATCAGCTGGGTGAGAACGACATTGAGATCCCATGACACTGTAGGAGGTTTGACAGGGGGCTTTGACAAAAGCAAACCTCTCATGAAGCGAACAACTAAAGGCTGTCCTGAGATCGGCTTACCTTCCACACGGTAATGGTATGCACTGATTGCACTAAGGTGAACCCTTACAGAGTTGGTCTTGAAACCAGACTCAGACAAGTGCAGAAGGTATTCAAGCAGGGTCTGTGTAGGACAAGAGCGAGGATCTAGGGCCTTGCTGTCACACCAGATGGCAAACCTCCTCCATAGAAAGAAGTAACTCCTCTTAGTGGAATCTTTCCTGGAAGCAAGCAAGATGCGGGAGACACCCTCTGACAGACCCAAAGAGGCAAAGTCTACGCTCTCAACATCCAGGCCGTGAGAGCCAGAGACCGGAGGTTGGGATGCAGAAGCGCCCCTTCGTCCTGTGTGATGAGGGTCGGAAAACACTCCAATCTCCACGGTTCTTCGGAGGACAACTCCAGAAGAAGAGGGAACCAGATCTGACGCGGCCAAAAGGGAGCAATGAGAATCATGGTGCCTCGGTCTTGCTTGAGTTTCAACAAAGTCTTCTTGACCAGAGGTATGGGAGGATAAGCATACATTAGGCCTTCCCCCCAGTCCAGGAGGAAGGCATACGATGCCAGTCTGCCGTGGGCCTGAAGCCTGGAACAGAACTGAGGGACCTTGTGGTTGGCTCGAGATGCAAAGAGATCTACCAAGGGGGTGCCGCACACCTGGAAGATCTGTCGCACTACTCGGGAGTTGAGCGACCACTCGTGAGGTTGCATAATCCTGCTCAGTCTGTCGGCCAGACTGTTGTTTACGCCTGCCAGGTATGTGGCTTGGAGCACCATGCCCTGACGGCGAGCCCAAAGCCACATGCTGACGGCTTCCTGACACAGGGGGCGAGATCCAGTGCCCCCCTGCTTGTTGATGTAATACATGGCAACCTGGTTGTCTGTCTGAATTTGGATAATTTGGTGGGACAGCCGATCTCTGAAAGCCTTCAGAGCGTTCCAGACCGCTCGTAACTCCAAGAGATTGATCTGCAGATTGCGTTCCTGGAGGGACCAGCTGCCCTGGGTGTGAAGCCCATCGACATGAGCTCCCCACCCCAGGAGAGACGCATCCATAGTCAGCACCTTTTGTGGCTGAGGAATTTGGAAAGGACGTCCCAGAGTCAAATTGGGCCAAATCGTCCACCAATACAGGGATTTGAGAAAACTCGTGGACAGGTGGATCACGTCTTCTAGATCCCCAGCAGCCTGAAACCACTGGGAAGCTAGGGTCCATTGAGCAGATCTCATGTGAAGGCGGGCCATGGGAGTCACATGAACTGTGGAGGCCATGTGGCCCAGCAATCTCAACATCTGCCGAGCTGTGATCTGCTGGGACGCTCGCACCCGCAAGACGAGGGACAACAAGTTGTTGGCTCTCGCCTCTGGGAGATAGGCACGAGCCGTCCGAGAATCCAGCAGAGCTCCTATGAATTCGAGTCTCTGTACTGGGAGAAGATGGGACTTTGGATAATTTATCACAAACCCCAGTAGCTCCAGGAGGCAAATAGTCATCTGCATGGACTGTAGAGCTCCTGCCTCGGATGTGTTCTTCACCAGCCAATCGTCGAGATATGGGAACACGTGCACCCCCAGCCTGCGAAGTGCCGCTGCTACTACAGCCAAGCACTTCGTGAACACTCTGGGCGCAGAGGCGAGCCCAAAGGGTAGCACACAGTACTGGAAGTGACGTGTGCCCAACTGAAATCGCAGATACTGTCTGTGAGCTGGCAGTATCGGGATGTGCGTGTAGGTGTCCTTCAAGTCCAGAGAGCATAGCCAATCGTTTTCCTGAAACATGGGGAGAAGGGTGCCCAGGGAAAGCATCCTGAACTTTTCCTTGACCAGATATTTGTTCAGGGCCCTTAGGTCTAGGATGGGACGCATCCCCCCTGTTTTCTTTTCCACAAGGAAGTACCTGGAATAGAATCCCAGCCCTTCTTGCCCGGATGGCACGGGCTCGACCGCATTGGCGCTGAGAAGGGTGGAGAGTTCCTCTGCAAGTACCTGCTTGTGCTGGAAGCTGTAAGACTGAGCTCCCGGTGGACAATTTGGAGGTTTTGAGGCCAAATTGAGGGTGTATCCTTGCCGGACTATTTGAAGAACCCACTGATCGGAGGTTATGAGAGGCCACCTTTGGTGAAAAACTTTCAACCTCCCTCCGACCGGTAGATCGCCCGGCACTGACACTTGGATGGCGGCTATGCTCTGCTGAAGCCAGTCAAAAGCTCGTCCCTTGCTTTTGCTGGGGAGCCGAGGGCCCTTGCTGAGGCGCACGCTGCTGACGAGAGCGAGTGCGCTGGGGCTTAGCCTGGGCCGCAGGCTGTCGAGAAGGAGGATTGTACCTATGCTTGCCAGAAGAGTAGGGAACAGTCTTCCTTCCCCCATAAAAACGTCTACCTGTGGAGGTAGAAGCTGAAGGCTGCCGGCGGGAGAACTTGTCGAAAGCGGTATCCTGCTGGTGGAGCTGCTCTACCACCTGTTCGACCTTCTCTCCAAAAATATTATCCGCACGGCAAGGCGAGTCTGCAATCCGCTGCTGGATCCTATTCTCCAGGTCGGAGGCACGCAGCCATGAGAGTCTGCGCATCACCACACCTTGAGCAGCGGCCCTGGATGCAACATCAAAGGTGTCATACACCCACTCTGGGCAGGAATTTTCTGCACGCTTTCAGCTGCCTGACCACCTCCTGAAATGGCTTGGCTTGGCTTGCTCAGGAGGGAGCTTGTCCACCAAGCCCGCCAACTGCCGCACATTGTTCCGCATGTGTATGCTCGTGTAGAGCTGGTAAGACTGAATTTTGGCCACGAGCATAGAGGAATGGTAGGCCTTCCTCCCAAAGGAGTCTAAGGTTCTAGAGTCCTTGCCCGGGGGCGCCGAAGCATGCTCCCTAGAACTCTTAGCCTTCTTTAGGGCCAAATCCACAACTCCAGAGTCGTGAGGCAACTGAGTGCGCATCAGCTCTGGGTCCCCATGGATCCGGTACTGGGACTCGATCTTCTTGGGAATGTGGGGATTAGTTAAAGGCTTGGTCCAGTTCGCCAGCAATGTCTTTTTTAGGACATGATGCATGGGTACTGTGGACGCTTCCTTAGGTGGAGAAGGATAGTCCAGGAGCTCAAACATTTCAGCCCTGGGCTCGTCCTCCACAACCACCGGGAAGGGGATGGCCGTAGACATCTCCCGGACAGAGGCCGCAAAAGACAGACTCTCGGGAGGAGAAAGCTGCCTTTCAGGGGAAAGGCCAATGGCTGCCGAAGGAAGGCCATCAGACTCCTCGTCAGAGAAATATCTGATGTCCTCCTCCTCCTCCCACGAGGCCTCACCATCGGTATCAGACACAAGTTCACGAACCTGTGTCTGAAGCCGTGCCCGACTCGACTCCGTGGAACCACGGCCACAGTGGGAGCATCGAGAGGTAGACTCCTTCACCCGCACCGGCAAAGCTCCCTCCGCCGACGTCGTCGGGGAGCCTTCCTGGGAGGCGACCACAGTCGGTACCGCAAGCGGCACCGATGTCGGAGACCTCACCCCGGGCAAGGGGCCAGCCGGCGCCTCGCTCGACGGTACCGGTGGCGCAAGCACCCCCGGTACCGGAGCGTAAGGGCGCAACAGCTCTCCCAGGATCTCTGGGAGAACGGCCCGGAGACTCTCGTGCAGGGCGGCTGTGGAGAAAGACCTGGAAGCTGATGCAGGAGTCGATGTCAGAACCTGTTCCGGGCATGGAGGCTGTTCCGGGCTGTCCAAAGGGGAGCGCACCGACACCTCTTGGACAGAGGGCGAGCGGTCCTCTCGGTGCCAATGCCTACGGGGTGCCGACTCCCTCGGCGACCCAGAGCTCTCGGTACCGACGCAGGAAGGAGACCGGTGTCCATGCTTCTTTGACTTTTTCAAACGAAGCATGTCACCGGAGCTTCCCGGTACCGACGAGGAGGACGTAGAATCCAACCGTCGCTTCCTCAGGGCCAAGGCCAAAGAAGGTCGGTCTCGGGGGGGCTGTACCGCAGGAGCCCTCAGGGTAGGGGGAGACCCACCCGAAGGCTCACCGCCACCAGCAGGGGAATGGACAGCCCTCACCTGCACTCCAGACGAAGCAGCACCATCCGACGACATCAGCACTAGTGGAGGTCCCGGTACCACCGACGCCGACGCAGCCTTCCGATGTCTCGGCCCCGACGATGCAGAGGGTCGATGCCTCGATGCAATCGATACCGTCGCGGCCGAGGGCGGAGGTGTTGACGCTGTCGACGTCGACGCACTCGATACTCCCGGTGCCGATGCCGACGAAGAGCCCGAGAACAAAACGTTCCACTGGGCCAATCTCGCTACCTGAGTCCTTTTCTGTAAAAGGGCGCAAAGACTGCAGGCCTGCGGGCGGTGCCCAGCCCCCAGACACTGAAGACACGACGCGTGCCTATCAGTGAGCGAGATTACCTGGGTGCACTGGGTGCACTTCTTGAAGCCGCTGGGAGACTTCGATGACATGGGCAGAAAAATCACGCCAGCGAAATCAAAACTCGTAATTGCGGTAAGGCACCAAAAAGATGGGGAGAAAAAAACTCGACCCGAGGCCGCAAAAGGGCCTACCCCGAAAACGAAAGAAAACTTAACGGGGCCAAAAACTAGAAGTAAGGGAAAGGGAAAAAGACCAAAAGGCCCTTCTCCGGAATCCCTTTTTTTTCTTTTAGCGAAAAGTCAAAAAGACGCGCGAGGGTCAACTTAAGGGGCGCGAATGGCGCAAACACGACTGTACCGAGCGCGGACAAAAGAAGACTGACGAACACGAGCCGGTTCGGGCGGGAAGACGGCCACGCATGCGCGGTGCGCATGGGCGCGCGAGGACTAGCAAAGGACTTTGCTAGTGAAGTTTCCGATTGGAGGGGCTGCCGTGGACGTCACCCATCAGTGAGAACAAGCAGCCTGCTTGTCCTTGGAGAAAAAAACTTTCACTGTACAAATTTCAAATTTATTATATACTCAGCAGCAACTTCTACCACAATCTTTGCAAGAACTTAAAAAGGTTCTACTTAGCTCTCAAGTTGCATTGCTGGTAAATCTTTTTTGAAAGGCAATGCAACCCCAAATAAACACATATTGTTTTGTTTTTTTTAAAAAGGAGTGATGAATGAGAAATGAACCAATTTATGAATACAGATTAGAAATTTATGGGTCTGTATTCTTTGGTTAACTGAGGTCCTTTTCCCCATATTTGAATATACATATGTATATAATATCAATTATATATAGCGACAAGGTATAAAAACTCATTGTTGGGCAACTTGAGACTTTTTTATAAATCTGAAATCTTGTATTGGAATCGTCGTACTACACAACTGTCACGATTGTGACTGTATTCCATGCCTGCACTCACCTTGCCCCCTCGGGTAACCGGGCCCTGTGGTTGCTGTGGACTGTTTTTTTCCAGGTTCCATTCCGTTCCTGATGTTCCAGCACTCCAGACTTGCCCTGCGGTTTCTGCTGCCAAGCCTCCCCTGTGACCTCATCTGTAATTGCCTTTATTAAGCTCCTGGGAATTGTCAGACTTGCCTTTGCAACAGAGGTCTTCAGATGTGCTTTCGTCTGTGAGTGCTTGTTGCAGTTCTAGCTCTGCTAGTCCTTGTCTAGTTTGTCGTCAGTTCTGTTCCTTATTGCTGTATCTTCCCTGTGTGTCTTTAGCTTCTGCTCCTTACGGCTGTATCTGCCCTGCGTGTCTTTAGCTTCTGTTCCTTACTGCTGTATCTGCCCTGTGTGTCTTTAGCTTCTGTTTCTTACTGCTGTGTCTGCCCTGTGTGTCTTTAGCATCTGTTCCTCTTTTAAACCCTAATCTTTAAGCTGTGGCAGAAACTTCAAGTTTTAAAACTATGGAGAAAAGGGTATGGAGACTCGCTAATAAAGTTTGCTTGCTCTTTTTATATTAAAATTCTGTGTTTATCAATATCCTACAATTCCTCTTTTAAACCCTAATCTTTAGGCACATGCACTACACCGGTGGCACTGCCGATTGGGCACGCGCTACCTGCGCATTAGCCCTCCCACTCCTTTGTAAAATGGCCTCTAGGTGTTTATTTTCCAGCTAATTAGGGGTTCTTAAAAAATATATATTTATCAGTGTTTTCACAATGCAGTTGCCATTGCTGGGTATTTTTTGTGGTGGAATTAAACACATTCATTTGTGCAACCGAGGCCTCATCCATGTGGAAAAAGCACAAAACGAGGGGGAGGATGAAAGAGTACTATGAGATTTTACACTTTTGCACCGGGGGTGTTTTATCTATGTTTCTTGATTAAAACCTAAAATCAGAAGCTCTAATTATAAATATTGGGAATTGCTGTAGCGTTAATGTGGTATTTACTGCAGCTGTGCACTTTTGTAAGCTAGCCTGATAATCAAAGATGTGCTGACAGTTTCTTATCACTGGTCTCTTGCCAGCTCTGCTCCACTTGGGGATCAATGTTCTAGGCATTTTTCCCATAGAGACAAAACAAGGGAAACAGTATGTCAGGCCCCATTTGCTGAGACATAGTTTGCTTACGTAAAATCATTTTAACCCTTAGCGAAGTCTCTTCATAAAATAAAACATAAATGATAGATATAACATGCAGTAACTTGATATTTAAAATCGCATTCCAATTATGGAATCCTTGGTAGACTCTGATACCTTTCAGTGGTGTAATAGAACAATAATCCCAAAATTTTATATATGAGTTTTCAAGAAAAAAAAAAAACCAATAGAACAAACTTACATTTAGGAGGACTACATTATCAGGCTGTGACTGACTTTCTGTCTTATGTTTGCTGCAGGAAGAAATACTGCCATTTGATCTGCTGGAAGAGGTTAACCCATCACTGCAGAATTTGTGTTTTAGTGCATCAGGTAGTGGCGAGATGGGTGACAAAATCATTTTCTCATTTTTAAGTATTGATAATGCCAAACTGCAGATAAAAATTATAGAAAAGACATTTCACAATGACAAATTTAGCAAAAGGTATACTTTCCACAGTTTCATTACATACCCGGCCCATGTCATCCCCAAGCATTGGGTCTGCAATTCCACTGAACCTTATCCCCATGATATGGTTCAGTCACAAACACAATGACTCAGTAATGTGCTTCAGGGGGCTTCCATAAGCTTCTGGAAGCTTGCTCTTGAATTATTTTATGAAAAGAGGAAGGGTTGCATCTCATGAAGCACAGTCCCTTAATGAGAAACTTCTAGCACATCACTGGAAAAACTCAGGCCACAAGCTTACAGTTGTAGGTGGCATGGTTTGAAATCTATTCTATCAGACTTTCAAAAGCCCTTGTCATTCCTTCTTTTATCATTCCCTTCCCCATTATAAAGAAGTATATGTATCATCTATGTCCCTGCAGTTACTAGAAGATAGTTTCTGTGTGAGAGTACAGTGTGCTGAATCATAGGAAGTAGGGGCAGCTGATGGGGGATGTGAGGTCAGGTGCAGAGACTCCCTGTGGGACTTCATTGGTATAAACATTTGCATAGGTTGGTAGAGATTGAAAAGTAGGGCCGTGTGCAAAAGACACAGCTTATGCTTAGGGCTAGCCCTGTCCTCCCCTTTGTAAGGGTAAAGGGTCATGGATTTGATATACCACCTTTATGTGGTACAGCCAAAGCAATTTACATTTATTATATAACTAGGCAATGGAGGGTAAGGTGACTTGCTGAGGATTACAGATACAAAATATGGGCTCCAGGTTCAGTAACCATAAATCTGAACTGAGATTCTAAAATGAAGTGGTAACTGTGGAAAAGCAGGACAAGCAGAAAGAGTACATAATTCTAAATCTGGAACACAATGTATAGTGTTTCTGTCATAGATATCATGCCATTGTGATTTCACACTCCCTCACAGGGCCACTTTACGAGGGCTAGCTCTAGAGTGCTCAGCAGGAAAGGCATCATTCAGTCAGGGATGATAAAAGCTCAGAGCAGAGACAAGTTGGCGAGGCCTGGAGTAGGAAGGAACAGCCTTCCAGATTATACCTCTACAAATTATGTATGAATGACTAGAAGGTTGGCCAAGGTAGGTAAAATTCTAATTGCAACATTGTGACTTTTTATAGCCTGGCAGAAGCCAGCCCTTTTCCTGCTTGTTTAATATTGTATTCATGCTGACACATTTGCATAGGTTGGTAGGGATTGAAAAGTGGGGCCCTGTGCAAAAGACACAGATTATGCGTAGGGCTAGCCCTGTTCTCAGAATTTAGAGTTTCCTTTCTTTGTAAGGGTAAAGGGTCATGAATTTGATATACCGCCTTTCTGTAGTACAGCCAAAGCAATTTACATTTATTATGTATCTGGGCAATGGAGGGTAAGGTGACTTGCTGAGGATCACAGGTACAAAATATGGCTCCAGGTTCAGTAACAATAAACCTGAACTGAGATTCTAAAATTAAGTGGTAAATGTGGAAAAGCAGGACAAGCAGGAAGAATATATATTTCTAAATCTGGAACACAATGTGTAGTATTTCTGTCATAGATATCATGCCATTGTGATTTCACACTCCCTCACAGGGCCACTTTACGAGGCCTAGCTCTAGAATGCTCAGCAGGAAAGGCATCATTCAGTCAGGGATGAGAAAAGCTTAGAGCAGAGACAAGTTGGTGAGGCCTGGAGTAGGAAGGAACAGCCCTCCAGATTATACCTCTACAAATTATGTATGAAAGATCAGAAGGTTGGTCAAGGTAGGTAAAATATTCATTGCAAAACTGTAACGTTTTATAGCCTGGCAGAAGCCAGTCCTCTTCCTCTTTGTTTAATATTGTATTCATGCTGACACTCTTGTGCACACTATTACCCTTTTTGTAGCCTGGTGGGAGCAAACCACTTTTGATGATTGAAACTGAACTGTGTATATTTGTTTGGAAACTCCATTAAAGGAGTTATACTTTACTTTTACAGCCTGGCTGTGTCTATGGAGGTTCCATTCTCTACATCTGTTCACACTATCACAGCCACAGATACGTGAAGATTGTGAACAGATTATCCACATGTAGATAGGACAGTGTTGAATTCAACAGACTGTCTTCTTATAAATAGCATGATGCTACAATGGTTCACTGTTTTTCTCCTTTAGGGACCAATGAGAAAGATATTGGTTATCTGGGAAGAAGGCTGATTGAGAGGTTTTTTGGGGCCTGACTTAACACTAAGCACAGCCTCACAATGATAGAGAAATTAGGATTTAAATGCCAAACTGAAGGAGGAATGTATAAACCTGAGTGAGGCAGCTTGACCCTAGTGGTAGTACTGTAAGACTACTGCTAGGGGTTAACCAGTGCCATTTTGAACTGGGTGCCAGACTGAACAGGAGCAGCCTTTTGACAGGGCAGGAGTGACTAGTGACTGCTCTTGCCCCACCCGCTAGACACCAGGGAAACTCCTTGGGGAGAATGGCTGGTGGGGTTTAGAATCGGGGAGTGGGGGCCTGGATGTGGGAAGATGAATATCAGAAGTTGGGGGGGGGGTGGCTCCTTGGTATCAGAAGTTGGGGGGGGGGGTGGCTCCTTGGTATCAGGAAATCAGTACCTGCCTTGGCCCTTTTCAGAGATAGTGGGTCTGACTTGGGGCCCACTATCTTTGCATTGCTGATTTTTTAGGTGTGATTTATAGAATTCACCCCTAAATACTAAAAGCCCATAGGTACTGAACAGGCTTCAGCATTTAGGAGGAGATTCTATATATGGTGCCTAAAATATCAGTGCTGAAATCAGTGCTGACTAACTACATTCTATAATCGGCCCCTAGCTTTAGGCATGTGCATAGTTGACATTTCAGCGCCAGTATCTGCGCGCATCCATCTACAACAATGAAAACCTGGTGTAAATCTCAGCGTGTAGATTTAGGCGCACTGGTTCATATTCTATAACTAGGCGGCTAAATTTTGGAATGCCCATGAAACGCCCCCATTTCTCTGCCCATAACCACGCCCCTTTTCCCTCCACGTATTAGAAGTTCGCAGCACATCGTTACAGAATACGCTTTGTGAGTTGTGCACCTAAGTTCTAATCAGTGCCAATTAGTGTTCATTATTGCTTGATAAGTGCTGTTATCAGCGCTCATTAGTTTGTTAAGCCAATTAAGTTACACATGGTGTTATAGAGTATGCATATGTACCAATTTTGGCACCTAAATCTAAGCGCACACAATTAGAATCTGGGGGTTAGCACGTGCTACTTCCTTTAATGCACATTAAGGCCATAACACTGCTTGATGACTTCCCCCCTCAGGTACTAATAACTAGGGTTAATGGTAAAATAACATGTCTTAACAGAAGCCTATATTGATAACTTCCCCAAAGTGAAAGGGGTTTTAAATGACAAACTTACATCACAGATAATACATATTTAACTTAAGTAGCAGACATTAAGAGTTTTGTACTATACAAATGCAAGGGAAACAGCTGTAAATGTCAGCTGGAGAGGAGAAAACATTTAAATCCCCAATTTACATAGAATGTAGAGATTGAAATTAAGACATTCAAGTGGAATGTGTTCAGTTCCAGTGATATTTTAGAAAAGGATCTGCTGACGCAGAGCTGTTTCTAAAATATCTACAGGAATGCATATATATTTGCTAGGACATGGAGTGGGAACAGCCATTTTACAAGCATACAGGTTAAAAAAAAGTAAATTGCATGGATCCAACAGATTCCACATGTTGTCAACACTTACACTTGGAAATGATCATTCCATAACTTACACATGCACATGGTGCCAGTGCTGTGAGTAGTTGCCCCATTTTACAAACCTATACATGTAAGTGCCACCAATTAAGTAGTTAGACTGCAATTTAACTTGGTGAAATAAACTATAAGGGATTAAGGGAAATGAATACTTTAATTCTTTGTGTAAAGCTCTGGCTAAATCTGTTAGGGCGCCCAAGACTCCAAAGCTAAATCAGAGCTTGATTTTAATAGCTGCAATGCAGTTCTATAACTAGGAACCTTCTTTTTTTTTTTTTTTTTTTAATAAAGTGTATTTTTATTCAGGAATGTAAAAGGGTTTATTACACCAAAAATGGCAGAAAATCAATAGAAAAATATTTATTTTTCTGCATAAATATTAGTAGTGTATCTCACTGTCATTTCTCAGACCTAATCTGCGTATTTTTTGACAGGTGGTCGCACCCACTTCCGGTCCCAACAGCCAATCAAGCCCTACCTACTCCCTGTCCATGACCCGCCCCTTAGATGTCACTGGATATGTCATAGCCCCACCCCTCTGCATAGCCCCACCCCTAAATGCCTTATTTGCATAGCCCTGCCCCAAACCTTGCCCCTTTTTGTATAGCCCAACCCGTTTTGGTGGTGTCACAGGAATTGACATCATAGCCACAGCACCTTTTCCAAGATGGCAGCCACCACTGGTCACACTATGTCACTTCCTGTTTCTACTGCTGGTTGCCATCTTGGATGGGAGTCACGTGATGGGAAGTGAAATAAAAAAATTTGACACTGCCACCCACAGCTGTGAAGGAATGTGCTCATGCATAGCTTAACTTTTTTTTCTCACAGGAAAGAAAATAGATATATTGTTTTCTTTTTCTTATAATGTTTTCTTTCAAAAGGATACCTTGTGCTTATTTTTAAAGCTGGATGCTAAGCTGTTTTGAGATTAACTTACACAAGAAACTGTAGGGAGTTTGGCTCATTAGGCTTTCAGATCCATTCACACCGGCAGAAGCCCGTGAACCAGGGGCGTATCTGGACTCCGGCGGTAGGGGGGGCCAGAGCCAGAGGGAGGGGGCACATTTTAGCCCCCCCTCCCCGCCATTGCCAGACACCCCCCTCCCCGCCGTCGCTTACTTTTGCTGGCGGGGGACCCCAACCCCCGCCAGCCGAGATCCGCTTCCTCCTCCGAGTCCTACCTTTAAAAATATTTCTTCAGCTGGTGGGGGACTCCAACCCCCGCCAGCCAACCCGAGATCTTTTTTAACTTTCTTCTATCTTCGTCCTCCGCGTGGCCGATGTGTTGCTGCTGTTGTGCAAAGCTGAAATGATTGACTCTGCGACTAGTGACCAAGTACATCTTTTCAGCGTACTGCATTGCTGATAAGGCTCGTGATCAGCAGTAAGGTAAAACTTAACAAGGGTCCGATAAAACCCCAAAATTGTGTCACCAGTTTCTTCTTTGCTTTAAGAGGTATCCTTTTGTGAGCGAGATTCTTTATTGCATGCCTTTGTCTTTTTAGGATGTTGATCTGATGCTGTGATAAGGGTATGTTATCTTTCAGAGTGTGTAGGGCTATCTTCGCTATAGCCGATATTAAGTCATCCAAAATGATGCCAAGGATGGCTTTTCTCTGCCGGGACGAAGACTGAACTAAAAGTTTTAAAAGCTCCAGGTTCCTCTTCAGATGGCTAGACATGTTGTTGTCTGTGAAAGCGCAATTACCGTGTACGGAAAAAGCAGTTGGTTGCCACTTCTTTTTATAGGAGACCATTGTTTTCTCAACATATACAACCATCAATGCTGGGGGAAAGATGTCCATCCTCAATCTGTAAGCCTCGGGCGTCAATGCATTCAAATCCATGAGGAGATAGCTGTATGGATTTCTGGTAGTGTCTTCGAAGGCCTTGAGAAAGAAATGCATCTTGCATGGATACATTTGCCTGGCAAGAACAGCTATCTGCTGTTTATCTCTCGGATTCTTAAACAACACCATATATTTTGTATTTAAAGTGATGGTATGGGTTGTTCTGCCTTCAGAAAAAAATATTCTAGATGATATATATAATACTTGAAAGGTATTAATACAGAAACAAATATTTTCCAGAGAAGGGAAAGTGGTAACACTAGGGGTCAAGAATTGAGGTTGCAGGGTGGTAGACTTAGGAGTAATGTCAGAAAATTCTTTTTCACGAAGAGGGTGGTAGATGCCTGGAATGACCTCCCAAGGGAGGTGGTAGAAAAAAAAACTGTGATGGAATTCAAAAAGGCGTGGGATGAACACAGAGGATTTCTAATTAGAAAATGAATGATATAAAAAACAAAACTTAGGGTTGCATATGTGTTTGCATATCAAGTGGTGCTTAGATGACAACTCTGGCTGCATCAACTAAGGCTGGTGCTGGGCTGGCTTGTCTGGTCTGAGTCTTACATATGATGATCTGGTTTAGGATGGTCTAGAGAGAGCTTTGACAGAAACTGTAGTGGTTTGAAACATGAAGACAATGCTGGGCAGACTTTTACAGTCTTTGTCCCACAAATAAGACAAGACGAATTTGGATAGACTGGAGTGGGCTTTGATGGAAACTCCAGTAGTTGGAACATATGGACAGAGCTGGGTGGACTTCTATGGTCTATGTCCCAGAAACACCAAAGAAAGATCATGATTATATAATATCACTCTCATTGTTGATTTAATACTTGAATTGTTGAATGTGACTCTTGGGTAGACTGGATGTACCATTCAGGTCTTTATCTGCCTTCACTTACTCCGTTACTATGTTACCAGGTTACTTACATTTTTGTGGTGTATATATTTAGTAAAGGCTTTTTCAATCTCATCATTTTTAAAAGCTGACTCCATAAAATCATCAACAATGACCAGATTTACAACAGATTATCATTAAATTCACCAACAGCAAATTCATAAAATGTATAAACGGGTACTGGTTTGATAATTCTTCACACATAGTTTGTCAACAGGTGTAATGCCATATGATTTGATTGGGTTTCATGCTGAACGTAAGATCGGTGTGTTCTAACAATGTTTTAACAAAGAAACTTTTACCACTATTGGAGGGTCCTCCTATGATGCACGAGAAGAGATAGCAGAAGCATGTGTCAAACTTGTCAATAGCCATAGTGAAAATGTAAACTCCCAACCACCTCTGGATCAAAGTAAATTCTGCTTAGGATTTTTTTGTACATGACTTCATAGGGTGATGCGCATTTCAACACTAGTGCTGTAGGGTGGGGGGAGCCATATAACGGGAGGGGGTAGGGGGTTGCATTTCTCACGCTTCTGCTAGGGGAGGAAAAAAATTACCCAACCCCTGTAAGGCTACAGATTATGTCCATACTCTTTGCATATGCTTTACTTAACTTTTTAAAATATTATATGCTTCCTAAATGAATACTGTTAGGGTAAAGCAATCCATGTATAAAGCATTTTCCCTAGCTTTGTCACATGTGTTGTGTTTAACTTTTTTTTTTAAACTTCTATGATTCTTAGGTGGACACAGCTAGAGCAAAACACTGCAGGGCACGATCTCATACAAAACAGAAGGAGTGTGACAAGGTGCTGATGTGCACACTGGTAGGATCTGCAGGAAAACAAGGTGGGGGGGGGGGGGGTTGTGTGGGTAGGGGTTTGTGGATCATCTCACTCCAAGAAAAAAAAGATGGCTTTGCTAAATACTACGTTGTAGGTTTGCTTTCCATATGCGACATAGCTTTTAAAAAAATTTCCTTTCGAAGTTGCTGCAGAGAAAACCAATACTTGCAGGTGGGGTTCACGGACTTCTGCATGTGTAAATGGACCTGAAAGCCTAACAAACCAAACCCCCTATGGTTTCTTGTGTAAGTTAATCTCAAAACAGTTTAGCATCCAGATTTAAAAATAAGCACAAGGTATCCTTGTGTGGAGGAGTGGAGGTTAGTGCAGCAGACTTTGATCCTGGGAAACTGGGTTCAATTCCCACTACAGCTCCTTGTAACTCTGGGCAAGTCACTTAACCCTCTATTGCCCCAGATACAAATAACTACCTGCATATACTATATAAACCACCATGAATGTAGTTATTCAAACCACAGGAAAGCAGTATATCAAGTCCCATTTCCTTTTGGAAGAATAAATTATAAAAAAAAGAAAGCAAAATGTGTATTTTCTTTCCTCTGAGAAAAAAAGTGAGGCTGCACATGAGCACATTCCTCTACAGCAGTAGGGGGCAGTGTCAGGGTTTTTTTGATGCCACTTCCCATCACGTGACCCCATCCAAGTTGGCGACCAGTAGTAGAAATGAGAAGTTATGTAGTGCGACCAGTGGTGGCCGCCCTCTTGGAAAATGGGGCATGGCTATGATGGCACATCCTGTGACATCACCAAAATGGACAGGATTAGGGCGGGCATATGCAAAAGGGGTGGGGTTTGGGAGTGAGGCTATGCAAATAAGGCAGGATTAGTGGTGGGTGTTTTATAAAAGGGGTGGAGCTATGGCATCTTATCTGATGTCATCAAAGAGGATGGGCCATGGGCAGGAGTGGGTATGGATTGAACCAGAAGTGGGAGGGGCTTTGTAGTGTCCTCACTTGATTGGCTATTGGGACCAGAAATGGACGTGGCCACCTGTCAAAAATATGCAATTAGCTTTGACAAATGCTGGTGAGATACACTACTAATATTTTAATTTATTTTGGAGGACAGAACCCAAGGTAGTAAAAAGAAAAATTATAGTTTATTAAAATATTGCAAGCCACAATGTACTAATTAGTTCTGTACTTCTGGCCAATCAGTGAGGAATTATGGATATTGTCCACATTCTAATTATTTAAGAGCTTGAACACTGAACTGCTACGAAATATTGTATTTCTTGTCTCTGCAGGAATGGGTAAGTGTGGGCTATGGCTGTGGCTAGGATCAGTAGTAGTCTGATTCCTACTACAAGAGTTTAAGGCATCCAAAAGTTTGGGTGAAAATCAGATTTAACCGAGTCTCACCTTCTGAATACTACTGACAGAGCTGTAGCAAGCTATATGGAGCCAGTGAGGTTACATAGCTATCCATTGGCTTCCCTTGCCCTGATGTCACAAAAGTAGGCGTGGCAGAAGTGCACTGTGTCAGTTGGGGGCCTGTTGCACAGGGTGCATTTGGCAGTTGTGGAGCTCCTGGCTGCTGATATGGACATAAATTTAGGCCCTGCACCCAGAATGCCCCCCCTTAACTTGAACAACTTTATAAATATAGTGCTAGATTTTATATTTCATGCCTAAAAAATTGTCACTGAAAAAAAAATACGCCTAGGCATATTCTATAAACCGCACCTAAATTTAGGTACGGGTGACTACATTTGGTTGCGGTCATTTACACCAATGAAAATCTGGTGTAAATGCTGCCATCTAAATTACACGTGGAACAGTCATATTCTATAACAGTGTGCGTAAATTCTAGGAAGGCCCACCACATGCCCATGGCCCTTCCATGGTCACGCCCCCTTTTCAGATCCACATCGTAGAATTTATGTGCATCATTTTATAGAATCTGATTAGACATTTGTGCATATAAATTCTAATTATTGCCAATTGTCAATAATTGCTTGTTAAGTTCAATTATTTGTGATGATTGGCTTGTTAAGCTAATTAATTTGTATGCGCAAATTCAGAATATGACTGGATTTGTGTGCACAACTCAATTCGCACTATATAGAATCTAGGGGATAGCTTTTTACAGTACATTGACTGGGAAGTTCAAATAAAGCAATTATTCAGCCAACCCCTGATTCTGACCACATAAATGCATTTGAAAATTAAGTCTATGACGTTGAAGCAAAATTGTACGGGGTCAATATTCAAAGCATTTTAAGTGGGCAAGAGAGGTTCCTGCTTGCTTAAATTGTGTTCAGCAGGCCAGCTGAATTTAAGTTCAGCAGCACTTAATTGGGCAGTGACACCACATATTGCACTAAGTGGCCATTTTAAAAGTTGGCAGGAGTGGGATATTCTAGAGGTGGAGTCAAAGAGGAGCTGGAATCTATATGGGTGCCAGTAGAATTCAGTGCTGGTGCCTGCATAGCTAAGCAACTAAATAGGATTGCATAAATAGCAGTCCTAACTTTGGTCTCTTAGCTAAAAAGGTGGCGCTGCTGAATATCAGTTGCTACTTTCACAGCTGTCAGTGGTGGCCTGAAGCTCATCGAAGCTCCCTCCCACTGGGATCCACATAAGTAGTAGTAGTAGGCACATTTGGAGTCAGGAAAGAAATGTTTTATTTTTTATTGCTGCAGTACTGATTTACATGTGAAGAATTAGGTATATTTTGTCTTCCTATTGACTGCCACAAAAAGGCAGATGTAAGACAATCAGACGATGAATGCATTTGGCAGACTTCTTGTTTTGCAAAATTATAGAACTATATAATACAATACATACTAGGGTATAAACATGGAGCAAATAAAGGTTTTAGATAAAAATCAGCTTTTCCAAAAATTGAGAAAAACTGCACAAAAAAAATCTAGATGGTGTACAACTTCTTTTAAACAAGTGGAAGGAAATGCATACTTATTGCAGTTCACGTCATGAGGGCTTGTTGAGGAAATGCAGTTAGTAGACACAGTGCATCGCAGAGAACTTTCTTTTCCCACAAGATTCTTCTTATTATCCTTGCATGCTTCCTCTTTTTCATACTGCATGAAAAGAAAAAATGATTCTACTACACAGTTAGCACAAGCCTCAGAATTGTACCACCAGAATTGTGTCTTCGTTCTTATTTGTGCTCAAGATTCAGTAGAAGGCCTTCTAAGTTGTGGCTCGTTAACAAGACTGTGCTTTTCTTCAGGTAACAGTTGAAATTACACAGTGTAATTAAACTAATTTTTTATATTAATTAGTATTTTCTGTTGAGAGCAGGTAAAAGGGTTTAAGAGCACAAAAAAACAGTGGTGTAACTACCACTCCCTCCCTTCCAAGCCCAATATGGTTACCATATAGATTTTCTACCTTTAACAAAAATGATTGAGGAATTATGTTTATTCCACACTTGATATACCGCCTTTCTGTAGATACAGTCAAAGCGGATTACATGTAATATTTTTAATCATAGATATGAAGATCATTACAAGAGCAAAAATAATTTACAGGTTTTGAAATATTATCAAAATAGATGTATAAAAACATGTTTGCATACTTCAGTAAATCTACTTTTATATCTATGTCAAGCTTATTGTAGTAGAAGCCTCTAACCTATCAGTGTTGGAGCTCTGGAGGACAGTGAGTCATATACATTTGGAAGCCTCTATTTTGTGTCTTCGGATTGTACTGGCAAATTTTCAAGACAAAGCTATGCATGTAGTTTCATTTTGAGACTCAGCCTAAGGAATTTGTGTACACATAATTACACCTGTACTTTGGAATATCCCACCGAACCAACATAAACAAAACCTGGACACCTGCGACACAACGAAATGGACATCTTCAACTCTTCTTCTTCCTTCTCTAACTTCCCCCACTGACTTTACAATACACGAACCTTAATCTACCATAATATCACATTGTATTTGTTCATACCGGAATTGGCAAACGCCATAACGGTATTATGTAAGCCACATTGAGCCTGCAAATAGATGGGAAAATGTGGGATACAAATGTAACAAATAAATAAATAAATAAAATACACTCATATAATCGCTCTTCTCCTTATTGGTTTCTATTTACAGTTCAAACTTCTCTTGCTGACTTATAAATGCATTCATTCTGCAGCTTCTCAGTATCTCTCCTGTCTTATTTCTCCCTATACCCCTCCTTAGGAACACCATTTTACATGTAACTCACTCTTATATCTACCCTTCTCCTTCACTGCCAACTCCAAACTCTTTTCCTTCTGCCTGTTGACCTATACATCTGGAATAGACTTACTCAGTCAGTAAGTCATGCTTCGTCTGTGGCTCTATTTAAATCCAGGCTAACAGTACACCATTTTTGAGAATGCATTTAATATGTAACCCCTTATTCACCTGTTTAACACCCATGTTATTCTAATTATTTCCATAATTTCTTATTTATCCTTTTGCTGTGGATAAATTGTAAGCTCTGTTGAGCAGGGACTGACTCTTACATGTTTGTGTACAGTGCTGCGTATATCTAGTAGTGCTATAGAACTGTTAAGTAGTCGTAGTAATAGTAGGCATACATTTCCTGACATAATTTTTATATATACATGCATATTTTATAAAGTATGTGTATAACCAGTAATTGAAGAACACAGTAGGGATGACCACAACAAAGAGGACAGAACTGGATCTTGAAAACTTTGTGTATTGTAAATTGGAGTACACTTTCTAAAAGTAAAGTTGGATTCAACATGGGCTGTATATCAGCATCATCAGCTGCATCAGGAGTCCATCTATACTAAGGTCAGATAACATCAAGTATTAGCTGTAAAACTCTACATAGAAACAGGAGAAATCAACAAGTTATTCTAAAGGTAATAACCTACTACATTAAAAATAGAGTTATGGATGGCATCCAAGTCTATAAGTTGAAAAGATGGCAGTCAAAGGGTTCTGCTGGGAAGAGCGCAACACTATTGATGATGAATGAGGTATAAGAAAATGTGATAAAGAAAGTGGTAAGCTAGAATAGAGAATTTTATAAACTAAAATTAAGATTTTAAATATGATCCTGTGAGACACTGAGAGCCAATGTTCTTCTTTTAGCAATGGAGTAACACGATCCCATTTTCTTGCACCTTTAATTAAGTTCACTTTTGTATTTTGGAGAATTGGAAGGTGCTGAAGATCAATTGACTGAATTGCTTTAAGCAAGGAGTTGCAATAATCAGCTGGGGAATAGATCAACATTCTTAGGGCCTCTTTCACTAAACCATGCTAGCAATTCCTGGTATGGCAAATGAGAGGAAGCCCATTCAAATCCTATGGGCTTCCTCTAATTTGCCATGCAGAAAATAAGGACTTAACTGAGCAGATCATATGCAGCTTAAAGAAACATTCTTATATATATGGGATATAGGCTGTTTAAATAATAGGTCGTCATTATTACTCCCACAATTTTGAAATATGATATCCATAAAACTGAGGAGCCAGACATAAGTATAGGTGAAGTTAGTGTATGATTCATGCTTATTAAGTAGCATGCCTTTAGTTTTTTCTGGATTTAGTTTCATTTTTGTGATGAGATAGCCATTTTGCAATCCTGTAAACTTGTCATTAACAGAGGCAATCCTCTGAGCATCATAAAAATCTATGGTGGTGAAAATCTGGAAATTGTCAGCATATGTGAACAAGGGACTGAATCAGTCCAAGCAGCAGATTACAGAGCATGGGCGCTAACAGAGAATCCCAGGGCACCCCACATGTAAAATATATAAGTCAGAGAAGGAACCATTATGCAGCATGTTATGTTCGATCTATCAGGACAACTTCAGAAACACTAATTGATCAGAGTTTATGAATCAATAGTTAATGATCCACCAAATCAAAAGCTGCAGATAAGTCTAACGATAAAAGTATAACAGTTTTATATTGATCAATATGAGTCTGTAAGTATGTATGTAAAGCAAGTAAAGCTGTCTCTGTGCTATGTGATTTATGAAAACTTGATTGGCGTGCAAGCTGTTATTTTTTTTCCCGAAAAAATCATTTAGTTGTTTTGCTACCAAGTGTTCAGCTATTTTAGATACTAGAGGAAGATTAGCTACCAGATGATACTTGAAAATGTCAGAGCTACCTAGTATAGTGTATTTAAGTTGAGGACACACGATAGTGTCCTTCCATGCTGTAGGCATTATACCAGGTTGAAAGCTTGCAAAAAACATTTGAAAGATGAATGGAAGTAATACTCCTTCAAACATTTTTAAGAGCTTGGGAGGGCAGGGGGTATTGGATAGTGTGGTGCTGTTACAAGCCAAATAGTTTATAAGGCCTTTTGAAGTATAGGATGGCAGTATAACATAGAAAATACACTAGTTAGTAAATTTCTATTATTTTGAAACCCTGGAATCCAGCTACAAGAATTCAATGGTGCCTGAAAATTCAGCTGTAAATTGTGAGCCTTATCTGAGAAATATTCCGCCAATGGCTGATAAGCTTTCACCTCAAGTAGGGGTCCTTTTACTAAAGGGTTGCCTCGTGGCAACCTGAAACTACCACCAGCCCAACGCGGCTTCCAGCGTTAGTTACGCCTCGAGCGTGCGCCATTTCCAGCACAACACATTTTTACCATGGCACTAACCTGGCGGTAATTGGATACCACTGGGTTACCACGGGAGCCCTTACCGCCACCTCAATGGGTGGTGGTAAGTGTTCTCCGCCGCATGGCCACACGGTAAGAGTAATCTTACCTTATGGCCATTTTTTAGGGGTTTTTTTCCCCACTGCGGGAAAAAGGGCTCTGGCACGCGGGACAAACAGCTCCCGCCAGTACCATAGGGCCCTTTTTACCGCAGCTTGGTAAAGCATTAATTACTATTAGAGCTTGCAAGGATCTACTATATTATATTGGGCCTCATCTGAACTATGTGAACACTCATTTTTGTACATTTTTCTTTCAGCCCCAGGCTGCCAGCTGTTGTGGATGGGTTTGGATTTAGACAGCTAGTGTACTGAAATTGATCTTAATAATAATAATTTTGAATTTATATAATTTCAGTAACATAAGCACAAGAAAAGCAAAACAGAGCAGGAAACATCATGAAGAAGAAAGAAAAGAAATATGTTCTTTTATAACAGCAAAAAGTCTATTGCTCTTTCTTAGACCATAATACAGGAGACAGTGGCTAACAGATAAGGAGATCAAGAGGAAAACAAATTTATTATTAGTAAATCCGTATTAACTTCTAGATTCGACCAACCAAAAATATAATCAAGTAGTTCCAACTGTGATCTTCTTTAAGACTAAAAAAGCTCTTAGTTATTCCAGGGCAACCCCCCCCCCCCCCCCCCCAAACATACTTAGTCCCAGGATAACGAACTAAACATTTGCATGGATAACTTAACAGAAAGAAAGCTCCCAAAGTCTTAATTTCTTCTCTTGGGGCCATAAACACCTTCCTCTTGTCTTGAGTACTTTTAGTCACATCAGGATATATCCAGATTTTTTGACCAAAAAATAAAGATTGAGAATACCGGAAGTACATTCTTAAACAGCACTTAAATCTTGTTGAAAAACAATGGAAGCCAACAAAGTGGCTCTGTCATGTCCAAGAAGGATTCCTCCAATAATGCTGCCAAATTGTTTAAATCTATTCTCTTTTCCTGGTAGCACTCCTGGATCATTCTTAGTGGAAACAGGAATGACGTAAATCTTATTTATAGGGGGGAATAGCTTCAGAAGAAACCTTGAAGTATTTCTTAAATAAATCTCCAGGTGTTATCCAGGAAAATTAAAATGAAGATTGAGGACTTCTTTTATAAAATCCGCGCTAGCGATTCCTGTGTGGTAAATGAGAAGAAGTCCATTCAATTCCTATGGGCTTCCTCTCATTTGCCATATGGGAATCACTAGCGCGGCTTTGTAAAAGAAGCCCTGAGTCTCCTATTATAATTCTCAATATGTTCAATCTTTCATTTGATCTTTTACTAGTAAAAAAGGACTGTTTCTGTTTTAAAGGAGAGAGAGAGAGAGTCTGACAGTCAAGAGTGTGTGTGTGTGTGTGGGTGAGACAGAAAAAGAGAGTGTTTGTGTGTCAGAGAGAGAAAGAGAGAGAGAGAGAGAGTGTCTGAGAGACAGAGTGTGTTTGTGTGTCGGTGAGCCAGGAAAAGAGAGTGTTTGTGTGTCATAGAGAGAGAGAGTGTGTGTCTGACAGAGTGTATGTGTGTGTGTGGGTGAGCCTCAAAAAGAGACTGTTTGTGTGTCAGAGAGTGTGAGAGAGAGAGAGAGAGTCTGACAGCGCTACGTACGTCTAGTAGCGCTATAGAAATGATGAGTAGTAGTAGTAGTGTGTGTGTGTGGGTGAGATAGAAAAAGCGAGTGTTTGTGTGTCAGAGAGAGAAAGAGAGAGTGTGTCTGAGAGACAGAGTGTGTGTGTGTGTGTGTGTGTGTGATACAGTGTTTCCCCTTTCCCACTATAAGGTCCCTCAATCCTTAGTGGATCATCCAGTACCTGCTCAGCCTCTTCACCCAATGTCCAAGTCCCCATCTCCATCCTCCCAATCAATAACTGCTGTTCCCCCAATCCCCAATCTGGTTTTCCATTTTTCTCTTCCTTTGTCCCCATCCCAGCATTCATACAGAGTGTGTGTGCACTCCCTTCCATGTCAATTCCCCCTTTTCCCATCCGTTTCCTCATCATCAGTGTGTGTGTGGTTTTTTTTGCTGGGTTACCTTTTTTCGCCACTGCCGTTCTGCTGTCATTCAATTTCCCCTTTTCCCATCCGTTTCCTCATCCTCAGTGTGTGTGTGTGTTTTTGTTGTTGCTGTGTTACCTTTTTTCAGTACTGCTGTTCTGCTCTCAGTGGCAAGCGCCTGCGGGTCTTCGTTTTTACCGCAGCTGTCAGTGTCTTCTTATTTGGGCTCCCGCTCTTCTTGTTTCAGCTGCTCTGTGAACGCTGAAGCGGCTCCCGCTCTTCTTATTTCAGCTGCTCCGTGCCCGCTAATTTGGGAGGCAGGCAGGCAGGCACAATTGAGGCTCCAAGGGGCGGCAGTTGTTTCGTCAGCTGGGGGGAGTTTCAGGAGGGCGGCAGCGGTTAGGGAGAGGAGAGGGATGTCGCCGGCGGTTTTTTGGGGGCGGTTGGCAGGGGGAGGGTTTCCCTACTCCTCCCCCTCCACATTGGACACTCGCGGCTCCTCCCCTCTCCGTGACGTTTCCCTACTCCTCCACCTCCACATTGGACGCTTGCGGCTCCTCCCCTCTCCCTGATGTCACAATTATCTATTACATGAGGGACACCACCTCCAGCGGAAACCACCAGGCAGCCTCAGAACGTTGGAGGTGAGCTTTATTATGTAAACCCCCTGCTTTAGAAATGTCTAGTAGTAGTAGTAGTAGTAGTGGTGGCAGAGCAAGGTATTAAATGATGGTACCAAATATGTCACAGTGTTTCCCCAAAATGACTCAACACCAACCAGGGAGTTTAACAATAAAAAGAAAATATTATTTTTATTATTTGAATTATATTTAAATGCTAATGAAATCTTACCAACTTGCAAATTTAACATGTATTTCAATTACAGGTTTGCAACACAAATCAGTTTAGTCTCTAGAAACATTGAGAGCATTTTCAGATAAGTATAAATATTAGTTACATAAATCATTTAAGTACATTCAATTCTGCAAAACACTAAATTCTTTAAAGTTTCTTTTCTCCTGTCTTTCAGATTTCCGGAGACCTTCAAGGATCTCAACATGTAAGTTTTCCTCTACTTTTAGTTATCTCTCACTTATTGTTCAGGTTTCCTTTACTATTTTCTCTTATATGCACTTTTTAAAATAGTTTCAGTCACTTAGCTGCTCTCTTTGTTTTCTCTCTCTGGCTCTCTTGAACGGTGGGCGCCTTTTCTTTCAGGTGATGATCTCCAGCATCAACTTTCTTCCAGTCTTTTCCTAGTAACATGTTCTCACCAATAGAGCTCCATCCCAACTGCCAGCCTGAGCTGTTTGTCACTCTCCTGAGAGTTCCATCAGCATGCGGAACACTTAGTGCATGCACACAGACCATTCAGTTTCACTGCACTGCTCACTGTCTCCACACCAGATCCAGAAGGAGCCAGGTAATCTTTTAAAATTTAACCCATAGGGTTACAATTATATAGGATTATCATAGCCAGTGGCGTAGCCAGACAGCCAATTTTGGGTGGGCCTGAGCACAATGTGGGTGGGCACAAAATTTTCTCTCTCCCCCCCCTCCCAGCCAAGCATCTGTTCCCTCTTTCTACCCTCCTCGCCCTCATAGCTTATTTCCCTATACCTTTTACCTCCCACCACCAGCATCTTCCTGTTCCCTCTCCCTTCCCCCATTGTCCAGCATTTTCCCTTTCTCTTCCCTACCATCCATTGTCTATCTTCTCTTCCTGGATCCATCTTCCCTCTTTCTCCCCTCCCCCGCTTGTGCATCTCTCCTTTCCTCTCCTCTTCTCCACCTTCTTCATGTCCAACTTTTCTCCCGCTCCCTGCCTTGAGCCCCTGGTTTAACATCTCTCTCCCCCTCCCACCATCTCTCCATCCTTCCTTTCTCTCACCTCAATGCCATGTTCAACATTTCCCC
Source organism: Microcaecilia unicolor (assembly GCF_901765095.1). Lineage (NCBI taxonomy): Eukaryota > Metazoa > Chordata > Amphibia > Gymnophiona > Siphonopidae > Microcaecilia > Microcaecilia unicolor. Next base: position 251,944,673 of record NC_044034.1, read on the forward strand.
TCTCATCTCTCCCTCCCTTCCACTTTCATGTCCAACACGTTTTTTTCTCTCATGCCCTTTCCCTCCCTCTCCCCATCCTACCCATATCCAACCATTCTCCCTCTCTTTTCCCTTGCAGCATCTCTCCGTCCCTCCCCCTATCTGTCTCACTCCCTCATCCCAACAGTGCTCCTGTCTCTCCCTGACCCCCCCCCCACCAGCACACACACACACACACACACACAACAAACCTACCACCCGCCAGCATGCTGCAGGTTTTTTTTCCCTCCCTTTCCCCAGACACCACTCACTGACATGCATGCTGCAGGCCTTCTTTCCCTCGGGCCCTCCCTCCCCTTCGGGCAGCGCCGCAGTCTACCTGAACAGGAAAGCTGCACGGCACCGGGTCGTCCTGCCGCTACGCTGCTGCCCTCCGCTCCAGTCATCATCTTTCTGGCACAGAGCTCTTCTGCTGCTTATCTGCAGCGGATCCGCGCGCTGCCAGGGCTGTATGCTGCTGCGACTGCTTCTTCTGCGCTGGCCCCGCCTTCCGCCTCTTCAAGAAGGCGGGGCCAGCGCAGAGGAAGCAGTCGCTGCAGCATACAGCCCTGGCAGCGCGCGGATCCGCTGCAGATAAGCAGCAGAAGAGCTCTGTGCCAGAATGATGATGACTGGAGTGGAGGGCAGCAGCGTAGCGGCAGGACGACCCGGTGCCGTGCAGCTTTCCTGTTCAGGTAGACTGCGGCGCTGCCCGAAGGGGAGGGAGGGCCCGAGGGAAAGAAGGCCTGCAGCATGCACCGTTGCTGGGTGGGCCTGAGGCCAAAGTGGGTGGGCCCCGGCCCACCCAGGCCCACCTGTGGCTACACCCCTGATCATAGCAGTAGTTTCATGAAGCATTTTAACTTAGTTTTCAATATGCTGTATTTGTTTTGTGCAATCTAATTTAACCCCATCCAAAATTTTAGATATTAAATCCACTTTACTCATGAGAGTAGACACCTCTGAGGAACAGAAACAGTTGAAGTCTTCCAAATGTTCTTTAAAATTACCACCATTTGAGCTTCAGTGTATACTGCTGCTCCAGCGATCCCTCCCTTGGTAGTCTCCTTGCTGGGTGTGGCACCTTTGCCGGGAACTTTCTGTGCAATGACATCTGTAGCCAGAGTCCCTGTTTGCACAGATGCTGACTCTGCCAAACATGGTAGAGGTTTGAGGACCAGAGCAGAAAAAGATGCATCATGCTCTAAGGTTTCTGACGCTCCTTTGTCGAGAAACATGGCAGGGCACACCTCTCTGGTTTTAAATGCTGGGGCTCTGGCAGTGTGTCAGTCCATCTTCCGCTGGATGGAGGACAAAGTCTTGACCAGTGAGGGAATGGTCATATCTACCCTCTTCCTTTTCTGTGGCATTATAGATCCAGAAGGAATAAGTTACCAGCAGAATTACAGAACTGCAGACACTGTCATCAGAGTTCATGCTGCCATCTTGGCCATTCCCCTCTCGATCTTCATACTTTGTGTCAATGTCTTTAATTCTGACTGTTTAAATTCTTGCAGATACTCTTTCTATGCTATGTACAATGAATTTATTAATTATATTCTAGTAAAGTTGTTTGCTGATGAATACAGTATGTTTTCTGATAAATTCTGGGGTGCAAAGGGGCTACTCATACAGCTCAGGAAGCTGATGTCTCTTCTGAAATCAACCATGCCCATATTAACCACCACAGGTCCCAGAACTCTGATTCCATGTACAAGAGAGCTTATTCTTACAAAACCCAAAACTCCTCATACCTGAAGGTGTACCGGGATCAGCCTCCAGCAGGGCATAAGCAGTCATAGTGCAAAAAGGAGACCCTAGGGCTACACCTATAGTTGCCTAAGTTGAATAAACTGTAAAATATTGCCAGCCAGCCTTATTCATTGCCACTCTTGTTTTGGGATTTTTCCTGGGAGGAAGGATGGGAAATCCTATCCGCTAACACCCTTCTTCCTCAGGTGGAGGCACCATATGCCAAACATTCAAGGAATGACAGAGCCTGCCCAAGGAGGACTCCAGCCAGGTCAGCTCAAGACCCATGGACACCTACAAAGGAGTATTACACACAATAAAGAGGACAGTCAAAAAGCAAAAACATTTTTCCCTGCTACTTGAATCCCTTAAAGAGAATAATGCTGCTAGCTGGTGGTCTTAAGTTGATTTTAGGCTTTAGTTTATGGCTTTTAACAGCTATCTCATGGTCATCTGCTGACTTTCCCTGGGTTTCTTCCTTTATTTCCCACACTGCTGCTCCTGGTGTTCTTTCCTTGCAGGTCAGCCAAAGAATAGAAAAACCGCTGTACTTACCCAAGAAAAGAAACACTTACTTTTAACCCATGGACAGGGCTGGTACAAAGGTACTAGGCACCCTAGGCATACATTCTCACATCCCTCCTGCCTTCTCTTGGAGTTGTCTTCTTAGCTTCAGTACCATACTGCTGGTCCCATGCTCGAGCATTGGGCGGGAAGGCACCCATGCATGTGCAGTGGGGGCACTGCCTCAAAGATTTAAAGTGCCAATGCACTTGGCAGTGTCTGCACTGGGCTCCATGGATGACGTCACCTACATATGAGAATATATGCCTACTGTCCTCACAGAACACCTGCTACAGTTAAGTAACTTAGCTTTCTCCGAGGACAAGCAGGCTTAATATTTTCACATGTGTGACTCACTAGCTACCAGGCTCATAATATAAATCAGTTTCTGCAACTAAGGAGATAGTGAGCCTGATGGAAAAAAGGGCCAGAGGGCAAAGTTGCTCCTCTGACTTGAAGTTCCTCTGGTGGAGCATTGCAATAATGTATCACATAACCTAAGGGATTCGTTTTTTTGTCCTGTTTGTCTATACTGATTAGATTGTAAACTCTGTCAAGCAGGGACTGTCTCTTCATGTTTAAGTTTACAGCACAACATACATCCAATAGCATTATAGAAATGATAAGTAGTAGTAGTAGTGGTAGAAGTTGACTTTTAAGTAGTAAAAAGATTCTGCAAGCCTGCTTGTCCAAACTGGCTATCCAGCCTGGAATGCTGCTCCATATAGTAGTGAGCAGTGAAGGTGTGGATAGAAGACCATGTAGCCATCTTGCAAATGTCTTCAATAGAGGCAGAGTGGAAATGGGCTACTGAAGCCACCATGGCCCTTACATTGTGAGTTGTGACTCAGCCAAGAAGTGTCAGCCCAGCCTGAGTATACGTGTAGGAGATACAGTCAGCCAGCCAAGTTGAGACTGTATGTTTTTGGAAAGGGAATGCTTAACCTATTAGAGTCAAAGGACACAAAATGGTAGGAGGATTTCCTATGAAGTTTTGTATGTTCTAGATAGTATGCTAGAGCACGGCTTCAGTCCAAGGTATGCAGTGTTGCTCCTCCAGGATTACAGTGTGGCTTAGGGAAGAAGACAGGTAGTACAATGGATTGATTGAGATGGAACTCTGATACCACTTTAGGGTTGGGTTTGGAGTAGAACCCTGTTGTGGTAGAACCTGGTGTAAAGTGGGTCTACCATAAGGACTTGAAGCTTGCTGACTGTTCTGGCAGAAGAAAGAGCTATTAAGAACACTACCTTATATGTGAAGAATTTTAGAGAACAGGAATGAAGTGGTTCAAATGGAGGTTTCATGACAGCTGTTAGGATGACATTCAGATCCCATACCATCGGAGGTGGTTTCATAGGAGGTTTGGTATGAAAGAAAGCCTTTCAGGAATCTATTAATGGGTGAACTGAAACTGGCTTATTAACAACCTTAAAATGAAAAGCACTCATAACACTCAAATGTACTCTCACTGAGTTAGCTTTGAGGCTAGAATCTGAGAGTTACTCTAGAAAGGGAGGCAGAGAATTTGTAGTAGGATCAAGAGCTCTGGCTGCACTCTAGAGAGAAAGTAATTTCCACTTTAAATGGTAACTTTTTCATTTTGGGTTTCCTAGAGGCTAGGAGTATTCTAGAGACTGCATAAGGAAGGTTTAAGAAATGTAAATCTACGTCATCAGGAATCAAGCTGTCAGGGCTAGAGAGTGAGGGTCTGGATGAAGGAGGGATCCTTCATGCTGCATTATTAGGGCTGGAAAATGACAAACTTCAATAGTTCCCTTGACAATAACTCTAGAAGAAGAGGGAACCAAATTTGATGTGGCCAGTAGGGAGTTATTAGAATAATGGTCCCCTGGGCTAGAGAGTGAGGGTCTGGATGGAGGGATCCTTCATTCTCTGTTATTAGGGTTGGAAAAGGACAAACTTCAATAGTTCCCTTGACAATAACTCTAGAAGAAGAGGGAACCAAATTTGATGTGGCCAGTAGGGAGCTATTAGAGTAATGGTTTGAGAAGTTTTTTTCCCCTACAAGAGGTGGGGGGGGGGGGGGGGGGGAAGCGTATAGGAGGTCTGTTCCTCAGTGAAGCAAGAAAGCATCTGGGGCTGTAAGGTTGGGAGCATATAGTTGGGAACAAAAGCAGGGAAGCATATTGTTATGAGGAGAAGCAAAGAGATCTATTGCTGGGGTCCCTAACTGCTGAAATACTTGATGAAGTACCAAGGTGCTGAGGGACCAACCATTTGTGAGGTTGGAGGACTGCTCAGTTTGTCTGCTATAGAATTTTGTTTGCCGGCTAAGGTAAACAGCTCTTAGAAAGATGTTTTGAGAAGCTGCTCAAGTCCACATCTAGATTGCGTGTTAGCAGAGATAGTAAGAACCTGATCCTCCCTGTTTGTTTAGGTAATATTTCACAATCTGGTTGTCCATGCGAATCAGTATTACCTGCCCGAGGATACGGTTCTGGAAAGTTTTGAGAGCATTCCAAACTGCTCATAATTCTAGGAGATTGATATGATATCTTTTCTCCTGTGGGGACCAAGAACCTTGCGTGTAGAGATCTTTTAGGTGTGCTCCCCAACCTGTCATGGAGGCATAAGTGGTAAGGATCTTGTGATGTGGAAAGGGTTGGAACGGAAGATCGTGGGTAAGATTCTGAAACACTATCCACCACTGTATAGAGTGGCATTGTTGTGCAGTGATCCGAATATGAGCTGATAGTGGTCTCATGGCTTGAGGAATATGGAAGTGGAGATGAGCCACTGGTGTTACATAGACTGTTGAAGCAATGTGACTGAATAGGCAGAGCATCTGATGAGCAGATACTTGGGTGGAATTGAACACCTGAATGGTGAGATGTAGTATGTTGTTTGCCCTCAGTTGAGGAAGGAAGGCCCTGCCCTGAGTTGTATCAAGGAGATCCCCTATGAACTCTAAGGTCTGAACTGGTTGAAGATGTGATTTGGGGTAATTGATCACAAATCCTATGAGTTCTAGGAGCTTTATGGCAGACTGAATGGAGGTGTTAGTGGACTCTCTGGAGGTCACCTTGATTAGCCAGTCATCCAGGTAGGGGAAGATGTGTATGCCCCACTTGTGAAGTGTTGCATCTACTACTATCAAACAGTTTGTGAAGACTCGAGGAGCCAATGCCAAACCAAATGGTAAGATCTTGTATTGATAGTGTAGAGATCCACAGTGAAAGCAAAGGAACTTTCTGTGTGCCAGGAAAATGGGTACATGTGTGTATGCCTCCTTGCGATCTAGAGAGCAAAGCCAATTGTTGAGCTGTATCATGAGAAGTAGTGATCCCAGAGATACCATGCAAAATTTTTCTTTTAGTAGAAACTTGTTTAAGTCTGTCTTTGGTATGAGAAAGTATCTGGAATAGAACCCTCGACCTCTGTCTGGCAGAGGAACTGGTTCTATTGCATTCTGCCAGAGGAGGGCCAAGAGATCCTTTTGAAGTAAATTCATTTGGAGGGAGTTGAAATGAGACTATCTTGGTGAATGGTTTTCTTTGCCATTGCAGAGTATAGCCATGCTGAATGGTGTGTGGCATCCAATGGTCGGAGGTTATGAGAGGCCACTTCTGTTGGAAGAGACTGAGCCTCCCTCTGACAGATAGGTCACTTGGCAAGGACAACTGTATGGTAGCAATCTTCTCTAGGAAGGACTCAAAAATTAGACTTGTAGTAATTGGGGCATCAATATCCTCCTGCAAATCTTCTAGAAGAAGAAGTAGCAGATGTTTGTGGCCTGGATAGAGTCTTAATAGTATCTGTATGATTTTTAAATTAGTTCGGCCACTTCCTTGACTTTGTCACCAAATAAGTTTTCTCCATGACATGGAACATCTGCTAGACACATCTGGACAGCAGATTCGAGGTTGGAGACCCTGAGCCAGGAGAGATATCGCATAAGGCATTATATCAGCAGACATTTGGCCTCTTTATTATGTTTCAATGCTTCATCAAGAAATTTGAGGTCAGCTAATGTTTCTCTATTGGCCCTCCTTGATAACTCCCAGGCTTGCCTGACTGTTACTAGGGAATCTGTATTTTTCTGGTAGGCTTCTGTTTTATGGAATCAATTCCCTTTGGAGTTGCAGGTGGAGGAGTCCTACCAGCAGTTTAAGGTTAAATTAAAAACTTATTAGTTTTTAGAAGCATTTGGTCCTACTCGTTGATATAGAAGTAGGGAAAACAATGTAGACCTGGAGTCCGAAAAATTATTTATTGAAATAAACCCATCCATTCCAAACACCATCACACTGGAATAATCCTGAAACAATATATATGTGGACATCATACAGTACTTTAAAATACTAAACTGTGTTTTGTGAATATATACTTAATGAAGGCAATTTCCAAAAGGGAAAGAACAAAGGAGAACAAGATCCTCATGGAAAACAACCGAAGGAGGTGAAGTGAGGTCAAAACCAAAGGATCAAAGAATTCTAATGATTTGTAGAAGTCTCTTCTATTTATTAATAAACACTAGAGAAACGGTCTTCCTTATCAGATGTATGTTGTCAAACATAACATCCGCTGGTGCACGAGGTAAGTAGTATAAGGACTCTATTCCACTGGGTAGAGTTAATAAACAGAAAAGACTTCTAATTTGTACTCTTTGATCCTTTGACCTCATTTCACCTCCATTGGCAATTTCCAAAAGCCATTTACAGTACAAGGTAAACAGGCTATTTGAAAAGGTTCCATTCTTCTTGAAGGTAAAAGTAGGTGCTGACGATTCTTTGAGTTTGTGTGGCTGCCAAAATCTACTGATTTGCTTTGACTGCAGTTGCTCTGTGCTGCCCTCCAGAAGCTGCTGCCCTAGGTGACCACCTAGTTTGTCTAATGGTTGGGCTGACTCTGCTCATGAAAAGAAGGAGATGGCAGCCCCCCTTTTCTAACTCGGCCTCGTTCTTCCCATGCCAAACTTTCCGCCTTCAGCTAGTTGCTAAATGGTATCAAAAAAATCAGCGATGGGATCGTGAGCTGGGCAGGCTGTCCAGAAATATCATCAGCCCACACCTCTGGGGGGTCACTTTCTTTTTGTGGCTGTGATAAGTAAATTTGATAAGCGCTGTTCTGGGCCATGCTAGGCTCAAGTGCCGTCCTATGGCCTCCTTTTCTGAATGCACCAGATGCATCTAAAGGTATTGTAGTATGTGAACTTTCCGGATCTCTTTGACTTTAAAATATGTTTATAGTTATGCTTTAATTTTGGACAGTGGAATTAAATTGGGCTGTACTAATCTGCTTCCAAGGGTAATTATTATAATGTTGTGACACTAGACATGTGAATACTCATACAGTGCTAATGCAATGTCATTTGATTGAATGAGCCAAGATATGTAGATTTTAGCACCATAGTTTCTGGGTGAAATATTTTTTCTTTTTATAGAATATGATGATTGAGAAACCTTTTACAAAAAGGACACCTTGCTGTGACATGTAATCGAAGTTATTTATTTATTTATATATATAGGAGAGTACCGAGGATATGTAGGGATGCAATTACAGTGTCACCCAACAGTGCTGAAGACTGTACATGTAGCACAATATGATCTACATTAAAGACGGAAAGCTTTTGATTTCCTTTCTTGAAAGCAAACCATATTAACTGGGAAGAAGTAATTTTTATATAACAGCTTAATCCACTGCTTTACTTTTTCATGTATTTAAGCCATTTCTTTTATTGTACAAATATGGTAGAGAGGGATATCCAATGGCTGGTGAGACTGTACAAATATCATGATAGACAGGGGTATCCAATGATTGGTGTGATTATACAAATATCATGGTAGACAGGGGTACTCAATGACTGGTGTTGCTGAAAAACAGCAGAATCAGTGCCCTATATAAATGTTACGAGATCAGTCACCACATACAAGGGTAAGATGCTCCAGAAAAACCTTTATTGGGACCCAACACGGACCGTGTTTCGGCTATATCAGTCTTCTTCAGGGGTCAATTGATGAATATATGGTGATATATCGATTGATGGAGCATTTAATGATCATTAATAAGAATCACAGAAACCTAAGGACAAAGTCAGATGCTTTGGGAGAGGTAGTTCCCCTGCAATTGTGGCAGCTGCCTCAGGAGTTAATCAGCCAAGCTGCTCCCTTCTACAAGTAGACCTAGAACTACCTCTCCCAAAAAGGAATGTCCAATTATCCAGATTTTTCATTATCCGGATTGCTCTTTGCAGAGGTTAGTCTGGATAATCGGCGTCCTACTGTACATGTGTACATCCCAAGGGCTCTGGGTGTCTCTAGCATTAGTGCGCACTAAAAACGCTAGCACACCTTAGTAAACAGGGCCCCAGATCTGCTTCCATTCCACCCAATGTATGGCCTTGGGAATGCTTATGTGCAGATTGCATAAACACAGGCGCACAGTTTCTATGCACATGCTTTGTACGCCCTTTTCCACATATAAAACAGGTTTTTCAAGTGGAAAAAGCTTTATAATATTACCCACCCCCATTATTTTTAAATTGTTTTACAGGTAAATGGAACAAAAGCATCTAGATATATGATAGGCAGTATAAATAAGAAAAAAAAACAATTAAAAAAATAATGCTTACCTTGCGTTTCCTTCTACATTTTGGCAAAACCTTTTCTGTTTGTTGTTCTACTGCATGGTTTTGGCTTGGACTGCCTGTTTCGTTGACCCTGGGGTTCATAGCTAAAAGTGCCTCAGGTAAATGTTCTGGAATTCTAGACAAAAAAGCCAGATCAATTTTGACCCAAAGAGCCTTCACCTCATCACAGTCCTTCAGAGGGGACAGGAGCTCATTTCTGCCGAAAGGGACTAATGTATAAAGCTGTTCTTCCAGGTCTTTGGCTATATCATTAGTGGTCCTGCCATTAACCGAATTAATGGCACCAGAGTTATTGGCTCTGCTGGTGTTGCTGTTCACGTCATCCTTTGGCTTGTGATTATAGGCAACTGAAGTCACAGCTGGTTTGGTTAAAAGCAAATCCTCTTGTTCAGATTCTGTGCCCAGGTCTGACGATGGTAATGAGGACCAAGACTCGGTCTCTATGAAGTCTTTGGATTTTGGCAATGTGTTACTTGTCCCCCTTGTATACCTCTTTTCACATGCAAGCACAGCAGGATGGGATTCTTTTTTCTGCCCAGTTCTGTTGCTGCAAGCCAGCCTGGTTTTAAGTTGTTCAGAGACGTTACTTTCTACAACCTGACTCAAGACAAGTTCCTCAGATCTGTAGCAGTTCACATAATTGCCACCAGAGGTCCTCTCTGTCCTCCTTGGTTGCGTTTTACAAGTTGTCTTTCTCTGAGGTGCGCCTTCTCCAGAAACAGCAGCAACAACAGGAGTGATAACAGCTGGGGGTTTCTGTTTCCCTCCTTTATTTCCTGGGGTTTTATTAGCAGTCTTAGGCCTCTGCTCCTCTTTGCTGGGGCTCTTGCTGTATTTGTCCCTAAGGCTAGTTTGGCAAACCTCAGGGATTTTCTCACTTGCTTGTCTTTCGTGCTTTATTTGGCCATAAAACTGGATTTTCTCCAGCTCATGGTTGTCATTTTGGTTGAGAATAGAGTTTTTATGAGGATTAACTTTGTTTAACCATTTATCCAGCTGCCATTTGTTTGGTGATGACTGTTCAGGCTACAAAACAAACAGTAAGCGTTAAGTCATTTCCATAGTTTAAGTAAACATAATTTAAGTGCTGTGTTATCATGTTATTCCACTCTAAAGGTAATAGACAGATATAAAACAAAAACAAAAGGAAAACAAGGTGATACCTTTTCTATTGGACTAATTAAAATGTATTGTTAGTCCAATAAAAAAAACAGCTTTACCTTATTGTCTCTCTCTTATTATGTTTTATTTCTGTTTATTATAATTTAAGTGTATGATTAGAAATGTGAATTTCTTTAAAGTATGCACATTGACCAGTTTACCAAACTTAGGGGCCCTTTTACACAGCAGCGGTAAGCTCAATGCGGGGTTATTGCTCGCTAAAAAGGAAGTATCACTGGGCTAACGCAGCAGCCAGGTGGTAGTTCCCACCCCCAGCATGTCTTCATATCCAGCGCTACAAAAATATTTTTATTTATGTAGTGCCAGTGTGTACCTGGTGGTAATCTGCAGTGCCCCCTAGGGTGCCTGGTTGGTGTCCTGGCATGTCAGGGGGACCAGTGCACTACGAATGCTGGCTCCTCCTTTCTGAGATGGGTGTCCTCGATTTCCATTATCACCGAAAATCAGGGACAACCATCTCTAGGGACGACCATCTCTAAAGTCGACCTAAATGTGGAGATTTGGGCGTCCCTGACCGTATTATCGAAATGAAAGATGGCCGCCCATCTTGTTTCGATAATACGGGTTTCCCCACCCCTTTGCGGGGACATCCTGTGAGGACACCCTCAGAAAAACTTGGGCGCCCCATTCAATTATGCTCATCTACGTCTTTTGAAGGATTCTTCCAGTATGGTTTTGAAAGATCCTCCCAGTACAGGTCAGTCTGACAGTTAAATTCCCATTAAAATTAGAACAGGCTTAATCACTTCCTAAATCTGATGAGCCATGTGTTTCTTGGGATAAGTTCCAAACAGTGATAGTGATAGATGTAATTAAACATCTCCAGTCTCTCAATTCTTCTGTTGTATTATTGGATTTAATTCCTTATCGTTATCTGTCTCTAGGCAAAGAATCTATTGCTTCATTTTCTGACTCATCTTATCATTGACTACTGATGAGGTCCCAAACTGTCTCAAAAAGGCCATTATTACTCCAGTTCTCAAAAAAGGCAAGAAATTAAGTGATGGCTAATCAGGCTTTTGTAGTAGAGTTGCAAAGAGGCAGTGTGACCTGTGTGTGCTCAATCCACAAACAAAGCAGAGCAGACCAACAGGATATAGAGAAAATGTTTTTTATTCAATGAGCCTGAAGAGGCCACATTTCACCTTTAAAAAGGCCGTGTCAGGCGCAAAACTGCCAATTTAGACACATAAAGTTAAAAACAAATTAGTACATTAAGAATACTCTGTACTAGGCAGCTAAATAAATAAATAAATAATAAAATAGTAGAACAGTAAGATAAATAATACACATCAAAATACAAATGATAAAACAACTAAAACACATGGTTAAATATAAAATACAAAAATAAAACTGTGACCAAGATTGAGATCAGTTAATGTTGCTTGACTTGAACCTCATTAAAACCAAAGTTGACAAACTCCTCAACCGTTGGTCACCTCTAGCTCTGTCTCATGGTGGGATCACCGGGAAGCAATAAAATGACTATTGTGCCTATTTTTAAATACTATTTACATATGCTTCTTAAATTAGCCACTTGTTCTTTTTATAAATGTGTTTAGTTTAAAATCTCTAAATATCTGGAGAGATAAACCCCCACATATTTATATGAAAATCCTTAAAGATGCCAAATTAGATGGTGGAGTTTGTTTTTTTGACTTCTATCTATATCATGTAGCAGCTACATTGAGATATAGTTCTTGCTGGTTATCCATATCTAATCTCCCTCAAAATTATCCTGTCTGGCTTAAACTTTAGAAAGACCTACTCCATCCTGTCCCCCTGCTTAGTGTTGCCTCTGCACCTACAGCTATTCTACCATTCATACAATACATAGCCTTGCTTCCTTATGTTTAAAATCTGGATGTCTTTTTGCAGACACCCCAACATGGTATAACTCCAAAATACTAATTAATAATCAACTTATTTTTTGGGCAACTGGCATAAGGGCATTTTATGTTTAGATCACCTTTTTGACAATAACACCTTATTAGCATTTTCACAACTTTGTGAAAATATCATTGGATATTATGTACATTCTGATTTCAGCAATGTTTTTGTTTTCTTTCTTATGAAAAAGCAATAACATATATTACAATAACAAAAGGACCTCAGTACATGTAACCCTGCCTATATATATGGTGCTTGCATATGAGTGGTGCTGTGATCCTGGGGGGGGGGGGGGGGGGGGGGGGGGGGCAATGCTTCACATTCACCTTTCTAGGCTGCTCTTTATAGATCTCCATGCCCTCATGAAGACATTGTGTGGGGGCAGGTGGTGGTGGTGTTTCATTATTGGACCATTAGCTCTGTCTGCTTCACAGAGAATTTTGGTTCCCTTAGAGATTTAGCTGGGCACTCTGAGGAATGTTCCTCTACATGCAGAGATATATATTCACATTTTGCACGTGGAGGGAATATCTTACCAGTGCCGAGAACATTTTTTTCACACAGGGACTAGTACTGCCATTGCACATTTTGCATAGTATATTTTTGATTGACAGAAACTTTTATCTCTGAACATCTACAAAGTAAAACCTTTTTCAAAACTTTTTTGTGTATTTTTGAATACTGGAAAACATTTAGTTTTTTCTTCCATTATGGACTTTGATTTTTAAACATTTCCGAAAAATGTTTATTTTGTCATTTGGATGTCATATCGAAAATGCCCCTCTAAACTAGGAAGTTTATATAAATTGTGCTGGAGGTCAAATTTCAAAGAAATAATTAGTGGAATCGATAGAGCAGCTTTTGCCCACCCTGAATTGCTATGTTTTATGAAAAAAGTGCTGCACAAAAATGCTTAAAATGATAAATAACTGCCAACCATACATATCAACATAAGTCATCAAATCTATGCTGTTTCAAAATTATGTGCTCCACAAGTTAGAACACATGATTTTGAAACAACATAGATTTGATGATTTACGTTTTTTTTTTGACTATTTACAAAATTCAGGCTCATTGAAGAGGGGGAGATGTTAACAAATTACTTTTGTAAGAAGAACAGAAATTTATATTTAGATATAACACTGTGATACCAAATAGTCTCAATATGGAATCAGATCTTTGTGTATTTCTATGATCTTGTCACTAAAAAGGCCATTCATATTTGCAAGTCTAAAAGATGGCCATGCATATATTTGATCTGAAAATATAGCAATGTTTGATCTTATGTTAATAAGTATGATTGGCAGTTATTTATAAATGATTTTTTATGATTTGCTGTATTTTATGATTTGATGATTGTTTGATTTTATGTTGATATGTATGATTTGCAGTTATTTATATATGATTTTTTAATGATTTGTTGTATTTTATGATTTGACAGTTATGTATATTTTCATTTTTACATATTATGACAGTTTTATTTATTTATTTATTTGGGAATTATATAGCTTTATAACATGCTTCTGAGTAACATAAAGCAGTCTGTGTGCAGTTTCAGCTTTTCCCCCATTCTTATGACAACATTCGTGTCATTGGAAATCATACAAAATGGCTGCCTGGAATGCATAAGTTTTTATGTTATTTTTAGCATTTTTGTAGCATTTTTATATTAGAATAGTGATTCAGGGTGGGCAGAAGCTGCTCTATTGATACCACTGATTATTTCTTTGAAATTTGACCATTCATGAATTGATCTATCTAAAATGTGAAAATGGCATTTTTTAAAGGTTTCTTTGTATTAAATATTACTTTTTGAAGGCTTTTTGTTCCTTTTCATATGAGATTTCAAATGTTTTTGTGGTCTTTAACTGCAGTTTATTGGTTCTTAGTTAATAAAGCACCTTTGACGCCTAGCATATAAACTTACACATAAACTTGCTAGCTTATTAGTATGGTTGTTTATAACTGATCAAGGAGGCTGCTCTGCGGAGATACTGCTACTGGTGTGAGTAATTGTGTTCTATTTAAACTGTTTTTTTAAAACCTGTGTTTATATTATGCTCATTGAAACATTTTATTTGTTACATTTGTATCCTACATTTTCCCACCTATTTGCAGGCTCAATGTGGCTTACATAGTACTGTAATGGAGTCTGCCATTTCCGGTATGAACAAATACAAGATGCTATTGTGGTAGAATAAGGTTCATGTATGGTAAATACATTGGGGGAACTTAGAGAGGAAGAAGAAGAGTTAGGATATGTCCATTATGGTCTTTGGGTTTGTAGCGTCGCAGGTACCCAGGTTTTTATGTTGGGTTGGTGGGGTATGCCTTTCTGAACAGGTTTGTTTTTAGTACTTTCCGGAAATTTAGGTGGTCAAGCGTAGTTTTTACTACTTTTGGCAGTGCGTTCCATAGTTGTGCACTTAAATAGGGAAAGCTGGATGCATAAGTTGATTTGTATTTGAGTCCTTTGGTGCTTGGGTAGTGGAGATTTAGGTATGATCTGTTATTTCTAGGCTTTGCTTACAGATTTAACTAATATGGGAAGAAGCGTTTTGAGTCTCTTTTAGGTATGTGTCCTTTTTGGCAGAGTCATTGAGTACATTGAAACTGAATGCATTGTCAAAGACACTTGTGCATGATTCCATAAAACACATAGGGCCTTGTTTACTAAGCCTATAGTGTGGCTTAGTAAACAAGGCCCTATATGTTTTATCACTTGCACTTTAATGTGTATTATTTATCTTGCTGTTCTACCATTTTATTATATATTTGTTTAACTAAATATTAGACAGTATTCTTAATTACTAATTTCTTTTTAACTTTATGTGTCTATATTGGCAGTTTTGCCCCTGACACAATTTTTCTAAAGGCGAAACGTGACCACATTGGGCTCTCTGAATAATAAACGTTTTCTCTACATCCTGTTGGTCTGCTCTGCTTTGTTTGTGTAATCAGGCTTTTGGGCCGTTTCTAACTTGTCTTTACTAACTAAAGTACTTGAAAAGACAGGTTTGGTTCAATTAAATGATTTTTTGGATAATAATGGTCTCTTATACAGTTGTCAGTCTGGATATTAATGTCATCATAGTACTGCATGGATGAGATACTAGTAAAGGCAGATCAAGGGTGTCATGCCTTGTGGGTTCAATGCAACATCTAGGAAGTTTTGTAATTGAATGAAAGGTTTTGAAATGGTTTGGTTCTTATTTTTCCAATCGTACACTTTCAGTCTGCGGGAACCAAGAAATTTTGGGGGTCTTTTACTAAGTTGCACTAGCATTTTTAGCTCATGTTAAAAATGAGCTGGTGTTAAATGCTGAGAAACCCATAGGAATATAATGGGCGTATCAGCATTTAGCACCAACTGATTTTTAGTATGAGCTAAAAACGCTTGCGCGCCTTAGTAAAAGATCTCTTCATCTGAAAAAGAACTGTTGCGAGGAGTTCCTCAAGGATTGCTTCTCTCATTGATTATGCCGATTTGGGCGACATTGGGAGAAGGCCGCCCATCTCCCGATTTGTGTCAAAAGATGGTTGCCCTTCTCTTTCGAAAATAAGCCTGATAGTATACTATTTACAATGTGAACACAATATGTAATAGAACATTTTAATTGACAGTGAAGGGTATAAGTAAAGATGGAACATTAAGAGGCCCTTTTACTAAGCAACGTAGGTGCCTATGCGCATCCAACACACATCAATTTTGAGTTACTGCCCAGCTACCGCGTGGCCCTTGCAGTAATTTCATTTTTGATGCTCGTCTGCTACGTGCGCTGGAAAATAATTTTTATTTTCTGATGCGCAGCAAAAACTGGGTGGTAATCATCATTGTACATGCATAGACGATTACTGCATGGTTACCGCGTGAGACCTTACTGCTAAGTCAATGGCTGGCGGTAAGGTCTTAGACCCAAAATGGATGCGTGACAATTTTTATTTTGCCGCACGTCCATTTTTTGGCAAAAATTTTAAAAAGGTCTTTTTTACAGGCACGCTGAAAAATGAATCTGCGTGCGCCCAAAACACACGCCTACACTAGCACAGCCCATTTTCAGCACACCTTAGTAAAAGCGCCCATAGATAGGTAAGAGAGTAAGAGGAGTTAGAAAATAAGGTGATTAATTTAAAGAACGGGACACAAGAGGTCAGAGAGATGGTTAAATGGTTTCATTTTCATGAAAGACGATCAAGAAGAAGTCATTTTCAGTCAATAAAAAAAGTTCAGATTATGACAGACTAGATATTTAAGCATGATTTAATTTTGAATGCTGATAAATTGTCTGCAATATGGATCTCACATAATCAGTGTGTCCTATGAGTGCCACCTGAAGACTATGACAAACCTCTTTCATTCTCACATGATTTAGGATCTTTGGGTTTTTGTTGTGCTAGCATATTGTCATTTAACCTACAGATTGTAAACATTGTAAAATCTTGTTTCTTCCATCTTTGGATGATACACCAATTGAAACGGGTTCCAACCAAATGTAATTTAGAAAAAATAGTGCATGCTTTGATCACCAGTAGATTATTGCAATTCTCTTTTCAATGGACTGAATAAAGCCAACCTACAACAGTTACAAATAGTGCAAAATACTGCCGCCTGAATAATAACTGGAAATAAAAAGTACGATCATATCATGCCTATTCTGTAACAATTACACTGGCTACCAGTGGACACTTGAATTATTTTTATGTTATTGTGCTTAGTGTACAAATCTTTCCATTTTAGATGCCCCATCTACCTTTCACACGTTAATGAGGTATACTCCTCTGTGGCTATTGTGCTCATATCAAAAAAACGTACTCCAGTTGCCAGGTCTAAAGGTGATTAAGCCCTTATCAATAAGGAAAAGTGGACTTTCATATGCTGAACCATCACTCTGGAATTCTTTACCAGATGTACACTTTTAAAAACTTGGCTATTTTAGCAACGTTTTAATTAATGTTTTTACTTTTTGGATTTGTATTTTTGGAAATTGCATGTTATATTATACCACACTGCATCTGTAACTAGCTGTTTTTTTGTAAACCGCTTTAACACTTTAGTACAAAGCGGTACATGTATATCAAATCAAAAAAATCCAATTCAATCCAGTCCATTTTTATGGCTTGATACTACTAAAATGATCTCCTTTATGTGACAACACAAACAATCAAATGCACACTCTGCATCCAAACTAGTCACCACCAGAGGTATTTCTTTCCATTGACAAAGGGAGAGGGCCAGCAATAACTTGCGGATATTACGTACAGACTGGCATCTTTTAACAAAGCGAACTTGATCTGTATGAATGTATTCTGGCAGCCCCTCAGCCAACCTGTTAGCCAATATCTTAGATAGTATTTTGACGTCTACATTTATGAGTGAGATTGGGCGGTAGCTCCCGGGCAAGTCCCTGGGACGGTCCAGCTTAGGCAGGAGGCAGATTAATGCTGTGTTTTCATGTCTTGGAAATCCTTGTGTTTCAATCACCTCTTCAAGATAATCTACAAGGGGGCCCAATATTTGAGTCTGCATCATGTTATAAAACTCTCCCTTGAAGCCATTGGGGCCTGGAGCCAAATTCAGTTTTAAGCCTTTAATCACTCTTTGCACTTCCTTAGCAGTGAGTGGAGCATTGAGAGCGTTCACGAAGTCTCCTGCAAATCTAGCCAACCCTGACCTCTCTAAATACGCTTGGATGTCGGGCGGTGCCACCCCTGTCGTTTCAGGATTAGCGTACAATTCCTGAAAATGAGTCATAAAAGTCTCCGCTATCTCTTTAAAATTAGATGTGAGCCGCCCTGAAGAGGTATTTACGGTTGGTATGTGCCGGGGGCCCTCCCACTCAATGACCACCCTAGTGAGCAGTGCACCCATTTTATTTCCAAATCTAAAGAATTTCTGCTTCATTCGTAATAGCAGCGGTGAGGTGCGTTTGTGAATGTGAGAGTTCAAGGCTAACCTAGTGGCCTGTAGAGTGTCTAAAGTGGTGTCAGAGGGGCGGGCCACATAGGACCGTTTCGCCACCCTCAGTTTCCACTCCAGTGTTATCATGCGTTAACCATTTTTTGCGGGCACTGACATATGCGATGATATGTCCCCTTAGTACAGCTTTACTCATGGGCCAAAACAATTTGGGGTCTTGATTGTACCGTATATATTCATCCCATTGTCGTTGCATGTAGGCTAGAAAGTCTCTGAAGTGATACAAATACTAGGGAAAACGTCACCCCGAGGTTTGATGTGCACCTGGGGCCGCCTTCACATCCACCCATATCAGGGCATGATCGAAGATTTCCTCCGGGCCAATCACCGCTGATACTACCTGGGGAAACAGGCCACTACTCACAAATAATCCAATCGAGAAAGGGACTGGTGTGCCCGAGAGGTGTGTGTATAATCACGCTCCTCAGGGTGTAAGAGCCTCCATGGGTCCAACAGGCCTAAAGCCCTGCAAAGCTCTTGTAGTTCACTCTCTCCCCACCCCACTCGAGTTTGCGGTGCCCCAGAACGATCCATCTCTGGGTCCAATACCATGTTCATGTACCCTGCAACTATCAAGGGGTGGGTCATGTATTCAAGGCATTCTTTTAGGAGGAGACTGAAGAAAAATGGTTCCCTAGGGACCGGGCCATATACCTCCACCAGCACCAGTTCCCTGCCCTGTAAAGTCAACATTATCCCGATGTATCGGCCCTTGTTGTCGTGAAATAGATGTTTAGCTGTGCACTGTAGGGATTTATGTAGTAATATGGCTACACCTCCTCGCCACCCCACCAAGGGGGAGCAGAAAACCTGCCCCACCCACTGGCATTGCAATTTAGAATGTTCTGCCCTCGACAACCTGGTCTCCTGTAGACACACTATTGTCCGCTTTATGGCATTTTAGGGCCCCTAAAATTTTGGCTCTCTTTACCGGGGAAGTAATGCCTCCCACATTCCAGGATATATATCTAACGTGTCTCAGTTTTTGGGTGGCCATCATCTAAGGGTTATATGTCTCGACAATTGGCAAAGTCCCCATTCAACGCACATCACCAGGCGCCCAGCCTCACCTAGTGATGTCTCCGCATCCCCAGCACATACACCATATACACATTCACATTCCACTTCTACAGAATCCAACCATAGTCCCCTCCGCTCCCATGCAGCACCCCAATCTCCCCATAACTCCCCAATTCCCTCCCCTGTCCCACCATCCCCTTCCTTCCCATCCCCATCTATTCCCTTTACAATTCCCACCACACACATGTGAAGAAAATGGGAGGTTCACTCCAATGTTACTGGGTCCCACACCCCAATCTGTTAAATCGACAGCCTGCCAACAACAATCTATACATTTAGTAATTATACTTATCAGTCCCAGATCCTGCCCATGTGATCAGGTTGAAGGGGTCACCGTTTCCCGAAAGTCATTTAAACATTGCTGTGTTGCTGCTGTAGGCAAATCAAACACGTTCCACTGTCCCTGGTGGAATATCTTTAACAATGCTGGATAAAGAAACATAAAATGGGCTTTAAGCTCGCGTAGTTCTGTGCAAAGGGGGGAAAAATGGCGTCTTTTCTCCTGCAACGCCACCGAGTAATCTTGATAGAGCTGTACTGAAGCTCCATCATATTTAAGAGTGTCTTATTTTTGCCGAAAACCTCGTAAAATCTCTTGCTTGTGTATACGGCCCACCAGGTGCACTCTTTCCAGGCAGAGAGGGCCCATACTATCCAACAGTGCAAATTCTGTGCGGAGCCACCGCTCCAACAGTTCTAGAAGGTTCTGGTCCGGTAGGGATTCAGGTAGGCCAATCAAGCGTAAATTGCTTCTCCGTGACCGATTCTCTAGGTCGTCTATTTGAGCTTCCAAAGTCTTTACTTGTTTCTTCAATTGCTCCATTTTTTTTTGTCCTCTCTGTCCCCGCGTCTTTCGTCGCCGAAACTCTTTCTTCCAGCTCTGTGGTTCTTTTATTCGTGTCCACCAACATCGATTCTACTTTAATGAGCTGGTCTGAAAGCTTGTTCAACCATGGTTCCAAAGCACGACTTACGGCTTCTGTGATTTGTTGCAGCTGCGTTGTTGAGAAAGCCAGGGCCTCGGAGTGCTCAGCCAGTGCCATTTTGTCTTCACAGGTGTGGAGCTTCTCACGTTCGGGCTTTTGATTTTTAGCAGGCATTTTGCTCACCGGCGTCACCAGGAATCTGCCCATCCACTGCCTTGGGGTTTCAGCATGAAATTCTCACTGAAGGCTTCTGGAATGGCTGCTAAAAAGGATGATCAGAGGATCGAGCACATGTCCGCTCTCCTCAGCACATCATGTGACCTCCTTTTTTTTCCTTTTAAAAATCTTTTGTAATCTGCACTAAGTCAAAGAGGCAAGTAGCAGAATAGACATTCTCCTATTGTATTGTATAAAGACAAGGCCCATCTAGTCGCCTGACCTCTGATGTAGTCCTAAAAAGTGTACACCTTATTAAGCTTTAACAACACATTCTCAGACCTCTTCATATTCACACAGTCACTGCTGCAAGCAGCACTTTAATCTAGTTTACAACATTAAAATGATCCCCCATGGTATAAGGTGCTAAAGTAGAGTGCAGTTCATTCACAGACATAAAGAATAATGTTCTAGAATTGTCTAATAAGGAGATTTTTCTGAGAAATATAAGAGGCTTTCTTCTGGGCACTGAGTTTATTAAGGAGCTGTTTTATAGGACTGGGGCCACATATACCACCAGGAAAGAACTAGCCATTTTCTCTAGGGCAGTGCTTCTCAACAGAGGTTTAGTCAGACATCCAATTTTGGGTGGGCCTGAGCCCAAAGTAGATAGACATGACAACCCTCCCCCCCTGATATATAGAAAAAAAGTGAGGAGGACAAATGAGGATACCAAAAAATTGTATTTATTCATATAAAATGACCCACACCAAAAAGTCATTTTATATGAATAAATACAATTTTTTGGAACCCTCCCCCCTGCCCAGTATCTCTCTCCCCCCACTCCCCCGAACCCCCCCCCCCCCAACATTACTTTTAAATTCTTTTGGTCTTTGCTGGCAGTGAGCAGCAACATATTCCCCCTGCTCGCGCCGGCTATGAGCCTTTCCTCTGACACAACTTCCTGGTCCCACGAATGGGAAGTTGTGTCAGAGGGAAGGCTTGGGCCAAGAGGAATGTGTTGCTGCTTGCTGCCAGCGAAGAACTAAAGGATTTAAAGTGGGTGGGCCTATGCCCACCCAGGCCCACCTGTAGTTATACCACTGCTTCTCAAACCAGTCTTTGGGGCCCACCAAGCCAGTCAGGTGTTCAGCATATCCACAATGAATATGCATGGGATAGATCTGCATACTAAGGAGGCAGTGCATGCAAATATATCTCATGCATATTCATGCATATCCTGAAAACCAGACTGGTGTGCCCTACGAATGGGTTGAGAACCACTGCTCTAGGGTACACCAAGTCCTAAATTATAGCAAAACCCTTTGTATGAGGCATTAGTTTCTCCTCTTAAAGTTGTAGGGCACCACATTTTAGTCCTTCATACCTGTGAAGAGTTCCTTAACCTGTCGTTTCAACAGCGGCGGACCCGAGCGAGGGAGAGATGTTGGTGGAGGAGTCAGACAGTGGATGTGGTCGGGCACAGCACGGGATTCGCTTAATGCTGCAGTTTCGTCGCAGCAAGGGCGGGTGTCCATGTTGCTGGAGATGCCCCGGCGGCCGCGGAGCCACAATCCTGTCAGCAGCAGCGGAGTGCAGGGTGGTGGTGCAGGAGGAGGGCTGCATGGTCCCAGAACAGGCCCATAGCGTGGCAGTGGTGCAAAGCCAAGGGATCCAATTTAATCGCATATCCAGCTCTGAGATAGAAGAGGCACCAGAAAACAATTTAAAGCCGGAGGATGTTTTTCACAGCCATTCATGAAGCCGAGTGGTCGGTTGAGGAGCAGCTTTCTCCTTCTTCTGCAGTCTGCTTTTTCGCATCTCATCATTGCCACTGTTCTCTACTTTCAGAGACTGGCACAGGCAGCAAAGGGGGGCTCAGCCTACACCTTGACCTCCAAATATATCATCTGAAGTCCTTCTTACCAACTTATTTATGGCCCATTTTGGACTTTTCTCATCTTTCCTTCTTGCTTCTTTGTTTCTGTCTAATCAATTTCTGTTTTAAAATGTACCTGTATCTCCTCTGATCTGGCCACAGCCTTTCAGTGCATTTTCCCTTCCTTCCCTTCTCCCTCTGATTCTTCTACCCTCTATACTGTCATTGTACTTGTTTTCTCAGTTCATTGTAAGCCGCTTTGAGGCTGCTTAAGTGGTATAAAGCGGGGTATAA
This sequence comes from Microcaecilia unicolor, assembly GCF_901765095.1. NCBI lineage: Eukaryota > Metazoa > Chordata > Amphibia > Gymnophiona > Siphonopidae > Microcaecilia > Microcaecilia unicolor. Next base: position 251,967,005 of record NC_044034.1, read on the forward strand.
ATGTTCTGAAATAATAAATAACTGACTTTTTAAAGCAGCTAAGCCATAAGTGGTGCTTTATGATACTAACATTTTTTAAAACTTATTTTTACCAGTATCTACATTTCCTTTTGATAAGGAGTACAGCCTATCATTTTTTTTTTTTTTGCTTTGATCAACTCTCTAGTATTAGTGCTCTATAGCAGCTTAATCCCAGGAGATGCTGAGCTAGGGGTGCTCACTGGCCACTCAGCTTTAGCCTTGAATATGAACCCATGAAAAAAAAATCACACAATCACCTTGAAAGGCATAGCGTGTGTTAGAGCATTTTAAAGCCCTGGTGTCTCCTGACTACTTTATGCTCTTGCTGACCTGGGATTGCTTTATTAGACAACCACTTATAATTGTTTTTCTCTATACTACTGGACTTAGAAGGGGAACCTCCTCCTTTGGGGCTGGTGGGAGGGGTGGATCAGGAAAGGACTGGTTTGACTTGATTTTGTGTGTGTGTGTGTGGGGGGGGGGGGGTTGTTTATGTTCTCTTTTGTAGGAACACAGCTTGCTGAAAATCAAAAAGTGGGGCTGTACTTAGCCTCTGCCCTATTATTGTCTGAAAAGTGACCTTGATCTTGGGTGGGGTATAATGGTTTGCTGTGAGGAGTATTTGTTATCACTGTTACTGTATTCCTTCCTAGAATTTGGATAACACAATTAATAAAAGACCTTGTTAAATTAAAATTTAAAAAAGCGTAGTGTATGTTGTTATCAGAGTTGGGCTGATAGATGAGTGAAGGGTCCAAGTCCTTACCTCTGGGCTGGAGCAGTGAGAAGCTTTCCCACCATCATTAGAGTCGCTGTCACTCTCTGAATCAGATTCTGAGCTGCTCTCAGATTCACTGGAGGAGGAGCTGCTGGTGCTGGTGCTGCTTGAGCCCTTCCTGGAAACTCCTGATGCTCTGCTAGCGGACTGCTGAACCACAGAACTGTTAGCGCTGCCAATGTCCCAGAGAGGAGCGAAGGGGGAAAGAAAAAAATAAACCAAACATAAAACTTCTTTCTAGGTTCAAACAATATCATCATCAGAGCTTGAAATGAATCAGAAAGAAACCAAAGCAAAGAAAAGGACAGGTTAGATAGATTGAAGCTTAAAAGGCTGTAAAAATTAATAATTATAGCTGAATTGTTGAAAATGATTATCATCTTTAAAACAAAACAAAAAAGGAGTACTAATGGCGCTGAGTATATAATATATTGATTAACCTAACATTTATAAAAAATTAATCGTGATTACTGATTAACCACACTCCCTCTCTCCCTCCCCCGCCCGCATGCCCAGTCCGGCACCTCTTCAACCCCTCCCAGACTGCCAGTGGCTCTCCCCTCCCTTCCCCTCCTGGTTTACCTTGTTACTTGTTTTGTAGTAAGTCTTCATCCTGCAGTAGCAGCATATTGAAATGATGCCTCAGCTTGCACCGGGCCTTTCCTTCTTACCCGTCCCACCCCCTTCTGACATGAACTTCCTGTTTTCAGAAGGGGTGCTGGGTCAGAAGGAAAGGCCTGGTGCAGGCTGAGGCAGCGTTTCAATATGCTGCCACTGCAGGATGAAGACTGCAAGACAAGTAGCAAGGTAAACTGGGAGGGGAGGAAAGAGCCGCCGGGGGCGGTACAGGAGAGATGGTAGGCGGGGGAGGGAGAATGCGGGAAGGCAGGGGAATTGAGAGAGTACACAGGCAGGAGGGAGGAACTGAGGGAAAACACTGGAGAGAGAGAGAGAGAAAATGGGTGAAGGCACAGGGGACACAAGGAGGGAAAGAGAATGCATGAAGGCGCAGGTGGGCACATGGAGAGAGAGAGAGAAAGAGAGAATGGGTGACGGTATGGGGGGCACATGGAAGACAGGGAGAGAGAGAGAGAGAGAGAGAGAATGGGTGAAGGCATGGTGGGAGGTACATGAGAGAAAGAATGGGTGAAGGCCCCCTCCAAAACTACAGTACCTGTTCAATGGCTGGCTGAATAGCTGAAGCCCTGCCAATTGAAGAAATCTGTTGGCTGAGTCACCTCCTTCCTTCTCGTACTGCCTCAGGAGCAAGGAAGTCAGCAGGGTGCCTCCAGCTTCCAACGCTTGCGCTCTCCAAAAATGCTCAGTTTGTGCATGAACTGAGCATGCTTGAGGAGTGTCAGCATTGGCAGCTGGAGGCACCGCGTTGACTTCTTTGCTCCTGAGGCAATACGAGGAGGGAGTGATTCAGGCAGCAGATTTCTTCGACTGGCTTTGGCATCCCCACCAGCAAAATTATGATATCTAATGTGTGTGTGTGAGTGTGTGTGTGGTGGGGGTGGGGATGGGGAAGGAGAGAAAATATGTGCCTACCCCAGTCCATCCCTATGCTCCCCCCCAAGAACAGCTGGCTATGGCCCAACTTTAATCACGTGATTAATCATGAATAAAAATGTTAATTGAAATGCAGCCCTAGTTTTAAGTAATAAAAAGGGCTTATGTTTTTGTTTTGTTTTTCCATTTGTTTGTGACACTAATGTCATAGGTGGAGTTTAGCAGGCAAGTGGAGAAACCAAAAACATAAATGCAATGGTGGCCATAGCAGCAGACCTGGCATCGGTCCCCAGGTTCTGCCAGCTGAAGACATGAAGAAAGACATGAAGAAGCCAGGCATCATGCACATGCATCCCTTCGTTTGTTGATGCCTCTCCTAAAGCTCTTAATGTCTGTCTCCTCTGGTTGCTGCTGGCATCCATGGAAGGGCAAGTGGTGGGAGAGTACAGAGAGAGAGAAGGAAGTGGAGGGTGAATATCAATAAAGAATGCATGAAATAGAGGGAAGAGTGTAAAATATGGATATAGAAAGGAGGTCAAAAGAGTACGGGAAGCAGGAAAATGGGGATGCAAAGCAGAGTTGAACCCAAGGGGGTGGATAAGATGCAAAAAAGTGTGGGAGAGGAGAGCATGGGGTAAAACCAGGAGGTTAGATTGAGAACAGAGACAGCATTACGTCAAAAAGTTGAAGCCAGCTCAGCATTGCCTCCCCTGCCTTCCCAGTGCAGCCGTCATCCCCGTGCACCCAAAACAAAGCAAATAAACCTATCTGTTGTCGTTCTTTGTAGCATTTTTATTTGATCTCACTTATATTTTCAAACATACTGGCTTGTGCAGCATATGGATGTACACAGAGGAAGTATCGGTTTCATCAGCTAGAGTACTAAATTTTTTCTAAATCATAATCAGTGTACCATTTGGAGGAGAAGGTTATAGGTACTTCATAGCACCCTAGCAGGTGCTATATTCGTTTTCACCTAATAAAGGGCCACCAAAACAGACATCATGTTATAAGAATCAGGTGCTCAACATTAAGTTTCTATTTATAAGTACAACGTTTTTTTTTTTAACCTTAATTAGGTTGAAACCTGGGAGCATTTAGCATCTTTTTTTCCTTGCATCCATCAAAAGAAAAAGATTGTGTGTGGGAACTTGCTCCTTTTGTTTTGTGAAATGCAGTGGTATATTATAAAAATGCACTTACATTTTTTATTACTACTATTTCAAAGACATCATGCAGAACTTCTGTCCAGAGTCAGTCTAAGTGTGCCAACATTGTCCAATTCTGTTCTATATATTTATTTATTCTTGATCAAGTCTGTGTGGCTATAAGAGGCATTTTAAAAAAATGTTTGTCTCCCGGCTGTGTTCTTGTATATAGATGAGTGTGATTTTATTATGAAGACAAACAATACACCACCAAAATACAGTAGCCAGCAGCACACTATTAGCTGCCAAGTTCATAGAAAGTTAATTATGTGACTCTTTGAATGTCAGAGTCTAGTTAGGGATTTATGTGTGTTTACCTAAGTCTATTCCTGTAATGAGATTGGCTTTGTGTGGAGTTAGTTCCTTCTATTATTTTGGCGCAGTGGGCTTGGATCTAAGGATAAGGGGAATATATTTGCATCTGACACTTCCCTTACCAATGTAAGTCTTCTTTGGGACTCATTTCTTTCAGAATTTACACTAAGGAGCTCATTTTCAAAAGAGAAAAATGTCCAAAAAGTGGCATAAATCTGCATTTGGACATTTTTTCTCACAAAAATGTACAAATTGGTATTTTCAAAATCAATTTTTAGATGTTTTTCTATGAAGTCCTTCAGAAGTGCATTCAAATCACAAGGAGGTGTGTCAGGGGCATGTTAAAGGTGGGATCTGGGCATTCCTAACACTTGGACATTTTTCAGCCATAATGGAACAAAACAAAACCATACAGGACTACAACTAAGATGTTTTGAGCTAGACCTGTTTTCATAATGAATAAGGCACCAATGGATGGGCTAAATGACCAGATGTCCACTGGAGGGAATCAGGGGTGACCCCCCAATACCCCCCAGTGGTCACTGACCCCCTACCACCCCCCACATATGTGAATACAAATATAATTTAGCAACCTCTATGACAGCTTCAGATGTTAGAGCCAGGTCTATTAGAGCAGCATGCAGGTCCCTGGAGTAGTGTAGTGGTCAGTGCAGTGCACTATGGAGTGGGGGCTCTGGTCCCTATCTTCCTCTACCTGTCACATTTGTGGTGGAAACTGTGAGCCCTCCAAAACTCACCAGAAACCCACTATACCCACATATAGGTGCCCCCTTCACCCTGTCCAATCCTAATGTCCTTATTTTAAGTGACGTCAATCTGCACCTAGATGACTACTTGTCCCGAGACACCCATGACTGTCTAGACTTCCTCCACTCCTGGGACTTTACATGTTGGACTCAGCAAGTTACCCACATAAAGGGACATACGCTAGACCTGCTCTCGCATAAGTCAGGTGATCCCCTCAATATGCAGCTGACTGGCATTAATTGGACAGCTGTTCCTTGGTCTGATCATTTCAGGTTAAACTGCCACCTTTCCTGGCTTGTGAAAGGCACAATGCTGACCCGGGCTCCGCAGGCCTACCAAACAAGGGGAAAGATAGACCCTAAGGAATTTTGGCCTTTAATCTGCAATACGGATTGGTCTGTGCACGCTGATTCGAAAGACTTCTTCCTAAGCTGGGATGAAACCTGCAGGGGTGTATTGGACGCTATGGCACCAATTCAAACGCGCACGTCAAGACGGCAAAGAGTTCCACTGTGGTTTTCAGAGGACCTCAAAGAGCTCAAAGTCATTTCAAGGAGGCATGAAAGAGCATGGAGAAAGCGGAAAGATGACCTTAACCTTTTTGCCTGGAAGAAATCTCAGCGAGCATATAAATATGCAATCAGAAAAGCTAAAACTTTGTACTATAAAACCAAAATAGGGCCTGACTACAAGGACACCAGAACACTTTACTACTTCATCAACAAACTACTAGATTCCACAGCACTCACCTCCCCATCAACCGTCATCCCATCTGCTGATCAGCTTGCCACATTCTTTAAAGATAAAATACTTTGTCTCCGGAGATCACTGCCACAGTGCTGCTCAGGAATAGAACAGTTCATCGATAACCTAGTTTCGGATCCAGAAGGGTGCCCAGTAGATAGAATATTTTTGCACGTTTCCACACTTACTGTCACTTCCGTCACGCAGGAGATCCGCAGATTTTCTAGTAAGTTTTGCTATCTGGACACCTGCCCAAACTATCTACTTAAAAGTGCTCCTGCTTGCTTCATAGCTGATCTAACACAGCACCTGAACTTCATGCTAGGCAATGGGTTCTTCCCTGACACTCATGGGAATATATTGCTCACCCCAGTTACAAAAGATGCCAAAAAAAGATAGTACTGATCTAACTAACTATCGCCCCATTGCATCAATACCGCTATTTGTAAAATGGAGAGCATGGTGAACAAACAGCTCGCTGAGTATCTGGATGGGTTCTCCATATTCCATGAATCACAATCTGGCTTTCATACCCTTCACAGCACTGAAACAGTGCTTGTCATGCTTCTATCAAACTTTAAGCAAGAAATAGCTGTAGGGAGAAGCATTCTTTTACTGCAATTTGACTTATCAAGTGCTTTTGACATGGTAGACCATGCCATCCTTTTGAGACTTCTTGACTACTTTGGAGTCGGTGGGAATGTTCTAGCCTGGCTAGCCAGCTTCTTAACCACCAGGACCTACCAAGTGAAGTCTGGCTTACAGTTATCCTCTGGGCTGGACTGCTTTACTGCGAGAATGGAGGGTGTTGAGTGAGTGGATTACACTGCCAACAAGTCTCCAAGCTCAAACTGGTCCCAGTTCTGACCTCCCTACAAATTATAAAAGTATATTAAAGTAACCCTCCTGATGATCACTCAGACAAGAAAAGGTTTCACTGTTTTGGTGCTGTATTAAGGTTCCTTCTCCCTGGGCACCATCTTAGTAGGGGTGCCACCCAGCAGCAGCACAGCAGCAATTTGGCTGGCAGGGATCCCCACGTCCCAACAGCTGAAGACTCTCGGCATCTCTCCTCTCTTCCCCCTGGTAATGGGGGGATCTCTTAATTGCACTCCCTCCCCTGGAACCATTTAAATCCTTCTATTCTTCGCCGACAGCAAGCAGGGACTCCTACTCCCTGCTCACACTGGCCCCGAGCCCCCCCGTGATGTAACTTCCTGTTTGTGGCAAAGATATAGACTCACAGGCAGCGCAGAGTTGCTGCGAAGATCACAAGACATATGATGAACATTCCAGGAATGAACACAAAGCCAAAAAGTAGCACATGGTACAGGAAGTAGAATGTCTCCAGTTGAAATTAAAGAGACTGCCCGAGGATAGCTATCCATCAAGTCTAGAGGGTAGAGCCAATGACTGCCCAGAACCATGGGGAGTAGAGTGCTCAGGGAAAGGAACCATTCCAAATTGTTCTTTTGCTGAGAAAGTAGCAAAAGATTCGAAGAGGCAGGATGGAAAGTATCCCCGTTGTGCACTTTGACAGAAGGGGGAACAAGGATAGAACCCCACTATCTACCCTTCTCCATTGACAATACTGACCATTTAACCCTACTCTCTGTTTTCTATCTTTTAACCAGTTTTTAATCCACAATATTACACTACCTCCTATCCCATGACTCTCCAATTTCCTCTGGAGTCTTTCATGAGGTACTTTGTCAAATGCCTTTTGAAAATCCAGATACACAATATCGACCGACTCACCTTTATCCACATGTTTGTTCACCCCTTCAAAGAAATGTAATAGATTGGTGAGGCAAGATTTCCTTTCACTAAATTCATGTTGGCTTTGTCTCATTAATCCATGCTTTTGAATATGCTCTGTAATTTTGTTCTTTATAATAGTCTCTACCGACATCAGGCTCACTGGGCTATAATTTCCCGGATCTCCTCTGGAACCTTTTTTAAGGAGTCCATCAAAAAAACAAAAACAAAAACCCCAAAACATCAAAACAAACAAACCCAAACAAAACCAAACCAGATTGAATTGCCTTTTTCTTTTCAGGGAGCGAGAATGTGGAATAGTCTTCCAAGGCAGATTAGGGAATTGCCGATTTATTTACTCTTTTGGAAAGTTTTAAAAACGTATCTATTCTCAAAATCAATACCTGATTGATAATATTGTATAATTTTATTAGGTTGTATTGTAGTTCAATTTATTGTTGAAGTCTTTTTATTTGTAATCCGCTTTGAATCCTAATTTAAGGAATTTAGTGGAATATAAGATTGGAATACAATAGAATGCTCTTCCTGACCTTAAAAAGGAAGGGGTGGCAAGTACTTATGAAGGATTTTTTCTTCAAAGCCTTGTGACTGAAGGTGGTAACAATATTTCCAAGATATGATTTATTCCAGTGTCTGTTGAAAGCAAGCAGAGTGATCTTGGGGGACTGAAGAGATTACTGCTACAAAAGAGCTGTTCCTGGAGTCACCCTTGACCCAGGAGCTTACAAGAGGTTTGCCTTCACAAACTATGAGGGATCACAGGGGAAGGAATATGAGTAAAAATATGTAGAGAAGCTAAATGAAACTGTTAACGTAGTCATGAAAGCAAAGATGTAAATCAAAGAAATAAGAGCCAATGCAGCAAAATGGGTAGTGAGGGGGGGGGGGGGGGGGGGGGAGACATTTGTTTTTAGATATGTTAATGACAGGAGGAAGTGCAAAACTGGCATTGTGTGACTCAGGGGTGAAGGGGAAGAATATTTAGAGGCTTACAACAATAAAGAGGAATTGCTTAAAAAAAACTTTCTGCTCTGTGTTCACAAGTGAATAGCCAGGAGTAGAACCTTAGAAAAAACAAACAGAAATGGATCTTGAATGATTTTCACAAGACTGTGGGAGTCTTTTACTAAGCCATGGGAGCGTTTTTAGCTTGTGGTAGAAATCAGCTGGCGAGATGCCCATAGTAATATAATGGGCATCTCGACGTTTACTGCCAGATGATTTCTACGCAAGCTAAAAATGCTACTGCAGCTTAGTAAAAGATCCCCTATATGTTTGAGGAGCCAGTTAAATCAATAGTAGACAAAGTGATAGGGCTGGATGGCATAAATCCGAGGGTACTGAAGAAACATAGGGAAATTCTGACCTTTTCAATGCTTTAGGGTCAGAAATAGTCATGGTCACTGTCCACCACCTACAGTTCTGCCAGTTGGGGGAGCTGTTTCCCTATCACATTTTCAATAGTGAGGGACAGGCAAGCTCTGCAGACTCCAGAGAACCTGTGTGACCCTATCGACTGAAAATACAATATTGAAGTACCACCCCCTACAGCAGCAATGGAGTTGGAGGACTCCTGCTCAGCTTAGAGGGAACAGTGGTCATGGAGGCCTGCGGACCAGCACATGTGGTCCCCTCTACAAAAATGGAACTAAGAGGAGGTTGGGAACTACTGGGTGTTTAGTTTGACCTCTGTGGTTAGTAAATTAATGAAAACACTTCTAAAACAGAGGATAGTGCATTTTATGGAATCCAATGGATTGTAGGATCCCAAGCAACATGGTTTTACTAGAGGCAGGTCTTGTCAGATCAATCTGAGCAATTTCTTTGATTGGGTAACCAGAGATGGATATAGAGAGAATGCTAGATGTGGTGTATTTCTGCAAAACCTTTAACATGATTCTGCATTGGTGACTTAAAAATAAACTAAAAGCCATTGGTATGAGCCCTAAAGTGACTAACTTGGTTAGAAACTGGTTTAATGGGAGGAGAAAGAGGGTAGTGGTAAATGGAGTCACTCTGAGGATAGGACTGTTGCCAATAGTTTTCTACAGAGGTTGGTTCTTGGTCTCGTTCTTTCTAACATTTTCGTAAGTGATATTGCACAAGTGCTTTCAGGAAAAATTTGCTTCTTCGTGGATGATACCAAAATCTGCAAAGAGTAGACACCCTGAAAGGTATGGATAAATTCAGCAGGGATTTAGTGAAGCTTGAATCTAGCAGTTAAGATTAAAGCTAAAAATTGCTAAGTCATGCATCTAGGCTACAAAAACCAAGGGAGCGGTAGATTTGGGGTGGTGTACTCCTGTGCACAAAGGAAGTGTGGGACCTGGAGATGTTTACATCTGATGATCTTAAGGTGGCCAAACAGGTACAAAGGTGACAGCAAAAACCGGAAGGATGTTTGGATGCTTTGGGAGAAGAATGACCAGCAGGAAGAAGAAGGTGATAGTGCTTCTGTATAAGTCTCTGGTGAGACCTCATTTAGAGTACCTTGCACATGGAGACTGCACCTTCAAAAGCATATAAACAGGATGGAGTCAGTCCAGAGATAGGGTACTAATATGATTAGTAGTCTTTGTCATATAGCATATGGGGATAATCTTAAATATATTAATATGTATACTTTGGAAGAGAGGTGGGAGTGGGGAGATACAGTATGATACAGATATGTAAATACATCTGTGTTTTAAATACACAGAAGGCAGGCCTATTTCAGTTGCAAGGACACTCTGGAAAGAGGGATCATAGGATAAAGGTGAAAGGGGATAGACTCAAAAGCAAGGTAAGGAAATATTTCTTTACAGAAAGGATGGTGAATACGTGGAACAGCCTCCCAGTGGTGGTGTTTCTACATATTATTTTAATTTTAGTTGTGCTAAGTGTGCATGAGATTTTGATTTCCGATTGTTGAATGGCATTCCTTTTCTTTATTCTGTTTTTTTTTAATGGACTGTACACTGCTCCAACCAGTGCGCCAGATGAAGCAGTGTATCAAATACTAAAAAACATAAATATAAATATTTCAAGTTGCCAAGCAATTCTGGACTTCCTTAGAGTTATCAAGGGCTCATTTTCTGTGTTACAGTTCAATACACACGATAAGAAAAATCAGACCTACATTTTACAAGATTTCACTATGAGAAAGAAGAACAACATTGTTATGAAATGTTCTGTTATCTTCAGCAAGCAGAAAGAAATAAATGAATTCTTTAACTACGGAGTAAGCAGTTGACATAAATTGTGAAGGAATGCATTGTACTCCACCGTGTTGATAAAGTTTGCCAAGAGAATAAGATGAAATGTATTTTGAATTCTGTCTTTTCATAGCTTCATCATCCATATGTTTGGTATAGATAAACTAGGGCTGAATGTGAAATTTCCCCATGGATATGTCTAAGTAGTTTGAGGTTTTTTTTTAAATTCCCTTCTTCTCAATATATTGATACTATTTGACCCGGCATTAGGCGGTCACAAGCAAAAATAGGCGGTGGCCCAGCATTGCAGGAATAGGAGGTAGGAGAGGTGGAGGGTGATGGGAAGTATAGAAGAGCTTGCAAGCACAGGCAAGTTAGGAAAGGGATAAATAAGGGGGAGGCATTAAAGAATAGAGGACCTATAAGGAGGCAGGTAACAAGACAGGAAGCCTGGGAGATGGGGAAAGAGGTGACCTCTGGGAGTAAGAAGGGCAGTGTCTGTGAATATGTACTGTGTATGGTGTGGACTGAAAGGAGAGTGCTAAAGTGCCACCTGTCCGATTTGATATACCATTAAAATTCTTTTTTTCTTATTTGAAATTTTCAAATGCTCCAAGTATCATAATAATATAGTGGATGTTGGCAGATAAAGACCAAAATAGTTCCATCTAAATCTGTTTAGTTAAGATAATTAGGGTTACAACTCTAATTCTTTCAGGTTACCTCACACCTTTATTTAGGGTTATATCTGCTGCTCCATGCAGCTTACCTCCTGCATGGAGAAATATGCTTCTTCTTCACCGAGGAAGATTTGGGAGGGATACCTTTGCCGGGACGTTTTGCGAGGACGTCTAATAACTAGTTTACTCTGTTACAATTAATTCCCAGCCTCTTAATATTGTGACCCACATTGAATCTCTAAATACGAAGCTTGTGGGATATAAGAAACAATGTAATGGTAATGGTAACTGAGTTATTAATTGGAGAATAAAAAGGGTTTTCCAAAGAGAAAATTTAAGGGTCTGACATTTAAAAACATATTGTACATATGTACAATCTGCTATTTGGATAAATGCTGCTCATTGGGGCCAGTCACTAATTTTCAACAGCATTATCCGGATAATGACACTGGAAAATCATTACAGACTGCACCAGTGTGATCTGGATAGTGCAAAGGGAGTCAGAGGGTGGAGATGGTAAATACCCAGACAATGGCAATATTCAGCGCTGGTATCTGGTTAACTCTCTGGGTAACTTAGGATATCAGAAAAACTGCCCCAAGTTATCCAGATACTGGTACCGAATAATGCTGCTTTCTGGATAACAGTAGTGGTTGGTGGAATGTACACAAAACGTCAGGGCCCTGTTTACTAAATTGCAATGTAAGCACGGTAGCGTTTTTAGCACACATATTCCTATGGGTGTCTCTAGCATTAGAAGACGCTAATTTTTAGAGTGCGCTAAAATCGCTAGCGCATCTTAGTAAATAGGGCCCTCAGTGTCGATATCTGGATTACCGCTCGTGCTGAGTACCCAGGTATGTATGTATATATTTATTTATATTTTGAAATTTGCAATACAATATAAAAACTACCAAGTAGACCACTTGTACAGAAAAATAGCATGGCAATTATTCAAATATAAATATATAAAGAATAAATAAAGAAATAAAAATCCTTAATGTCATCTATCTAATTCCACAACATAGTGGGGCAGACTTCAAAGGAAAACTGTCAAGAAAAAAATACAGACTAGGAATAAAGACAAAAGCAGATTAATCACCTACATTCAAACATAATGGCACAGACCGTATAAGTCTGCCCAGCATTGTCCCCGCCTCCCACCACCCAATCTCGGCCTCAGAAGCTTAGCCGAGATTGGGTGGTGGGAGGCGGGGACAGTGCTGGGCAGACTTATATGGTCTGTGCCAGAGCTGGTGGTTGGGAGGCAGGGATAGTGCTGGGCAGACTTATACGGTCTGTGCCCTGAAAATGACAGATACAAATCAAGATAAGGTATACACAAAAAGTAGCACACATGAATTTATCTTGTTGGGCAGACTAGATGGACCGTGCAGGTCTTTTTCTGCCGTCAACTACTATGTTAATATACAAATCTATTCCCTAGCTGTTTCCAAATATACAGAAGATGCACCAGTTACTGCTATATGCGAGCTGTCAGTTGAGCCGCTGGGTACATATTTAAATGCTGTACCAGGCGTTTAAGAGAGATGCTGACTACTGAGAATAGATACTGACACATAAGTTTCTTTACTGACAAAACACTTCAACAATTGCTGTCACCAGTTTGGCTTTAAGTATCTACCTACCTGTTGTTCTTCCTAAGCACAATCTAAACCACAGAAGTTTTAAGAAGAAATGAGGGCTTTCTGTGAAAGACTTCCTTTGTTGTAACTACAGACAGATTTTGTAAGATAACATATACCCCCTGATATACCGGCCAGGAATCGCTCCTGGCTGGTTAAATAGCATTTAAACTCCTAACAGCAGATATTCAGTGGGAGATAACCGGTTATCTCCTGCTGAATATCCCAGTAAATGGCTAGCCACTAACCGGCTATGTCGCGTGGGAAACTGGCTATACTGAGCAGTCAAAATAGGCCACTTAAATAGAAGGCCCATCTTTGACCACTAAAATGTTAACTGGTCAGCACTGAATATTGGCATAGCTGGTTAACCTTTTATTGGCCAAAATAAACCCGGATATTGCTGCCTGGATGTCTCAACGCCATCTGAAACTAAACATGACCAAGACTGAGCTTCTTATCTTTCCCCCTAAACCAACCTCTCCTCCTCCCCCATTCTCTATTTCTGTGGATAACACTCTCATCCTTCCTGTCTCATCAGCTCGTAACCTTGGGGTCATCTTCGACTCCTCCCTCTCCTTCTCTGCATATATTCAGCAGACTGCTAAACCTGTCATTTCTTTCTCTATAATATCACCAAAATTCACCCTTTCTTTTCTGAGCACACTACCAGAACCCTCACCACACTCATCACCTCTCGCTTAGACTATTGCAACTTGCTTCCCACAGGTCTCCCACTTAGAGGCATATTTTCAAAGCACTTTGGGAGGCTAAGTTCCATAGGTTTCTATGGAACTTTGGGAGGCTAAGTGCTTTGAAAATAAGCCTCATAGTCATCTCTCTCCACTTCAATCTGTTCAAAATTCTGCTGCATGACTAATATTCCGCCAGTGTCATTATGCTCACATTAGTCCTCTCCTCAAGTCACTTCACTGGCTTCCTATCCGTTTCCGCATACAGTTCAAACTCTTCTTATTGACCTATAAGTGCATTCACTCTGCAGCTCCTCAGTACCTTTCCACTCTCATCTCTCCCTACATTCCTCCCTGGGAACTCCGTTCACTGGGTAAATCTCCCTTATCTGCACCCTTTTCCTCCACTGCTAACTCCACACTCCGTTCCTTTTATCTTGCTGCACCATATGCCTGGAATAGACTTCCTAAACCGGTACGTCAAGCTCCATCTCTGGCCGTCTTCAAATCTAAGCTAAAAGCCCACCTTTTTGATGCTGCTTTTAACTCCTAACCCTTATTCACTTGTTCAGAACCCTTATTTTATCTTCCTCACTTTAATATTCCCTTATCTCTTGTTTGTCCTGTTTGTCTGTCCTAATTAGATTGTAAGCTCTGTCGAGCAGGGACTGTCTCTTCATGTTCAAGTGTACAGCGCTGCGTACGTCTAGTAGTGCTTTATAAATGATAAGTAGTAGTAGTAGTTATGGGAGGACCCAGCATTTGTAGTGCACTGGTCCCCCTGACATGCCAGGACACCAACCGGGCACCCTAGGGGGCACTGCAGTGGACTTCATAAATTGCTCCCAGGAACATAGCTCCCTTACCTTGTGTGCTGAGTCCCCCAAAACCCACTACCCAGACTGTACACCACTACCATAGCCCTTACAGGTGAAGGGGGTACCTAGATGTGGGTACAGTGGGTTTGTGGTGGGTTTTGGAAGGCTCACTGTTTCCTCATATGGGCCTGGGTTTACCTGTCTGAAGTGCACTGCAGTACCCACTAAAACTGCTCCAGGGACCTGCATGCGCTGTCATGGACCTGAGTGTGACATCTGAGGCTGGCATGACATATTTTTAAAGATGTTGTTTGAGGGTGGGAGGGGATTAGTGATCATTTCGGGCACCTTTTTGAGCCTTAGTCATAATAAAAACACGTCCGGGTGAAAACATCCAAGTGTTCGTCAGGGACGTCCTTGCTTTTTTCGATTATGGGTCAAGGACGTCCAAGTGTTAGGCACGCCCAAGTACCGCCTTCGCTACACCTCCGACACGGCCTCTTGAACTTTGGACGTCATTGCGACGGAGTGCAGTTGGAGACATCCTAAATCGGGTTTCGATTATACCAATTTGGACGTCCCTGGGAGAAGGACGTCCATCTTCCAATTTATGTCGAAAGATGGGCGTCCTTCTCTTTCGAAAATGAGCCCAATAACGTTCATAAATGCGTTTCAATTTCACCTTCAATTTAAGTTATGCACAGTAATTTTTAAAACTTTTTATGGAGAGTTGCCAGCCATAGTGGCAGGTTTTTTTCAGCCTTTAAATAATAATAAGCTTTATCATGTGAGAAATCAGATGTTACTCAGGGGGGTCTATTACAAAGGCATGCTAGCGTTTTTAGCGTGCGCTAAACGCTAGAGATGACTATAGGAATATATGGGCATCCAGTGTATGCTTATTTTTAGCCCACGTTAAAAACCCTAATGTCTGGGGAATAACTTCATTGAAAGTGTGTCAGTCCTCTCTGATTTATCAGGCTGCCTCAATATGGAATTCCAGTTTCTTTAAGATCTATTTATGACTATCTTCTGTTTAGAAGGTTATTGAAATCTTTTTTATTCTGAAAATTTGTAATGGCTTAATTTGATAATGTGATTTTGTTCTTGAGTTACTGCAATTCCTGGAGTATGCTCCGGTGTCTTTTATTTATCTCGCACTGTACTTCTGGTAAATGCGGATTATAAGCAATATTGTAATGTAATGTAATTTTATAAATTTCTTTCATATCCTTTCTCAGTCATACACTTTACTATCTGAATTGTCCTAGTCTGTTTAGCATTTCTTCATATGAAAAGTATTCCATTCTCTTTATCATTTTGTTGCCTTTCTTAGAACCATTTACATGACTGCTATATCCTTTCTGTGTTGAAAAGGGGTGACCAGAACTATACAGGAATACAACAGTGGTCTAAGGTATGAGCTAAGCATTGGGAAAATACTGAATATTATACAAGACTAGGTTAGTACAGTAGCTAATAATATATGCACGTCAGATGTTGATAGGAGATCCCTATATGATATGGGGATCTCCTATCAACATGGCAATGTATGATTCTATTTGGCCCATGAGGGCAAGAAGATATCTTGGCCACCCCTCTCCCTAGTAAAAAAATTACAAAGTTAGAAACTGTACACTGCTAGCATAATATAAGAAAAGTGCATTTTGTAATCCTCTTGTGACCAATATTCAAAACAAGCTACATGTTTGTATATTTTCAGAAATTATATGGACAGTACCAGGCTGTTTATATCTCTAAGGGGTATATTATCAACATGGGTTACTGTTAAGATGTGTTATTTTACTGTTAATTCTAGTTATTAGTAAATGCATAAATTGGGACCTGTGTTAAA